>NC_079168.1:79585439-80185439 GCF_947568905.1 Ostrea edulis
ATTTCATGAAAAATAGTGATGTATTAATAAGTGAATATGCTCAAAAATGAAAACGAGTGCAAGCAATAATCGTAAAAAGCTAGTAACGCATTATTTGTAATCAGCTTTCTCTTAGACATGAGTCAAGTTGAACAACGTGAATTGGCGGTGTCAGATTAAACAATCATTTTACTATTATTTCATCAGTTTAGTTTGTTTAGTGTTTTACGTTCGTATGTACAGACAATACCAGCTCTAAGCAAATCGTGACAAAGAGGGTGTTGCACCGAATCGAGAATTTTCCCTAATCGGAGCTCCGTGCCAGCACTCGTGACGTAGAACTGACCTTCATCCATATTTATACTCTTATTGCGTATTTGCCATTTAAATACCTGTAGAATTCCCCAGTACTAAGGACAAACCTAATGCATTTTATATGTCAATACATTATAATTTTTGAAATTGTGAAAATTAAATTGTCTTTTTTTCCCTTCTGGGTATCAGATACAATGTACATGTATACGGTTACATGTTACGAGTGTATCAATTATTTAATATTCTATACTACATGTATGTCAATGTTTATTTGACATTCAAACTGACATACAGAAAAATATGAACAGTGTTGGTTGCAATACGGTGCCTTTGTGGTTCAATTTTAAGAAGATTTTTTAAAACAATACATTGCACTATTTAAAAAAAACAACTCAGAAAAACATACAACCTTGACAATTAAAACACAGGTATGCATGCTGTATTTGGCATGTTTGTTGCGAGTCCTATTCACAAAGTAAACAGTGTCCAGGTTGGAAGCTTATTTCAAACTCGGCACATGGTAATAAACAGAGATTTGAAATGAAACATTTATAAAAACTAGAAGTGTGTTTCAATTAAGAAAAAAAAATCTAAATGGAAAACGTAATATGAAAAAAAAAATGTATTCGTGAGGGATTCGACCCGGTCGTTTTAAAAAAGAAAGCATCGCTACCTATAAAAGTCGAGGACCTTTAAAACCACTGAACCACGCAGCAGACCATACATTACTAAGTACACCCTACTACAGGTCAAGTTGAAAATAATATCAGTGAAGTCGTTTCGATTTTTTGAAATTTACAAAATTTAAAAGCGACAGTTTTTTAGTGAAAAACTTGAACATGTTCATGCTTAATTTATTTTGTTTCACGGAGGCAGTTTTTTCTGAAATTCGGGGACACCCTCCATTTTGACGCTAAAAATCATATAATTCGCTTATTGTTTGATTTAAACTCGAATCATTTTGGCTAATTTTTGTCAATACACATCTTTTAAACTTATTTTCACAAATGTTTGAATCAAGACATAAGTTCCAATTGGTTTTATCATAAATTTGAATAACTTAATTTTATCGATCTTTCATGCAGCACCTTTAGGAAAATTAATACGAGACGTGCAACACCTTCTTTTGAACTAAGCAAGGCACGCGAGACCGTTAGTACTTTATTTTAGTTCTTTATTGTCGCTTTGTATCGGAAATATCACAAAGCCGATTGAGTACAAGTATAATCGACTAGTTTCTTCCTTCATTATATCCTGAAGAAGTAAAGAACCTAGTCGAATATACTCAATCGGCTTTGTTATTATCTTTATACTACTTGTGTAGATTTTTCTGTACTTATTTCTGGGTGATATAAATGATATCGATTTCTCTGATTGCATAACAACACACTGAGCATCATCCGCTATACGCAAGTCCTGAATTACCACGCCATAATCCTGTTCTGTCTGCATTTACTAGTGCAGACTCCAGTACAGAATAAAATACTTTATTTCTAATTCAGAGTCCAAATTAGACAAACATGAGATGATTTTACAACAATGAAGACAAGAGATGCCAAAGGATAGAATATTACATGTAATGTATTGGTGTAGAAGACATTCTCAAAGTCAGTGAAAAGATGTTTTCAAGACGAATACATATTTTTCATACTACATTTTCTATCTATATATGCATATATGCAGGTCACAAAAATAGCATCTTTGAACTTTCTACATTTCAACTTTTCTATTGAATTTTCCAGTAAAGATTTGTGAATAATGGAAAAGAAAGGACGATTACATTGGAAATGTTAGTGGTAAATATGTATTTTATCAAAATTAAAACATTTACAATAGTTTTACAAAATATAAAACAATTTTTGGTGTATCAGTATGTCCTTACAAAGATCGGGTACTGGAGAAAAATCGATGACAAATCTTAAATTGTGTTTGACGCATTCGTGGACAGTTTTTTTTATTTTTACCTTTGATATCTTTACAAAATGTAGTGATAGGCATTTTCCCATGAACACGCTGCAGTTATGAACAATGCGCGTATGAATATAGAGCTACTTGATAAATCTAACGACTGGCACTTCCGACAGAAATAAAAGTAGAAAAAGAAATACATTTCATTTTTAAAAACACGTGACGGTATGCATGCCGGTATACTTCTAATGAAGCGCGTTAATATTTACGCTGCATTGTTGCAACACAGGTCTTGTCGTCTATGACTACTTAACTAATATACAAATCACTACATTTCTAAAACTTTTGACAATATTTAATGGCAAATTCTTCAATTATGACACTTTTTAGCAGCAAGGTTCCGTTATAACACTTATTAGCAGCTAGGCATAGAGAATGTCAGATCGTTGAAAAGTCTAGGTTTATGTTAAACTTCATCGTCAACGATACCAACTCCAAAGATTATGAATTCTGCTCACCGAGTCCGAGATTAATCCAGATTAATATCTCTCGCTACTATACTGACTGTTCGCCGTGTTGTAATCACATGTTGATACAGACTCTGTCTTCTGAATATTCGCTTCTGACGTTCCCTCCATGTCTTCGATAACCAAACTAGGGACCACTATCTTGCGTCCATTTTGAGTGATGGTAGACCCAACAGACTGTATAGACATTTTCTTTGGCTCATATGCCCAACAGTCGTCTGCAAACATATCCGAGTTTAGTTGTAGTTGTTGTACGATGTCCACCTGTTCCATTCGACTGTCTGTCCGATTGAGTTTGTAATCGGACGATAGAGAAGGTTCTTTTGGACTGGACGTTGATAAATGGCGCGTGGTCTGTCTAAAAGCAGTCGATACCGAGGAAGAAATCTTCCGAAAGGCAGATCGAATATGAGTGTTCTTGTATGCATACAGCCATGGATTCATCAAGCTGTTAAATGCTGCTATGTACAAAAGATAATTCAGCACTTCGTCAGATACTTGAATGTCAGTCAGGGCGATCATTAGCAATGTGAACTGGAATGGGAACCAGAAAACAATGAAGACCAGAATAAGGACTGCCAGTGTCTTCGCGTATTTACAGTCTCTGTTCACGTATCTCATGTGAATTGCGTTTGCCACGGATTGTTCCTGATCGTAAATTGCTCTGCTTTGGTGTTTAGCAATAGTGAATATTTTGTAGTAACAGAAAAATATAAGAACACACGCCGGGAAAAACAACATACTTGCGAATAAAAGATGTACGCGAGGGTGAAACTGTCCAAATCCGCAATTTGTTTTTACTGACGGGTTTTCTGTGAGAGCTGTTGGTATAGAAACGACCAGAGCAGAGTAGAGCCACGCAGACGCTATTACACCATAGGTTTTCTTCTTTGTCATGATTTGAACGTATTCTAGAGAATTCGTCAACGCAATATAGCGATCAAATGCCACTGCTACCAAGGAAAGGATGGACGCACCGCAAGCTAGAATGAGCAGACGACTGGGAATCGAGCACATGAGTTCGTGGTTTAGATCCGCCGGAAGGAGTAGCGAGGTGGTGAACACAGGGGTTATCAGCCCAACCAAAATGTCCGCTGAAGCTAAAGATGCAATGAAGAAATTGGTGGGTGTCTGCAGTCGTTTGAATTGGCCTATGACCACTATAACTAACGTGCTAAACGTCAGAACGGAAGGTGTGAGCAGAGCCGTGATGACTATATACCCATAGTCGAAAACGCTGAAACTGTGCGAAGTGTGGTTACCAAAATTCCCGAATGAGGTAGAGACATTCTCCATCTTTTCTTTGTCTTGACAACTACGGATCTAAAGACCGCATCTGATGTAAAAAGATCTTCTTAATACCTGTCAATTATCACCCTACCTGTGACGTTGTTCAGCTTGCTCTAACATGGTATATAAAGCACAATACCTCATCAGTGCTGCTTCCCACAAGACTTGTGCATCCAGTGTGTCATTGTTTCAAACTACTGTACAACAGCTTTTCAAATATCACACTTTTTTATATTTCTTCTAGTAAGACCAAGTCCTGATGTTTCAATGTCATTATCAATCCCAACCATATAAATGTTGAAACTCGCTGTAATGCTTAATCTGTCAGACAATTTCAATAGCGTTTATCTTATGATATGCGGAATTCTATGGTTCCCAAACATATCTATTTTTATTCCATCACTTTCAAAGTGTACAGAGACCAAACATTTAATTAATTTGCAAAACGGTAGGTTTGTGACAAGGCTTTTTCTAGAGCTAAAATCAATGGAAATGTCACGCATTTCGCAAACAAAAGGTGTATCTGCTTATACATGGCTGAGACGGCAAAATATGATTTTATCCGATGAAGTTTCCGAGCAGGTAATCCTCAACATTGCTATCTACCTTAATAAGAAAAAGAAAAAGAAACAGTTATTTATAAAATGTCAAGGTGTCTTCTACGGAATTCAAAGTAGAGTTATATAAGAAGAAAGTGTAATTCTCTGTCTTTTATAAAATCATAGCACATGCAAAAAAGTTTAAAATAAATTATGATTTCTTTCTTGAGATTTCAGTGATATAGAATTAATTACATCAATCTATTATATATGTACACTAAAATAGAGTCCAATTGAGAAATAAATATCATTGTTAAAATTAGACGTACTATATGTATCTGTATTCATACGCGCATGATTTACAACTGCAATACATTGAATGAGGAAATAGTCATCACAATTAGATTTGTAGAAAAAACATTGGAAATGTGAATTTCAAATGTAATGTATATCTTGTATGATCCTCTGACATTTACATCAAATAATTTCCTCATTTCCTTTCTCAATGACCGCATAAGGCAGCGTGGCAATAATTTCATCATCATCATCTATATCAAAACAATTTTTTTTTATTTACAGATATATAGTATATATCATAAATTTCACACATAATTATCCCGTGGGGACCAGGGTAAAAATAGGTCCTCTGTACCCCCTTGTTTTTTGTAAGAGGCAACTAAACGGGGCGGTCCTTCGGATGATACCGCATAAATCGAGGCCCCGTGTCACAGCAGGTGTGGCACAATAAAGATCCCTCCCAGCTAAAAGACCGTAAGCACGGAGCATAAGCCTAACTTTTGCAGCCCTTCACCGACAATGGTGACGTCTCCATATAAGAGAAACATTCTCGGGCGTGACGTTAAAACAATATAAAATCAATCGATCACATCTAGTCGTTTTTCAAACCCTATCATTTTTTTCCCCAGTTAATGAGTTAATTTACTAAATTACTACCATTTTACACAGAATTCCTCAAGGTTTCAAAAAAGTCATTTATTTCCTTCCTCAATATATGAGACTTTCTCCATGTGTACCGTATAATGTACAATTATTTATTTTTGTTTTGTCAATTTTTTTATGGTTTGAGAAAGAACACCATATTACTTGACACTGATATTTCATTTTCGTAAGCTTATGTTTGTAGGTGTAAATCAATGACCTCTCTCTTTTTTTCTTTAAAATCATGTGTATGTCCAAAACACAAAACCCCACCCCTCAAAACACAAAACCCCACCCCTCAAAACACAAAACCCCACCCCTCATAACACAAAACCCCATCCCTCATGACACAAAACCCCACCCCTCAAAACACAAAACCCCACCCCTCATGAAAATGAATGAATTTACAGTATTGCATAGTGTACTACAGTATCTTCTGCCTAGTTCTAAGTCTGTGTCGGATTAGACAGGAAGTCAGATTAGACAGGATATCAAATTGCACAGTGTAAAGGACCAGGAAAAAGAGATTACTGGAAATAAAACTAAAGTCAGAATTTACAATGAAATGGAGTAAACAGGTATTGGGCTACAGAGGTTTAACTGTATACAGAATTTACAGTGAAATGGAGTACACAGGTGTTGGACTAGAGAGGTTTAACTGTATACAGAATTTACAGTGAAATGGAGTACACGTGTATTGGACTAGACAGGTTTAACTGTATACAGAATTTACAATGAAATGGAGTACACGTGTATTGGACTAGACAGGTTTAACTGTATACAGAATTTACAGTGAAATGGAGTACACAGGTGTTGGACTAGAGATGTTTAACTGTATACAGAATTTACAGTGAAATGGAGTACACAGGTGTTGGATTACAGAGGTTTAAACTGTATACAGAATTTACAATGGAATGGAGTACACAGGTGTTGGACTAGACAGATTTAACTGTATTTCATTGTACATAATTCTGGAAATAAAGAGCACAGCCTCACCTGTTGACTTCAGTGAGACACGATGTTCCCCAATATCACAGTAAGAATGTCCCTGATCTTGGGTATAAATTCTCTGTACAGATGAATACTTTCTGTCCATTTGTTTTTCTCTGGGCTAGTCAGTGTTCTCATGTTCTCAACAAATTGTAAAAACAGCTTCAAAAACCTGCAATATACTAGTAATAATGAGTGTCTAATCATATGGACTGGCATTAGGTGATAATTTGTTAAAGGAAGTGAACATGAAAATGTGACAAAGGGTTTAAATAATTATCATTTTGATGTATATAATGAATTCTGAAAATCATTGTAGCTTTCTTCATGGAAGGAGATATTACATAAATATTAAGGAATCTATTGATTATATCATTACCTCCCTGTAGGGTTTCCTTATTGATAAAATCGGGGTTATCTCCTAGCATTCACTAGAGGGCAGCACTGATGCTGACCTCAGTAGGACACACTGTATTTTGGCACATTGTACTGCATCAATGCTTAAATCACACTGTCATCATCAGAAAGTGAATGAAATAATGAAAAAGTAGTGGGATATCAGTTCGAACCTGAGTTTGCAGAGGAAGAAATTGCTTCTCAGAATGACGCTTCTTGACCAACCATTGATTTTATTAATTGCACCTATGTACATTCAAGGGGTGTCTTTAACATGTAAAGCTCTCGGAAATGTTGGTACCTGATCAATATTAACAAGAAAAGCTTGGAGAAATGTTGGTACCTGATCAATATTAACAAGTAAAGCTTGGAGAAATGTTGGTACCTGATCAATATTAACAAGTAAAGCTTGGAGAAATGTTGGTACCTGATGATCACCATTAAAAAGAGGTACTGTGAGCAATGCTCACTAAGAATACCCCCCGCTTACGCCAATCTCCCTAAGGGTAATGTTGATAGGTATAAATTACCTCTTTCCCCGAGTGTAAAAAAGAAAGGGCATGACAAAACCTTGCATAGTCTCTTCTCTAAGGAGAAATGGACAAGACATGAAATTAAATATGCGTTTTATTATGATCTAACACTTTAGAGCCCAAAAACCAGATTGCTTCTTTGATGTCCAGTGCGCTTGATCTTTGACCCCAAATCGGTAACGCTTTAGAGCCCGGAAACCATTGTGTATACAGACGGACAACCCGATTCAAGTAACAACACCCCCCCCTAAATAATAAATAATATATATATATTTGTTATAACAAATAAAGCTCGAGGAAATGCGTGTACCTGATCATCACTATTAACAAGTCAAGCTCAAGGAATTGTATATACCTGATCCTATTACCAATTAAAGCTTGGGGAAATGTTGGTACCTGATGATCAATATTAACAAGTAAAGCTTGGGGAAATGCTGGTACCTGATGATTCTCATTCCTGTGTACTGGCTGAGTGTGTACAACTTCCAGGAGCAGAAAAGTAGGACAGAGTGACTGCAGTGATGAAGCAATGGACAGCTGTTAAAAATGACAAAATATCACAGAGTTTATATCTGATGTAATGTTTGTATGTTAATATCATAAAACATAGCAAAGTTTATATCTAATTTAAAACACTTTTGTTACGCAATCCTTTGTCTTTCTCGGCTTTTATATATAAGAAAGTCCACTTGTAGTGGAAAGGTTACCTGCAGGTGTCCAATAAGTTGACAATTGCTGTCCATTATTTTTAAGAATGGACAGATACTGTCCGTTCTTAAAAATAATGGAGAGTAATTGTCAACTTATTGGACAGTGCCAGCTAAACCCAATAACTTATTAGACGTCTACTGGTAGGCTAAAAATAAGAGAAAGACAAGACATTTGTCAAAGAGATACAAATTTAATTTTAAATTCCCTACAAGAAAAAATCACCATGGATATCGAAAAAATCACTGAAGCACTCAAAACGATATTTCCCCCTAGTAGAATTTTTTGCTCCAACTTTAAGATTCACATTTTTTAAATTCCACAGGCCATTATATATCGCATCAAAACTTGAATTTGAAAGACATATTTCCATGCTGTATTTGAATTTTCCATGCTGTATTTGAATTTTCCATGCTGTATTTGAATTTCCCATGCTGTATTTGAATTTCGCTGGATCCAGAGACACATTCTGAAACTTTTTCACAACGCTTTTTTATGTTTTCTTTAGTAGCATATCCTAATTATGAATTATTATTTTCGCTTTTATAAATGATTTCATTTCATTTCACGAGATGGGCATTTTGGGTTCTTTTGGCCGGCGTTAATTATTTCCTCATCCAAATATTTGAAAACAATGCTTTTCAGATCAAAATTTGCCTGATCCATAACTTCCTCACCCCTCCATATCCAGAATATAACACTCATTAAGATAGTATTCACAGTATTTTCATTGAAATCCTTAAATTTTGATTGTGCAATGCAAATGCTCTCCACATCAGAGGACGATATGTTGATATGGCTCAGTAATATAGAGTGAGTGAATATAAAACCTGCAGTACAAGATTACTTACCTGACACTGTTCAATAAGTGAACTATAAAGAAACAGAATTCTAAACAAGACTGGTTACATTGTCAGACTATTCAAAAATAGCTTTATTAAAAATTATCATTGTCAATGGGTTTACCTGAGCCTGTCCATTCTTAGAACAAAAGATGTAGTGTTTTAAGTGGGATATAAGCTTCAAACTGTCCATTCTGTGAGAGAAAGAACTGGTCTCGGCCCTACAGGCCTCGATCAGTTCTTTCTCTCACAGAATGAACAGTTTTTGGCTAATTATGTATCCTTTACATAACGTTTGTATGTTTATATCATAAAACATAGCAGAGTTTACATCTAATATAATGTTTGTATGTTAATATCATAAAACATAGCAGAGTTTACATCTAATATAATGTTTGTATGCTAATATCATAAAACATAGCAGAGTTTATATCTAATATAACGTTTGTATGCTAATATCATAAAACATAGCAGAGTTTATATCTAATATAACGTTTGTATGTTAATATCATAAAACATAGCAGAGTTTACATCTAATATAATGTTTGTATGTTAATATCATAAAACATAGCAGAGTTTACATCTAATATAATGTTTGTATGCTAATATCATAAAACATAGCAGAGTTTATATCTAATATAACGTTTGTATGCTAATATCATAAAACATAGCAGAGTTTATATCTAATATAACGTTTGTATGTTAATATCATAAAACATAGCAGAGTTTACATCTAATATAATGTTTGTATGTTAATATCATAAAACATAGCAGAGTTTACATCTAATATAATGTTTGTATGCTAATATCATAAAACATAGCAGAGTTTATATCTAATATAACGTTTGTATGCTAATATCATAAAACATAGCAGAGTTTATATCTAATATAACGTTTGTATGTTAATATCATAAAACATAGCAGAGTTTACATCTAATATCATGTTTGTATGCTAATATCATAAAACATAGCAGAGTTTACATCTAATATAATGTTTGTATGCTAATATCATAAAACATAGCAGAGTTTATATCTAATATAATGTTTGTATGCTAATATCATAAAACATAGCAGAGTTTATATCTAATATAACGTTTGTATGCTAATATCATAAAACATAGCAGAGTTTATATCTAATATAACGTTTGTATGCTAATATCATAAAACATAGCAGAGTTTATATCTAATATAACGTTTGTATGCTAATATCATAAAACATAGCAGAGTTTATATCTAATATAACGTTTGTATGTTAATATCATAAAACATAGCAGAGTTTACATCTAATATCATGTTTGTATGCTAATATCATAAAACATAGCAGAGTTTATATCTAATATAATGTTTGTATGCTAATATCATAAAAATAGCAGAGTTTATATCTAATATAACGTTTGTATGCTAATATCATAAAACATAGCAGAGTTTACATCTAATATAATGTTTGTATGTTAATATCATACAAGAGGCCCACAGGCCTTATCGGTCACCTGAATACTAGTGAAAAAGTATCACTACTTCCATGGGCTATGAAATCTAGAAAAAAAATCCTATTTTGAATATCTAAGCTAAATTCTAATGTTCAGCAACAGTATAAAACAAGATGTGTTCTTAAAATTTCACTGCCCTCAGAAGTGCATACACTGATGAAAGGCTTTAAATAATAGTTGTATTATCATTAAAACATCAAAATATATGACTAATTTGAACTCATCCTAAAGTCATAGCCTTGGGTTGTGAAATTCACCATTTTTTGTACATCCTTTTCTGCTATTCTTTAAGTATGCATTTAGATTTTATACAGTATCAGCAAACTTACACATAAATACTATATACTAAGTTTGGCCCCATCCTGGGGTCAAAACCCTTACTCTGGGGAAATTCAAATTTACAATTTTGGTAAAAGACTACCTGCTCTATCCATTTAGTTTCAAATTAGTATCAAAAGCACTAAAGAAAATGTTATTTTAGTGTTTTACACATAAACACTATATAACATGTTTGGCCCCGCCCTGGGGTCAGAACCCCCTAACCCGGGGATCATGAAATTTACAATTTTGGTAGAGGCCTTCCTGCTCTACATCACTATGCATTTAGTTTTTCTTACATATGTGTGGTTCTTGAGAAGAAGATTTTTGAAAATTTGTCATTTTTGGGCAGTTTTTGCCCTGACCCTAAGGCCCCAGGGCGTATAGGAATCCTGAAATTTACAATTTATGTTCCCCTTGTTCCAAATATGTTTCATACCAAATTTGAAAAGAATTGGAATGATAGTTATCAAGAAGAAGTTAAAAATGTCTATTGTTCACACATTTGATAACTGACCATTTTGGCCACACCCAGATACCAAAGCCCCTACCCCTGGAATGATCAAATTTACAATTTTGGTAAAGGACCACCTGTTCTTTCTAAATATCTATTTACTTTCAATTTAGTATCAATAGCATTAAAGATGTAATTTAAGTGTTTTACACATAAACAATATATAACATGTTTGGCCCCGCCCTGGGGTCAGAACCTCTACCCTGGGGATCATGAAATTTACAATTTTGGTAGAGGCATTGCTGCTCTACATCACTATGCATTTAGTTTTTCTTACATGTTGTGATTCTTGAGAAGAAGATTTTTGAAAATTTGTCAATTTTGGGCAGTTTTTGCACCGCCCCTAGGGCCCCTGGTGTGCTGGAGTTCTGAAATTTACAATTTATGTCCCCCTTGTCCCAATGATACTTCATACCAAATTTGAAAAGAATTGGACTGGTAGTTATTAAGAAGAAGTTAAAAATGTTCAATTGTTAATGCACGACGGACAACGACAGACGAAAACCAATTGCAATAGGCCACCTGAGTCTACTCAGGTAACCTAAAAACATAGCAGAGTTTATATCTAATATAATGTTTGTATGCTAATATCTTAAAACATAGCAGAGCTTATATCTAATACAATGTTTGTATGCTAATATCATAAAAATAGCAGAGTTTATATCTAATATAATGTTTTTATGCTATAAATATCATAAAACATAGCAGAGTTTATATCTAATATAATATTTGTATGTTAATATCAAACAAGAGGTACTGTGAGCAATGCTCACTAAGAATACCCCCTGCTTACCCCAATCTCCCAAAGGGTGTTGTTAATAGGCATAAATTACCTCTTTCCTGAGTGTAAAAATATACATGTAGTATGCCTTTGTAGAAGAAAAAGAAAGATATAGTCCGAACACAAATCCATGGTATAAACCTATAATTTTGACCTTGAGATCAAAGGTCAAGGTCATAAAGAGGTCATGAATGTACATGACACATAGTCTCATGGTGATACACCCATGTCTTATGGTATGACTATGTCAAAACCCTATAATCAATTTTGACCTTGAGGTCAAAGTTCAAGGTCATATAGAGGTCATGAAGGTACCTGACACATCGTCTCATGGTGATACACTAATGTGTCAAATATGGTATGCCTATGTCAAAGAACAAAGAAGTCATGGCCATAACACGAATCCATTGTAAAAACCTTTAATTTTGACCTTGAGGTCAAGATCATATGGAGGTCATGAAGGTACATGACACATCGTCTCATGGTGATACACTCATGTGTCACATATGGTATGCCTATGTCAAAGAACAAAGAAGTTATGGCCCGGACACGAATCCATTGTAAAAAACCTTCAATTTTGACCTTAAGGTCAAGGGTCAAGGTCATATAGAGGTCATGAAAGTACCCGACACTTCGTCTCATGGTGATCCACCTGTGTGCCAAATATGGTATGCCTATGTCAAAGAACAAAGAAGTTATGGCCCGGACACGAATCTGGAGACAGACAGACGGACGGACAGACAGAGTGATTCCTATATACCGCCCAGAACTTCGTTCTGGGGGTATAAAAATATAACTGAGTGTAAATGTAATATAATATCTATTTTCAATAGGATGGGGTTTATAAAAGTATGTAAAATTTCTAAACATCTATTTTATAAGCATTTAATGACAGAATTTAATATTACCTTTGAAAGTCTTTGGTTAGAGATATTAAAACAATTTCAGTCAACACTAATCGATACAATGGTATAAACTTCAGATGCATTAACCCTGAAAATCTGAAGTAAATCGATCAAGCCATCTTCGAGAAATCCTCTGCACAAAATCGGTAAGAAAAAGAAAAGAATAATAATAAAAGTGAAAAAGAAACAATAGAATAATAGAAGGGTCTTCCGCTGAAGACGGAAGACCCTAATAATAAAGGAAAAGAAACAGAAGAATCACTATAAGGTCTCCTGTTGAGACGAAGACCTTAATTAGAAACAGAGTAAAACCAATATGTTCCCAAACTCCGTTTGGGGAACATAATTAGCAAATTTTCCAAGAGTAACAGATCGGTGCAATCATAAATGAACAGATATATAGTTACATGTATGTATGAGTAGTGCACTTCAATTAGAAAGTCAGCAGAAAAAGCAGTTGCACACTGTCTATTTTATATTACCTTCAACTGAGCAGCATGTGGTTCTCCCACTGCCAGGACCTGACATCCCCCCCCTCCACCCTAATCAATTCATTGTCTGATTTAAATCACCCTCTTATGAACCATGTGTGGTTCTCGGTCTGCCAAGACCCAAGCAATTGCTCCTATTTGTATGACAACAATTGCCTCACATTATCTAAATAGAGGTCTCATGTCACAGTTGGTGATGGCACGATAAAGAAGCCTCACTGCTAGGGTCATACGTTCCAGGCATAGGTCAAAATTTGTGGCACTTCAGCTGAAGTTGGTGACATTTCTGGTGAAAATTCCCAAATGGGATTCAAAACAACAAACAAACAAAACATTCTAATGAGGCACATGAGGTTCTCCCTCTGTCTGGTACCTAGCAGAAGCCCCTCTAGTTACCATTGTGTGCTATACATTACCTTCTAATGAGGCATATGAGGTTCTCTCTCTGTCTGGTACCTAGCAAAAGCCCCTCTAGTTACCATTGTGTGCTATACATTACCTTCTAATGAGGCGTATGAGGTTCTCCCTCTGTCTGGTACCTAGCAGAAGCCCCTCTAGTTACCATTGTGTGCTATACATTACCTTCTAATGAGGCATATGAGGTTCTCTCTCTGTCTGGTACCTAGCAGAAGCCCCTCTAGTTACCATTGTGTGCTATACATTACCTTCTAATGAGGCGTATGAGGTTCTCCCTCTGTCTGGACCTCAGCTGACGCCCAATCAGCTGTTCCTGTCTGGTTCTAAGGGAGACAAGCACCTGCTGTATAACCGTTTGTAGCTCTCTCAGAATGCGGGAAAGCAGACTTGCAATTTCAGCCTCCTGTCCGCCAGTCCTATTAATGTCCAAGTCCTTGATAACAGGTAGATCATTTCAGTTAAAGTGAAATGATATGTATATGAAAATCATATAATTATACAATTTCAATACAAATGCACACATGCCTCCTGCTTGGCATGGAATCTGTACAGGGTGGAGAGGTTTTCCTCCATCAGCCCCTGGAGTAATGTTCTTCCATCACAAAACACTTGAAACAAGCTGGACATAAAATCCCACAATAAATCTGACATTTAAGGTAGCAATGATAATGAAAGATAAAATAGGCATGATTAAAATCTAGAAATGAACTGTTTTCCGGTCATGTACTGTAGGGTCCTTATTTTATACAAAAACTAAATTCCACGACTTGGGTTTTTTAAAATTCAAATCACAAGAACATAAAATTGTGAGTTCAAACTTTCAGTGATTTATATTTCATGCCATCCAGCCATCCATCTTGTTTCTAACAACCAGAAAGTCGATGGCATAGTACTAGTTGATCTGGGACTCTTCATTGTGAAATCATTCCATGCTACATGTAGGTGGGTTACAAAGACAGGTGACAAGATATTCTGACTTTAAGAATTTGAACATGATGAAGAAAGCTTTGTCCATGGCTGGTATCGACTGATATTGTGATTATTATAGTCAAATGATTACTGTACTGTAGTATGGTTTTTATCAAGCCATTTCATGAAATATCTTGAAAGACATTCTTAATTCTTATGAAAATAAATCTGACACTTATAATCTAATAAAGCATCATTATACGATGCTGCTTATACATGCACTGAATAATGAAGTTTTAAAATGGAATAGTTCTCTCTCCTGTATTGCCATTTATAAAAGGTTTCTTTGAAGTCTATTATCACATATCATAAAGAATATAATGATATCAATAAATAATTAGAAGGATTATGAGATCAAATAATAATGATGAAAAAAATATAACTCAATTTCTAATTGCTACATGAGAAGCGTTGATTAGAAATTCTATGGTAGCAGTTTTATTCTAACATTTGCATACCATAATTCCATCAATAGTATACTAGTACAGTAAAACTCTGATACAGCGAATTTCTGCGGACACTCTATAAAAATTCGCTATAAGCGTAATTCGCTATACATGTATAGTGAATTCATAATTCAAATATAACAAATTCATTATAAAACTGATTTGTTCTACATGTATATCAGTTGTATAAGAAAGCAGCAATCGATATATTTGCTTGTGTATAGTCTCTAAGAGAAATTAAGCCAGTGCATTTTTGAGAAATATCTTATAAAAGAAATTTACACACTGATTTATATAATTATGATAATTTATCTTGATGGATTATTAAGTCACGCAAGTACATGTCGAAAGAAAAATGTCAACAAAATTATGTGTAATACATGCAAACAGTCTATTGCAGTTGTCATTTATTTGTTGCTTTACACAAATAAAGGAGTGTATGATAAAATAAATGCAATTAAACTTCAAATTTAATTAACGAGAATAGTAACAATACTGTCACTTATGTGTATATATTGTTTTGCGTTAACAACCTCTTTTGAAAAACAAGAGGCCCAGGGGCCTTATAGGTCACCTGAGTATCATGTAACAACCTTCCAATGTTTGAATTAGGTTTGTGTTTAAATATAAGAATTTTACTTTTGGATGGAAGAAACATTGAATAGCTATGTGGTCAGCCCCGCCTTTGCACCAGAACCCCTGACCCAGGGGCCATAAATTTCAGTTTTGAAAGAAGCATCCTTGATCATCATTGTCATACTATTAGTTTGTCTACTTAATACCCAGCAGCAGAGGAGAAGATTTTCAAAGAAATAAAATGCATTTTCACTATATGATCAATAGGGCCCCACCCTAATACCAGAACCCCTGACCCAGGGGCCATGAATTTCACAATTTTGAAAGAGGCATCCTTGCTCATCATAACCATGCTATTGGTTTGTCTACTTAATACCCAAGGACAGAGAAGAAGATTTTCAAAGAAATACTGCATTTTCACTATATGACTTATGGAGCCCCACCCTAGCACCAGAACCCCTGATCCAGGGGCCATGAATTTCACAATTTTTAACAAGAGGTACTGTGAGCAATGCTCACTAAGAATACCCCCCGCTTACCCCAATCTCCCAAAGGGTGTTGGTAATAGGTATAAACTACCTCTTTTCTAAGTGTTGCTACTTCGATGTCCAGTGCGCATGACCTTTGACCTTTTGACCCCAAAATCGATAGGGAACATCTTCATCCCATGGGTAGTCCATATGTATGATATGGTGACTGTAGGAGGAAAGGATAACGCTTTAGAGCCCGGAAACCATATTGCTACTTCAATGTCCAGTGCGCGTGACCTTTGACCTTTTGACCCCAAAATCGATAGGGAACATCTTCATCCCATGGGTAGTCCATATATATGATATGGTGACTGTAGGTGGAAAGGATAACGCTTTAGAGCCCAGAAACCATATTGCTACTTCAATGTCCAGTGCACTTGACCTTTGACCTTTTGACCCCAAAATCGATAGGGAACATCTTCATCCCATGGGTAGTCCATATGCTTGATATGGTGACTGTAGGTGGAAAGGATAACGCTTTAGAGCCCGGAAACCATATTGCTACTTCAATGTCCAGTGCGCTTGACCTTTGACCTTTTGACCCCAAAATCGATAGGGAACATCTTCATCCCATGGGTAGTCCATATATATGATATGGTGACGGTAGGTGGAAAGGATAATGCTTTAGAGCCCGGAAACCATTGCGTCTACAGACGGACAACCCGATTCCAGTATACCCCCCACAACTTGTTGTGGGGGGTATAAAGAGGCATCCTTGCTCATCATTACCATGCTATTAGTTTGTCTACTTAATACCCAGAGACAGAGAAGAAGATTTTCAAAGAATTTCTACACTTTCACTATATGACCAATACAAGAACCCCTGCCCCAGGGGCCATGAATTTCACAATTTTGGTAGAGGGCTCAACGCTCATTATAATTATGCCCACAGTTTGGCTTCTTGATGTCCAGGAGTAAAGAAGAAGATTTTTTAAAATTACACTCATTTTGATGGTTTTTGCCCCACCCCTCAGGCCTCAGGGGGGCAGGGACCACGAATTTCACAATTTTTGTTCCCCTCCACCCACAGATGCTATATGCCAAAATTGGTTGAAATTGGTTCAGGGGTTTCAAAGAAGAAGCTGAAAATGTTCAAATGTTAACGCACGACGCACGTCGCACGACGCACGACGAATGACGACGGACAAAAACAGATAGCAATAGGTCACCTGAATGAATTCAGGTGACCTAAAAATACAAACAGAAATTTCGTAATAAATATGGATCCTTTATGGCAATGGAAAGCAATTGTTAAGAATCACAAGGCATTTAAAATGAAGAAGAAAAAACCAACAAATAAAAAATAAATAAATTCATTATAAAACGTGATTTATACGTTCATTTTTAATTCAAGGGGAATAGGAATTTACTTCGTAATATCCATAAATTCCCTATATCCGTGTTTGTTATAGGCGAATATTTTTATATAGAATAGATAAAGAATGTGCCGGGGAAATCGATTTCACTTCGCTATAGCCTAATTTCGCTATATCTGTGTTCGCTATATTCGAGTTTTACTGTAACATGCAATGCAAATGAACACAAGATTATAGATTCCACAAGGATAGTCAATCAGACATTAATTTCTCGTTTTTAATTAGGAATCTACAGTAATTCATCTGACAGTAATGTTGAGAGAAAAAATGACTGAATAGATACCATGAACTTGTAAATTTATGAATGGTGATAAACTTGTAAAATCTATGAATGGTGATAAACTTGTAAATCTATGAATGGTGATAAACTTGTATATCTGGTGATAAACTTGTAAATCTATGAAAATGGTGATAAACTTGTAAATCTATGAATGGTGATAAACTTGTAAATCTATGAAAATGGTGATAAACTTGTAAATCTATGAATGGTGATAAACTTGTAAATCTATGAATGGTGATAAACTTGTAAATCTATGAAAATGGTGATACTTTGTTCCAAATTCCACTAGATAGAACTATTTGCATTTTTTTTTTTTTATGAATCAATTGTTTCATATTTCATTCATTGCAAACATATGTTGGCACTGTAGAAATATCATGCATGTAATGTAACCTGTAGTTAATGTTGTAAACTTTCTATCTTTTTTGAATTTCCTTCTTTATAAACTGTCTTACTGTTATGCCCTCTGGGCCTATCTTATCTTATAATCCGAATTGACCCTACAAACAGTGTACATAACTATTGTTAACTGGTACACCTGATTTATTGTTAACTGGTACCCCTGATTTACTGTTAACTGGTACCCCTGATTTATTGTTAACTGGTACCCCTGATTTATTGTTAATTGGTACCACTGATTTATTGTTAACTGGTACCCCTGATTTATTGTTAACTGGTACCCTTGATTTATTTCCTCTGCTGTGTGATGTTTATCCCAGCTCTGACAGATGGACAGAACAATGTCTTTTGTCACCTCCTGTACTTCATCAAACACTTGTTTGTCCTCTTCACACAGCCTGAATGTTGAACATCTATCCCTGTGTACAGGTAAAGAAAGAAACATCTCAGTATACAGTAGTTACATATCTCAGTATCTACAGCTACATAGAATTTCTCGTTACATCTCGGTATATTCAGTTATATAGAATTTCTAGTTACATCTCAGTAAATACAGTTATATAGAATTTCTAGTTACATCTCGGTATATACAGTTATATAGAATTTCTAGTTACATCTCGGTATATACATTTTATATATAGAATTTCTAGTTACATATCTCAGTATATACAGTTACATAGAATTTCTAGTTACATCTCAGTATATACAATTATAAAAAAATTCTTGTTACCTCAGTATATACAATTATAAAAAAATTCTTGTTACATCTCAGTATATACAGTTATATAGAATTTCTAGTTACATCTCGGTATATACAGTTATATAGAATTTCTTGTTACATCTCAGTATATACAGTTATATAGAATTTCTAGTTACATCTCAGTACATACAGTTATATAGAATTTCTAGTTACATCTCAGTATATACAGTTATATAGAATTTCTAGTTACATCTCAGTATATACAGTTATATAGAATTTCTAGTTACATATCAGTACATGCAGTTATATAGAATTTCTAGTTACATCTCAGTACATACAGTTATATAGAATTTCTAGTTACATCTCAGTACATGCAGTTATATAGAATTTCTAGTTACATCTCAGTATATACAGTTATATAGAATTTCTTGTTACATCTCAGTATATACAGTTATAAAAAAAATACTTGTTACATCTCGGTATATACATGCAGTTATATAGAATTTCTAGTTACATCTCAGTATATACAGTTATATAGAATTTCTTGTTACATCTCAGTATATACAGTTATATAGAATTTCTTGTTACATCTCAGTAAATACAGTTATAAAAAAATTCTTGTTACATCTCAGTATATACAGTTATATAGAATTTCTAGTTACATCTCAGTATATTCAGTTATATAGAATTTCTAGTTACATCTCAGTATATACAGTTATATAGAATTTCTAGTTACATCTCAGTATATAC
Organism: Ostrea edulis; assembly: GCF_947568905.1. Classification (NCBI taxonomy): domain Eukaryota; kingdom Metazoa; phylum Mollusca; class Bivalvia; order Ostreida; family Ostreidae; genus Ostrea; species Ostrea edulis. The sequence continues at coordinate 79,605,348 of NC_079168.1, forward strand.
AATTATATAGAATTTCTAGTTACATCTCAGTACATACAGTTATATAGAATTTCTAGTTACATCTCGGTATATACAGTTATATAGAATTTCTTGTTACATCTCAGTATATACAGTTACATAGAATTTCTAGTTACATCTCAGTATATACAGTTATATAGAATTTCTAGTTACATCTCAGTACATACAGTTATATAGAATTTTTAGTTACATCTGAGATAAAAAATTTCTTGTAACAACTCAGTATATACATGCAGTTATATAGAATTTCATATTACATCTTGGTATATACAGTGAATAGAATTTCTAGGTACATCTCAATAAATACAGTTACATAGAATTTCTAGTTACATCTCAGTATATACAGTTATATAGAATTTCTAGTTACATCTCAATATATACAGTTACATAGAATTTCTAGTTACATCTCAGTATATACAGTTATATAGAATTTCTAGTTACATCTCAGTATATACAATTATAAAAAAATTCTTGTTACATCTCGGTATATACATGCAGTTATATAGAATTTCTTGTTACATCTCAGTATATACAGTTATATAGAATTTCTAGTTACATCTCAGTATATACATGCAGTTATATAGAATTTCTTGTTACATCTCAGTATATACAGTTACATAGAATTTCTAGTTACATATCTCAGTATATACAGTTACATAGAATTTCTAGTTACATCTCAGTATATACAGTTATATAGAATTTCTAGTTACATCTCGGTATATTCAGTTATATAGAATTTCTAGTTACATCTCAGTATATACAGTTATATAGAATTTCTAGTTACATCTCGGTATATACAATTATAAAAAAAATTCTTCTTACATCTCGGTATATACATGCAGTTATATAGAATTTCTTGTTACATCTCAGTATATACAGTTATATAGAATTTCTAGTTACATCTCAGTATATACAGTTATATAGAATTTCTAGTTACATATCTCAGTATATACAGTTATATAGAATTTCTAGTTACATCTCGGTATATTCAGTTATATAGAATTTCTTGTTACATCTCAGTAAATACAGTTATATAGAATTTCTAGTTACATCTCAGTATATACAGTTATACAGAATTTCTAGTTACATCTCAGTACATACAGTTATATAGAATTTTTAGTTACATCTGAGATAAAAAATTTCTTGTTACAACTCGGTATGTACATGCAGTTATATAGAATTTCATATTACATCTTGGTATATACAGTTATATAGAATTTCTTGTTACATCTCAGTAAATACAGTTATAGTATATACATACAGTTATATAGAATTTCTTGTTACATCTCAGTATATACAGTTATATAGAATTTCTAGTTACATCTCAGTACATACAGTTATATAGAATTTCTAGTTACATCTCAGTATATTCAGTTATATAGAATTTCTAGTTACATCTCAGTATATACAGTTATATAGAATTTCTTGTTACATCTCAGTATATACAGTTATATAGAATTTCTAGTTACATCTCAGTATATACAGTTATATAGAATTTCTAGTTACATCTCAGTATATACAGTTATATAGAATTTCTAGTTACATCTCAGTAAATACAGTTATAAAAAAATTCTTGTTACATCTCAGTATATACAGTTATATAGAATTTCTAGTTACATCTCAGTATATACAGTTATATAGAATTTCTTGTTACATCTCAGTATATACAGTTATATAGAATTTCTTGTTACATCTCAGTAAATACAGTTATAAAAAAATTCTTGTTACATCTCAGTATATACAGTTATATAGAATTTCTAGTTACATCTCAGTATATACAGTTATATAGAATTTCTAGTTACATCTCAGTATATACAGTTATATAGAATTTCTAGTTACATCTCAGTATATACAATTATATAGAATTTCTAGTTACATCTCAGTACATACAGTTATATAGAATTTCTAGTTACATCTCAATATATACAGTTATATAGAATTTCTAGTTACATCTCAATATATACAGTTATATAGAATTTCTAGTTACATCTTGGTATATACAGTTATATAGAATTTCTTGTTACATCTCAGTAAATACAGTTATAGTATATACATGCAGCTATATAGAATTTCTTGTTACATCTCGGTATATACAGTTATATAGAATTTCTTGTTACATCTCAGTATATACAGTTACATAGAATTTCTAGTTACATCTCAGTATATACAGTTATATAGAATTTCTAGTTACATCTCAGTACATACAGTTATATAGAATTTTTAGTTACATCTGAGATAAAAAATTTCTTGTTACAACTCGGTATGTACATGCAGTTATATAGAATTTCATATTACATCTTGGTATATACAGTTATATAGAATTTCTTGTTACATCTCAGTAAATACAGTTATAGTATATACATGCAGTTATATAGAATTTCTAGTTACATTTCGTTATTCATACAACGCATATTCCCAGTGAGTACCTGTACTGACAAAAATGTAAAAATTTGACTGGTTCTGATTAAGTCACATGACGTGCTATATTACATAATACATGGAAGCTGGCTGCTATGTATAAGCCATACATGACATCACAGTTGACAAAGTAGAGTTTTTCTTTAAATAAAGTAAATTATTTTACAATCTTCAGGAGGGTCTTCGGTAGGACAAAACCATTACATAGGACTGTATGAAATATAAGTACATAGCTAAAGATATCAAAGTGCATATCTTCTGTATGTTCTAATCAACCTCATGCATTTGTTCACAAACTGGAGACTACTAGATTGTCTTCAGAGTGGAGACCACATGATTTTCAGCATATTTTGTAAAGCATGGTCTAGATTAACATGGACATGATTATCTACTGTGATTTCTTTTCTCCCTGTGGGCTTTGATATTTAAGCTTACCTTTGAGTAAGAGTTTTGTCATGTTGAACATCATCAGGAAATGTTGCAACAATGTTCCCCACTTCAATGATCTATAAAAAAAAAAATCTCCTCAAATTCAAATAATCAATCTCTGATTATTTTGATTGACACAATTAAAGTTGAACTGAAGTGAACGCTGTTTTACCTTTTGTTTAATGATGGAGATGGGGTGATAAACTGAGGAATATTGTAACTCAAAGAATGTCAACCTTTTCAACCATTCTTCCTTTGAAAGAAAAGAATAAAGATTTTGAGAATCTAGAATCAATTGAATGCTAATCAAAATACATGTATAAGCTTGATAAAATTTTACACATTAGAACTGAATAGAATTCGACTATTATCGCAATTCACCTTTGAATTAGAACGCTTTGGCCGATATAGTATTGCGTTGTGTGACGACACAATTGAATCTGTTTGTAATACAAATGCGAAATGCAACAGAAACTCTCATTGGTCCATATGTATAAGTCCGCCCAAATTCCCTTATATGGGAGTAGTCAGCATTCGAAAACATGATGGCCAGATGGAAACAAACTTCAAAGAAAGAAAGAGAAAAAGTTGTATTCTTGTGTTGTTGTCTCATAAATTTAATATCCAAAAATCCCTAACATATTTTCCTACCATACTTGTGTCCAAACATACCTTCAAATATTTATTAAAGCCCCATACAACCCAAAAGAACTCACAGCTTTTGATGATTTCGTTCGTTGAGGTAGCCATGTTAGGTAGCCAGTCAATTCGAATCCCAGTTCATTTCCATACTAGCACAATAGCGTCTAGATGTGAACTAATACCCCACAAATATGTTAGCTAAATATTTTAAATAATATATCATCCCAGTTCCATTAAATGATAATTATTCAAATAGCTAAACTCATGGCAGTGTGGCTTTCATTAGTCTGGACGGCCGGCGCGGTCTCCATCTCTGCCACATAATGGGCTTATGTAGCATTTTCGCTAATCAAAAGCTTATTTTACCGTTACAAAAACTATATTTTTAATTTCTATTAATTATTCGTGTTGATAATAAATGAAGAGCGAATACATATGACTTACAACCAATTTCATGAATAGATACCAATAGCAAGAGTTCGAATTGACTGGCTACCTAACATGGCTATGTCAACAAACGAAATCATTTGAAGCTGCGAGTTTTCGGGTTGTATGTGGCTTTAATGAATATTTGAAGGTATGTTTGGACACAAGTGTAGTAGGAAATTATCTTAAGATTTTTTTTAATATTGAATTTATGAGACAGCAACACAAGAATGCACCGATATCAGGCCTCAACCATGCGCAGCTTTTTGTGCCCTGTAAATCGAAGGTTTTTATAAGAGGTGGATATTATTTCAGAGAGCTACAGTTCTCCAGCTAGTAATTTTCTAGTCTGTCCACCTGAATCTGCTCGAGAAAGTGGGCGGGCTGTAATCGGCCAATGAAAACTCTTGTTGTATTACATCAAACATGTCATTCAAATTGTTCAATCGTCTCATTCAGTTGTGTCATCACACAACCCAATACTATATCGGGTAAAGCATTCTAATTCAAAGGTGAATTGCGATAATCTACAAGTACAAGTACAATGCATTTTTAATACCCTTGCCATGTTTAAGGTGGAATGGGGATAGTTTAAGCAAGTTTGAATTTCTAAATCTTCAATACATAACCCATGTCGGACATGAACAAACTATGAGGATGCTTGCATTATTATGTACATACTTACATTTACAATATTTGCGTACATTCCTAATGTTTTTGTCATTGACATCTTTACAAATTGTAATGATAGCCATATCCTCATGAATGCAATGCAGCTACAAACAATGCACATATAGGAATCTTGATAAATATAGCATGTCTATTCTAACAGCTGGGATTTAGTAGAATGTATACATCAAAAATGGAATTTATTTTTGAAAATATTTGAGGGTATGAACTGCAACAAACATTGGCATACTTTTCATGAAGCATTAACTTTATGAAGTATGTCAACGTGAAATGTCAGTTTATATCCTCATGTATTTTCAAAAATATGAAATTCATTTCTTAAACATCCTCATACAATGTTTGTTCCTACCATGACCAATGGGCTACAAATACAAGTATACATAACAATATATTGGAATAAGATACTGCTCTGGTGAGTAACAATTGGACCATCGGCCTCTTGTCTGTTATGTAAGTAACGATCTGGTTTGAATCTATTGGGAGGGGGTTTATGTAAGTAACGATCTGGATTGAACCTATTGGGAGGAGGTTTATGTAAGTAACGATCTGGATTGAATCTATAGGGAGGGGGTTTATGTAAGTAACTCTGGATTGAATCTATTGGGAGGGGGTTTATGTAAGTAACGATCTGGATTGAATCTATTGGGAGGGGGTTTATGTAAGTAACGATCTGGATTGAATCTATTGGGAGGGGGTTTATGTAAGTAACTCTGAATTGAATCTATTGGGAGGGGGTTTATGTAAGTAACTCTGAATTGAACCTATTGGGAGAGGGTTTATGTAAGTAACGATCTGGATTGAATCTATTGGGAGGGGGTTTATGTAAGTAACTCTGAATTGAATCTATTGGGAGGGGGTTTATGTAAGTAACGATCTGAATTGAATCTATTGGGAGGGGGTTTATGTAAGTAACGATCTGGATTGAACCTATTGGGAGAGGGTTTATGTAAGTGACGATCTGGATTGAATCTATTGGGAGGGGGTTTATGTAAGTAACTCCGAATTGAATCTATTGGGAGGGGGTTTATGTAAGTAACGATCTGGATTGAATCTATTGGGAGGGGGTTTATGTAAGTAACTCTGAATTGAATCTATTGGGAGGGGGTTTATGTAAGTAACGATCTGGATTGAATCTATTGGGAGGGGGTTTATGTAAGTAACTCTGGATTGAATCTATTGGGAGGGGGTTTATGTAAGTACATTTAACTCTGGATTGAATCTATGGTGAGGGGGTTTATGTAAGTAACGATCTGGATTGCATCTATTGGAAGGCGGCTTATGTAAGTAACTCTGGATTGAATCTATAGGGAGGGGGTTTATGTAAGTAACTCTGGATTGAATCTATAGGGAGGGGGTTTATGTAAGTAACTCTGGATTGAATCTATAGGGAGGGGGTTTATGTAAGTAACTCTAAATTGAATCTATTGGGAGGGGGTTTATGTAAGTAACGATCTGGATTGAATCTATTGGGAGTGGGTTTATGTAAGTAACGATCTTGATTGAATCTATTGGGAGGGGGTTTATGTAAGTAACGATCTGGATTGAATCTATTGGGAGGGGGTTTATGTAAGTAACTCTGAATTGAACCTATTGGGAGGGAGTTTATGTAAGTAACGATCTGAATTGAATCTATTGGGAGGGGGTTTATGTAAGTAACGATCTGGATTGAATCTATTGGGAGAGGGTTTATGTAAGTAACTCTGAATTGAATCTATTGGGAGGGGGTTTATGTAAGTAACGATCTGGATTGAATCTATTGGGAGGGGGTTTATGTAAGTAACGATCTGGATTGAATCTATTGGGAGGGGGTTTATGTAAGTAACGATCTGGATTGAATCTATTGGGAGTGGGTTTATGGAAGTAACGATCTGGATTGAATCTATTGGGAGGGGGTTTATGTAAGTAACGATCTGGATTGAATCTATTGGGAGGGGGTTTATGTAAGTAACTCTGAATTGAACCTATTGGGAGGGGGTTTATGTAAGTAACTCTGGATTGAATCTATTGGGAGGGTGTTTATGTAAGTAACTCTGGATTGAACCTATTGGGAGGGGGTTTATGTAAGTAACTTTGGATTGAACCTATTGGGAGAGGGTTTATGTAAGTAACTCTGGATTGAATCTACACAGGGGTCAATAGGCTTTGCTTGCTGCCTCATCTCATTCAATATAGTACTTGGACAAGTACATGTAAATACATGTATTTTATCCAAAAAAAATTCTGTGAAAAACTTAAATTATGTTGTGGTCCATTAGACAATAATTCACAATAACATCACAATGCCATACTAAACAAGAGGCCCATGGGCCACATCGCTCACCTGAATTACCTTGGCCCATATCTGAAGACTTTCCCAATATATTTCTATGTAAAACTTTGATCCCCTACTGTGGCCCCAACCAACCCCCAGGGGCCATATTTGAACAAATTTGAATCTGCACTATGTCAGGAAGCTTTCATGTAAATCTCAGCTCTTCTGGCCCAGTGGTTCTTGAGAAGAAGATTTTTAAATGACCCCACCCTATTTTTGCATTTTTGTGATTATCTCCCCTTTGAAGGGGGCATGGCCCTTTATTTGAACAAACTTGAAAGCCTTTTACCCAAGGATGCTTTTGGCCAAGTTTGGTTATAATTGGCCCAGTGGTTCTTGAGAAGATGAAAATGTGAAAAGTTTACAACGCCGACGACAGACAATGGACAAATTTTGATCAGAAAAGCTCACTTGAGCCTTCGGCTCAGGTGAGCTAAAAATAGTGTTCATTACAAAATGCAAATCTGACCAATAATGTTGAAGAAAGAATATATGGCTATTCCATGGTTGTTCTAACCTGTTGACTGATAAGCATAGGAAGTTCTTGGAAGGTAGGGCTTTCACATTATGCATATTGATTCCTTATGACAAAACCTTTCACCTGATACCATGATCTTTGACCTTGACCTTGGAGCATTTCTTTATTGCCACTGGGGGCTTGGTGTCTCACTTACACATCTTGTATTACATCTGTTTTGCTAGTAATAAACCATGGTATATGGACAAATTTTCATAATAAAAGCTACGTAATTTGTTGGCACACCAATGTGTATTATAAGCAGAATAGTTGTCAAAAAATAAAACATTCAATCTTCATTTATATTCCATACCTTGTCATGATCTGTAATACTGGAACACTTCTGGACTAAAAGCAGCATGGCGACAAGAACAAGCCATGCTAAGGATTCTGGGAAATTTTGCATGTGAGCCTCTCCGTGACTGACTTTGTCCCTGACCCTGGGTCCATCGGGGTAAACGAGGATGTCAAATAGTAGGTCCTGGATGAGCATACAATAGATTATTAAACTGCACTGTTTAACAGGGCAAAGAAACATAGTTAGTGTGTAAGCCTTGAGGACATATATCCTAAACCAACTTACCTTGGTACACTAACTTTATCATAGGGGCATTATCTGTCATTTTGTCACCAAAAATTCAATTTAATGAAAATTGCTCTATATCATATATTTCAGTAATAAAACCAGTATCTAATTATTCCAAACACTTTTTAACCTCAAAACAGGCACGTGAATAGTGATTCTGGTGATTAAATAATGATTGTCTTGCAAGACAATAATTCTTCCTTATATATTTCTTTACACTAAAAGTGATTCTCTAATGTAGTTTTATTAGGTTTTTCTTGTTTTAAATTAGTACAAAATAAATGTTTTTATTAGTCATTAATATATATTCCTATGCCATTGAGAAATTTTGAGAAAAATGGTTGCCATCACTTTCACTGTATTTAATGGCAATCAGATCAAGCGATCGTCCTTATAATTTCCATAACCGGTAAGAAGACTCGGACATGGACCGGCACAAAGATTGCACCAAATTGATGCATTTATTCACCAGAAGCGCACATGTGGATGAGATTAATCCCTGTATAGAGTGTTACTTTATAATTAAGACTAATTTTCACCACAGAATCAGATTTGGTATCATTAACATCTTATTCGTTCAAATATATAAATATATAAGTGGAATTTGATAGTGATAGAATATATTAACTATGTGTGATATTTTGGCTGCATTTGTTTAAATCACAACATGTGTCTGTGTGGCGACATAGTTACATTTGTGTACACATGGCAACAGACTCTGATGGCGTCGATCCACATACGAAGTTTATTTGCGGTTACAGAAATAGCCGAGTAGTTACGATTGCGGGGCTAATTAATGCTTTATACATTAGGAGTTTTTGTCTTATTTCAAAAAATCTAAATATATCTATGACGGAGCTACAGTGTACCATCATTTTCTTTCTTTCATGCATAATGATGTATTGAATAAATGTATCTGGCATAGCATCATGTCTTTGATAACAAAATTAACATACCATTAGATTCTCTCCAAGAGTCCCGGGAAGTTTGTTCACATTCCCATCAGGCAAATACTTATCAAATATCTATTTAAAAAAATACAAAATGAAAATGAGAAGACTAAATCTTTCTGATATACACAAACCTTATGCCACTATCACTGTGTTTTTAACAGAAGAGTCAGATCAAGGGAGACAACCTACCTCATCAAGTGTGGTGTACAGCGTGGAAGACTAAAAGTGAAAGTAGACAATGAAATCAATGTAGGTATCACATCTTTTAATGAGGAATTTTCTAACAAAGCATATATAACACATTATATACAATTACACTTGATTAATACTAGATAAATGCATGTGTATTTCTCCAGCACAAACTGTTGCACGGGGATAAGGGGAAAATTGAAAATTGTCACCGTAACAAGATAGTAACCATCAGCATTGACAGAATAGTGTTTGTAAATTTACAGGTGGAAAAGCTGACAAGGAAATGAATAAATATAGCACAAAATATGATGATCTGTAAGGCACTGTAACAGCTAGGATAAAATGTGACAGAAGAGACTGAGATTTGAACAGGACTCCCATAAACTCTAGTCAGGTACGTGGTCTACCAGTTGATCTAACTACAGGAAATAGACATGTTTGACCACATTCCTTCCTCCTTAATTGTCTTCACTCCCTGAAAACATCAACACAGAATCGTTATCCCATAGCAGGTTTTTTTTTTTGTCGATCCAGTTGACTGGTCCATGGCATCCGGTGTAACAAGGAAGGAAGAAAATGCAACACACCAGACCGAGATTTAAATCTGGGTCAGGTGGTCTAGCCAAATGAGCTATCTGGCCACCAGCAATTCAACCCATCTTACCACCACAGTAAAATGTATATACAAAACATACCAGTGTTTTTTTAATATCACAATTTTAACTAATATTGTATATGATTTGAAAATTTCCCTCTATTCATTCATAAATAGAACTAACCTCAGCTGTAAGCACTCTCTCTGAGCATCCATTTACTCCACAAAACACCAATCTCAGAACGTGCTCTAGCTGGGGTAGTAATAAAACGGTAGCATAGGAATACTGGTTCTCGGCCATCAACTCTAGGGAGCTCTGTATCAAAAGCTGGCGGCCATGGAAGGAATGCGTCTTTCTAACAAACTCCTTCACAAGGTGGGTGTTGTTTCTCAGAACTGGAGAGTACAAAAGATTATTAACCAAAGTGATATCCCTCATGGCTCAAGGACAGCAGAAGAGAAGTCGTAGAAAATGTTTTTAATACAATGTGCTGTTAAATTTTGGAGTGCGGAAACAAATTGACAATGGATATAATGCTCACTATTAAATATATTATACAAGTGTAGCCTTCCTCACTTTTGAGTAAATGCAGATTTTGAAAATAGTATACTAGCCTATAAATTCAGAATGACTTGGAAATAATTGTGCCTACCCATGATTATGGGAATCTTTTACCTGGGGGAGTGAGATCCGAAACCCTTACTTGGAATACATGTACATTCGGTGAATTCTGCAATATTTACCTGGAATACATGAGGTAAATTCTGGAACCCTTACCTGGAATATATGACCACTTATCTGGAACATGTTGGTAAATTTTGGAACCTATACCTGGAATATGCGAGGTGAATACGCCAATTTCGAAATACGTCCGAGTTATTTACCTTTGGAGAACTCTCGTACATAGTAAGGCACAAAACAATGTGTTTACATGCAGGAGTGGGACAAATTAATATTCATCACTGCATAAGTGAATGTGCTCAGTAAGTTTCTCATACTCAGTTTATTCACCCAAAACCGTCGACCGATACTCAAACTATAGTAAATGATAAGTATTCAGGGAGTAATTAGATACAGGAAATTCTTATTATATCACATTATTTTATTACACCTATGTATCACATCCAGGTTATTACTTGCAAATATGACATTGTTTTTATTTTTCCAATTTAGTAAAACTTTTCTTTCGATAATAATTTTCTGTTGGCTACATTTACTTATTTAAAGAGAAGCCGCTTTTTAATACATTTCATTGTCTTCCTCACTGACTGAGGTCAACTCTGTCCCACTTTGGCATTCAAAGTTCCACTTAATGCACCTCATACACAGAAGAGCTCTTAGTTATATCAAACCAGACATATTATGGAAACCTTATCTGGAATTCATAATATGAAGTTTGGAACTCTTACCTGGAATACATGAGATGAATTCTAGAACATGGATGAAATTTGGACTACTAACCTGAATTCTCTCTTACCTGGAATACAAGGTGAATTCTAGAATATTTACCTTGAACACCTGATGTGAGTTCTGGAGCAGTTACCTGGAACATTTGATGTGAGTTCTGGATTGATCGTGAACTTCACCAGTTGTCTGTGAGCCTTTAAGTGTGTGTCTCTCTCCATTAAGATTTTACCCAAACTTGGCAGGGTGAGATATAGAAAACATCCATACCTACAGAACAAAGTTTGGACAATACCAGAGCTTCTCATCATTTTGTTCAATACAACATGTATTACAGAGAGGAGTCACTCTTTTACAGCTCAAGTAAACATTAACCATTGGAATTACAGCAAAATCCATAGACCAATGAACCAATTATCATAATTCATCATTGATAAGTTTTTTGCTTCCAATTTTACTAGTAACTGATGATTGATTATGAATATCTTCTGATTGTTCATTTCTACCAGTAGTATTGGTTGCTTGCTTTGGTACCAAAAGAAAGGCCTTGTCACAAGGAATGCATACATGAAATATGAAAGATAGATCACTTCCCATCAAAAAGTTATGAGCAAGCTTAAAGTTTCAATTAAAGTTTTAAAATTTGAGTCAAAATCTAAGGTCAAAATATCAAATGAAAGATTTTGCTATAAGGAATCTATAAACAAAACAATAAAACCTAAATTATTGTAAATAGTTCAGGAGATATTGCCTAGGTTCAATAGGTTTTCCTAAAAGTAGGTAAAATTCCAAGGTCACACGGTTAAAAATGTTGGTACCAAAAAACGAGTCTTGTCAATATTAAATGCACATATGAAATGTGAGAGCTCTATCACTCACCATTCAAAAGTTATGAGCAAGGTTGAAGTATCAGGCAGACAAACGGGACAAAAACAATATGCCCCTGACTTAAGTCTCGGAGACAGTAAAAAACTCGAATCCATATAACTTAGGAACATTTGCATCTTCATATGATTTAGACAGTGTGGCCCTTCTTCTCTTGAAAAGAATTTGTTCTGATTAATTTCTTGTATATAAAGGACCTATATAAAACTTTGATCTCCTTTTATGGTCCCACCCAACCCCCATGTCCCATGAAGTGAACAAATTGAAATTGCACTACCTGAAGATGTTTGCATATTAATATGACTAATCATGGTTCTACTGTTCTTTAGATTTTTAAAGAGGTCTCTCTTTAAATTCTCATATCAAACTTCGATATCCTACTGTGGCCCCACTCTACAACCCCCCCCCCTACTTGAAGGGGGAGGTGTCATGATTTGAACACACTTGAATCTGCACTACCTGGGAAGGATTCTATGACTAATCATGGCCCTGCAGTTGTTGAGATGAAGATTTTTTAAGATTTTCCCCTATCAATACTTACATAAAACTTTGTAGTCCCATCCTACCCCCAGGGACCACAATTTGAATCTGCATTACCTGGGAATGCTTACATACATGTATTAATGTGAGTACTCATGGCCTTAATTTCTTGAAAAGAACATTTTTCTTATATATACTAGTGTAAAACTTTGATTAATACCTATTGTGGCCACAATTTGAACAAACATGAATCTGCACTATTTGGGGATGCTTGAATATGAAAGATTTTAAATTATGGTCCTGTTGTTCTTGAGAAGGAGATTTTAAATTTTTTTTCCTATATATCCCAATGAAAAACTTTGATCTCAAATTGTGGCCTCACTCTGCCCCACTGACCATGGGTGCACTTGTTTCGGACATCCGGGCGACGACCCAGTTCACTTTTATCACATGACTTTTTGACCCGGTTTGTCTCGCAAAACGAGTGGGAAATCAGCCGAATTTCTACTAAAATGTAAAAACAAAAATTATGTATTTTTCAAAGAACATCTGCAAAACAGATTTCATAAAATGTAACCCATGTCAGTTTATAAATCATAATTGATAATCAGTTTTCTATTCTAAGATTTTGTTCACAAACACTGCAGACTGAGCTGTAACTTCCACATAGAAGCATTGTTGATCACATCATCCAGCATACGGAAACAAAAATGTCAAAAAACTCACCTCTTACCTCACTACTTTATGGTAATTGAAATTTAAACTTTTTTAATGAGTGAAAAATGGATAAATCACAAACAAAAAAATGTTTGTCTCTATTTTCCACCATATTGTTTTCTATGTGCCTGCTCTTTCCGGTTGACCAGTGGCTTAAAAATACTTGAAACAAGTTACTTACCCGCTTCTGGAAGTATCATGCAACCGGCTTGACCCGGATGATGAAACAAGTGCGCCCCATGATTTGAACAAATTTGAATATAATAATATCAGGAAATTTTCATGAAATTATTTCAACTTTTCAGGCCCAGTGGTTCTTGAGAAAAAAATTCTTAACGGGGCATGGACACAGTTGAGCTGAAAAATTAATTTTTTCATTTTTATTGTTTACAATCCTCAACTAACATATTTCTAATGGTCAACCAAAATTTGAATATCCGTTTTTGAGTTACAAATGAGATACAGCACTCACAATTCGTTGTTATGTAAACAAGGCTCGTGTCATGCTTTTGTTTACATAAAGACTGCTTAATAGAAAATAGCATGTTTAAAACAAAATAAGATGTGCTAAACTCTAGAAACTATTAAATTATGTTCAGAATTAACTTGCAAATTGAAAAATCTTTTTTATATATAGTGACCTTGAAATCGCCCCCTGATGTGTATAGTCATTTAGAATAAAGAAAACGTGGACTGTGTACACATCGACTCGACACAGGTGAAAGATGACAATATCTTATTTCGATCAAGGCATATTCCTAAAGGTATATATGTAACTAGTTGCAGATTTAGGACTTTGATATGGAAGGTAGGATATTTTGCCTCGTTTAGATTAGATTAGGCAGTGAATGAGGGAAATGCCTAACATTTGAGTTCAGATTATGGAAATTGTTATATTTGAGAAGACATTGTACCGATCCGTATCACTCTTTAAATTTACCATATCAATGTCGACATATCAAGCCCAAAACTGCACATGATTTGAGTGCATCTTTCACCTGTGCCGAGGTGATAAACAACTGAAAGTCTGGCGGATAAAGATAGCTCTACGTCACTTGTATGACGACGTAATAGTTAAGCAAGGGATTTCCCCATGTGATACGATGTTTGTTTTGTATTGACAAACGAGTTTTACTAAAAATATGCGATGCTTGGAAGAATTTTACTTTAATTTAAATATGCTGTTATTATGTTATTTTACTCAGAACACCTTAACCCCGCTGTGAAGCTGAAAATGTTAAAAGTTTATGGACGGATGGACAGACGGTGATCAGAAAAGCTCACTTGAGTTTTCTGAGTGGGCTCAGGTGAGCTATTAAAAGTGTGGTTCACAGTACCTCCTTGGTATTTCCCCGACAGTTGGAAATCCATGCCACACAACGTTCCTCAGGTTAAGTGAAGTCGGAGGACCTATCAACACTCGTAAAAGCTGAACCTACATAGACCATAATTTCAAATAATGTACAAAATTCTACAAAAGCATTCATCAGAATCTGGTTAATGAAATTAAATCAAGCTGACCTCATTAGCTAAATACCCAGAAAGAGCAAATTTAAAATTCAGGCACAATTTTCTTAACCTGGTTATTTATCCTCAAAATATCCAATTCATTACTCTTATAGACAGTGCATGCATCCAATTCATTACTCTTATAGACAGTGCATGCATCCAATTCATCACTCTTATAGACAGTGCATGTATCCAATTCATCACTCTTATAAACAGTGCATACATCCAATTCATCACTCTTATAAACAGTGCATACATCCAATTCATTACTCTTATAAACAGTGCATGCATCCAATTCATCACTCTTATAGACAGTGCATGCATCCAATTCATTACTCTTATAGACAGTGCATGCATCCAATTCATCACTCTTATAGACAGTGCATGCATCCAATTCATCACTCCTATAGACAGAACAAGCATCCAATTCATCACTCCTATAGACAGAACAAGCATCCAATTCATCACTCTTATAAACAGTGCATACATCCAATTCATTACTCTTATAAACAGTGCATGCATCCAATTCATCACTCTTATAGACAGTGCATGCATCCAATTCATTACTCTTATAGACAGTGCATGCATCCAATTCATCACTCCTATAGACAGTGCATACATCCAATTCATCACTCTTATAGACAGTGCATGCATCCAATTCACCACTCCTATAGACAGTGCATACATCCAATTCATCACTCTTATAGACAGTGCATGCATCCAATTCACCACTCCTATAGACAGTGCATACATCCAATTCATCACTCTTATAGACAGTGCATGCATCCAATTCACCACTCCTATAGACAGAACAAGCATCCAATTCATCACTCCTATAGACAGTGCATGCATCCAATTCACCACTCCTATAGACAGTGCATACATCCAATTCATCACTCTTATAGACAGTGCATGCATCCAATTCACCACTCCTATAGACAGTGCATGCATCCAATTCATTACTCTTATAAACAGTGCATGCATCCAATTCATCACTCCTACAGACAGAACAAGCATCCAATTCACTTCTATAGACAGAACATGGATCCAATTCATCACTCTTATAAACAGTGCATGCATCCAATTCATCACTCCTATAGACAGAACAAGCATCCAATTCATCACTCCTATAGACAGTGCATGCATCCAATTCATCACTCCTATAGACAGAACAAGCATCCAATTCATCACTCCTATAGACAGTGCATACATCCAATTCATCACTCTTATAGACAGTGCATGCATCCAATTCACCACTCCTATAGACAGTGCAAGCATCCAATTCATCACTCTTATAAACAGTGCATGCATCCAATTCATCACTCTTATAGACAGTGCATGTATCCAATTCATCACTCCTATAGACAGAACAAGCATCCAATTCATCACTCCTATAGACAGTGCATGCATCCAATTCATCACTCCTATAGACAGAACAAGCATCCAATTCATCACTCCTATAGACAGTGCATACATCCAATTCATCACTCTTATAGACAGTGCATGCATCCAATTCACCACTCCTATAGACAGTGCATGCATCCAATTCATCACTCCTATAGACAGAACATGCATCCAATTCATCACTCTTATAGACAGTGCATGTATCCAATTCATCACTCCTACAGACAGAACAAGCATCCAATTCACTTCTATAGACAGAACATGGATCCAATTCATCACTCCTACAGACATCTAGCATCGATCCCATTCATCATTCGTACAAGGCATCCATTGATATGTAATATAAGCAAGCTTCATCTATATTTGACTCATTTTCGTTTCCACATATCATTGATAAGAAAATACAGATTCTTGTGATTCAAACTTTAACAGTGTTTTGAATTTATTATTGATCTACACAAAATAACCCATACTTGTGGACAGTTACTTTTCATTATTTCAGTATTTCTAAAATGGAATGTAAACCAAAAATGTGTGCGTCTTATATTTTTGGAAAGTATCGTTAAACATCAGTATTCCACTTCATGTATTATAAACACATATAACTCTACGAACACATTCAACCAAGTAACCAACTGCACACATGTATCTGTAAGGTCAACATACCACCTGTCGTCCAAACAAATGAGTTATTTCCCCTGAACTCAGAATATCTTTGAGGAGAGAAGGACATTGAATGGAACTCACATCTTCATATACCTGAAATTATATACCATCAATCATTTTAAAAAGGGGAAACATTTATCAATAATTTGATTTCACTTGTAAAACACATTTTGATTGGTTCATTTGACTTTATCAACCATTCTTTATATCATAGTAACAAAGTTGCTGTTAAGTTTTGTTGCTATGACAATATTGCTCCACTAGATCATAAAAAAATCATATTTTTCTTAATTTTTCATTGTATTACGTCAAATCTGTTTATAAGGCATGAAGATAATTTCTGCACATTTTATTGAATATATAAAGTAAGTTGGGACCGTTAATATTTTCACAAAGGGTTTATAGTGTGTAAACTTCCTTCACTTACCTTATATCATATAAAATGAGTAAAAATTACTTTCATTCCTTAAATACACAGTCTTATTATAGAATATGGAGCTCTGGAAAAAACAACCACTGGTGAACATGTACCACACACAGAGTTCATTACAGGCACTGAAAAACAGGGCACCCTCCCCATACCCACACTGTGTTCATTACAGGCACTGAAAAACAGGGCACCCTCCCCATACCCACACAGAGTTCATTACAGGCACTGAAAAACAGGGCACCCTCCCCATACCCATACAGAGTTCATTACATACACTGAAAAACAGGGCACCCTCCCCATACCCACACAGAGTTCATTACAGACACAGAAAAACAGGGCACCCTCCCCATACCCACATTGTGTTCATTTCAGTGCATCAATCAAAATCACATGCATTTAGCCTTGGTTCAGACTCTGTATATATCTGAAAACGAATGATGTCACACAGGCTGTCATAATCTGTTCAGGTTGATTGACAAAAATCTTATTTAAACTTTTGTCTCAGATTCACATAATTCTCACCACTAATATAATGCATCTCGAAATATTTTTGAAGCATGAACAATTTCAATAACTTTATAATCTTTTATTGACATGATATTCACTTAATTTCTCTAGTATTGAGATTACATACATCACCTAGTGCTCGCTCCAATACAGATGACATCAACTGCAAACCCAGAATGTGGAGCGATTCATTGGATGACTTCAAAAACTTCAGTGCATCTTCCACCATCTGAAAGCAATTTCATATTATTAGTTCCTGATCAGATTTGACTTACATGTGTATGTAAGGACAGTCAAAATCCATCATAATACCAGGTACATGTACTTGATATCATGAAATTGTTTCAATAGTGTATATATACATATATATATATATATATATATATATATAGTATGTATAGTTTGTAAAAAAAAAAATTCGGTATTTGATACAGTAAATACATCCAATAATAAAAGTCAAGAAACACAAAACTCGAATAACATTTCACTGTTAGCGCTTTCAGCTTTAATGCCTCTTCAGACAGTTATAAAATGAAATAATATTGCTAAGTAACGTCAACATATCACGAGGTAAGTAATTGTCCTTTGTGAACTCATAATAAATTACACTGGTAGTGGTATAATACACACAATATTAGACAATACTTGGAAATAAATTACAGAGTTCAGTTCAATGTAGTTTCAATTTTACACAGTTATTTTCTATTAAGTTTGGGATTAAACAATTTTATAAAGTATTCCTCCTTTGTAACTCTGAAAATTTCGCAGTCATTATACATTTTATAAAATGGAAATATGTTGAAATCTCCATGACCACAATTGGCAAAATGTTCGGAACATGGCGAATTTCTGATACTTGGATCGCGAATTTGCTGCTTGTGGACGCGCACACGGGCGTTCAGTTTGTTGGTTTGTCCGATATAGTTTTTATTACAGGTAGGGCAGGTCATACAATATATTACGTTTTCGGATTTCCATGTCATGTTAGAATTTGGTGTTAATTTTTTGCCGCATTTAAGAATTTTTTCTCTGCCTTCCTCTAGATAATTACATGTACCGCAACGTGAATCCCCACATTTTTGCACGGATTTGGAATTTTCCGTAGTAAATCGGGCGTGTTAGAATTCTCTTCAGATTAGGAGCCTGTCTTCTGCTGTTTTTTATTTGAGATTCTTTTATCAGGTTTTTGAGATTTTGGGATTGTTCTAATACAGGAAAAAATCTAGCTGTTCCAAAAATATTGTGGTTGCGTGGGTTATGCGTAATTACAAAAGGAATATCGTTGTTTACATCGTTTTCTTCGTGTCGGGAGTTTCTTAAGATAGATATAGGTGTGTTCTGTGCTTTGGTAATTCCGTCATTAATGAGGTTTTCCGGATAATGTTGTCGCCGAAGGTATGCTTTCAATTCCTCCAGTCTTTTTTACCGTAATGAAGTATCCGTAATTATTGTACATATCCGTCTAGCCATGTTGTATGGAATGTTACGTTTGTATGGGAAGGGTGGCATGAATGAAAATCCAAATATTGATGTGAATCTGTTTCTTTGCAATAAAGATCCGTGATTATATTGGTATCATCCTTAATGATTTGGAGATCCAAAAATGGAGGTTCTTTATCACTCACATCCATAGTAAATTGAATTGATTGATGTAATTGATTGATTTCAGCACGTAATTTTTGTAAATCATCTGCAGTTTTATTCCAAAAGATGAAAATATCATTTAGGTATCTTTTCCAATTATGTCGAATATATTGTGCAAAATTTGCATAAAAAATCTCAGGAAGTTTATTCTGTAGTTTTCTTCCAAGTAACCCATTACTACGGTTGCATAGGTAGGAGCCACTTTTGTCCCCATGGCCGTGCCTTTAATTTGAAGATAGAACTGATCATCAAATTGAAAGTGGTTATTTTCTAAAACTACTTGAGGAACTTTAAGTATAAAATCTTTAGAAAATCTTTCGTTAATTTCTGTTGGATGCAAGGTGAAGATAATGAACAGTGATCAATCTCATAACTCCTACAAGCAATACAAAATAGATAGTTGGGCAAACACGGACCCCTGGACACACCAGAGGTGGGATCAGGTGCCCAGGAGGAGTAAGCATATCTCAATCCAAAATTTTACAGCTTCTAGTCCCAAGTCATGTGGTATGTTGGTGTACAGACTGGTAACATCAAAACTAACCAAAAGTGTGTCTTCCTGTACTTTTTCTGGAATGTAATTGAGAAAATTTTAAAAAATATAAAAAACTGTACTGGTGTGGTTTTTTTTTAATCACCCACTACAACAGTGTATTATTCTTGTTACCAATGTAGTTTATTGATACTTGTCGTTTTTCGTGGTGTGTGTTATTTGTTTATGTAATATATGTCTCTTGATAAAGACGCGGGTTGTGTCGAAAATTTTAGTTTTAAATAACCAACAGTGTCGTGGCCTTTTCAGTGCTTTTATAAATTTCTTTACTGGCCTTGTATCTTCTCAGATCCGACACTTTAAGAAAGTAGGGTGTTGTTGGGTTTTCGTGCTTTTATATATATATGTATTAAAATTGCACAAAATGTCCATGGTCCATGGTATAGGTAATAAGTAGAAAAAAATATATCCAATGATGACTATAAGTACACATTTAATTAATTACACTTAGCGCTTTCGCTGTGTAGTTCAGCTCTTCAGAGTGTAACAAGTTTTATATATATATTTATGTAATCTAATTTTACTTGTTACATGCAATTTGATTGGTTCATTTCACTTGATCAACATTCTTTATATTGTATATTTAGTCCCGCTATATGACGTTATAGGAATGATGTCACGATACGTTTGAACGTTCAGTTTCCATTTTGTTGCTACAGCGATATTGGTCCGCGTCATATAAAATTGATATTTTCTTTAGAAGTATCCACCAAATATCAAACGCAGTTTACTAAATTAAATTATAGGGAATGAAAGCAATTTCTATTTGTTTTATACGATATAAAGTAAGTTGGGACGGTTTACGCAATTTTATAAACCCCTTATCGGTTTATAATGTGTGTAAACTATGAAGTGCCGTTTTAATATTTTTGAGGTATTTTCTGATATCAAAAAAAGAATTATTGATATCAATAATTCCAATTCCTGATATCAAAAAATCGAATTCTTGATATCAAAAATCATTTTCTGATATCAAGAAATCGAATTTTTGATATCAAAAATTGATTTTTTAATATAAAAAAAACCCAGATTTCTGATATCAAAAATTCAAATTCTTAATATCAATAAATAACTTGTGAATCAATAAATGTGATTTACAATTTCCTAGTTGAGCAAGAGTTGTTTCCCTTAGCTGAACTCTTAAATGATGCAAGATGCAGAAACATTTTAGTAAATATAAATGTATATTGCGACATTTATATATCGCCTGCAAAATGATCATCCAGCTGCTGCGCAACCATGCGAATTTTAGAAAGGACCTCCACACTTTAGCTGTGACATATATGGCCCCCGATGATGTAGTAAAATATCAAAGTTTGAATTATGCCATTTACGATGCCCCAAGATGTTCATTAATACCTTAACTTGCAGGTTTGGTATTTTATTTTACTGAAAAGTTTAACAATAAGAGCTATGACATCTTTTGAAGTTGGGGCTGTCTGTTTTGGTTAAATCTCTATTGATATTCCTTGAATGACCAGTTTTTCAAGCCTATAAGTTTGTTTATATTCATGAGCACAAGGTTGTCCAGATTTCTCCTTTCTATTATAATTCTTCTTTGTAATAAAGAAAATTATATCTAAAAGGTAAGACCGGACAATCTAGTGTCGGTGATGAAATTCATGAAAATCTGCAAAAAGTACACGTTTTCTTTCTACCTAATTTACCTGTATTGACCTCATATTGACCTGCTGCATAATAAAATCTGCCATGTGAGTATCTGTGTCATGCTAATGTTTGAAATCCTTGTCAGGCCGCACGGTATTGTCGACTACATGTATACATACCAAATTTGTCAACTCCATGTACATGTATACATACCAAATGATGGAGGGGGCAGCCCCTCCCTCTTCCTGTTGCTACGTACCTATGTTATTTGGATTTTAATCGACAAAAAATACACATTTCAACATCCTCTCTCTCTCTCATTTAAAAAGTAAATATATCTAGAGAGAACGTACACCAATAATAGGCGTCTATAAATAGCGCCATGTATGTCAGGGGAGTTTAACAAGTTCAAGTTGTATAAATAGCACATTGTTGTGGATTTGAATATCGATCATGAATAAAGGAAAGCCGTATCAATTCGGGTAACAATTCTGTAGTTTTCAGGCTGAGGGTAACCATTTAAAACATAGTTTTCTACCCTTATCTTCCAATATCCCAGGGGAAAGGGACCGTGCACTTATCGGAGATACATCAGTGTTTAATATTCATCAACAAGTATAATAGATTAATAATTTTTTCTTTGAAAAGAGGGGTGGTAAAAAGGGACCACAATTAAGCTACAGCTAAAGTGGGGGAGGTTCTTTAGAAAGTTTACGAGTATTTAAGGATAAAACAGCTCAGAAAAAATCAATCTCCACTGTTATTATCAACAGTATGAATCTAGTGTTAAAGTGGAAATAAATAATAATTACCTAATTTCATAGTTTCATACAAACAATTTCTTCTTGATATGATCATTTTAATGTATACCATCCACCGATGACAAAAATCGTGTTTTGATAACTACCCCCTCTACATATAACCAGTTTATACTGTACCCGACCAAACATTCAATGGGAATACTAAACATATCTACATTATAGTAAAGCTGATACAATAGATCTCTCAGGTACCTGTAGGTGATACAATAGATCTCTCTCAGGTAGCTGATACAATAGATCTCTCAGGTACCTGTAGCTGATACAATAGATCTCTCTCAGGTACCTGTAGGTGAGCTTCTGGCATCCATTGGAGGTATGTCTTATGTTTGATCCATATATCCTGGTTTGATGACATCAACTCTTCAGCTTCCAAGAAAACAGGTGAAAGGGCCGCAACACAACTCACAAAGTAATCATAGTCATCCGACACCAAACTTTCTGTAAATATAATGATAACAAATGTCTTCATAAAAATACAAATACAGTAAAACACACTTATAGCAAAGTGCTGAGAACAAACAATTTTGATACGTTAATATAAATGTCATTTGTTATATCCAATAAGTTTATAATGTCTTAAAACTACAGGGAATTGAAATTATATGTCACTGTAAATGTAAATTCATTATAAGAGTGTTTGATGTAACCATGTTTTACTGTAAATATGGATACACAAACGACAATACAAAATTTTGGTGCATGAATTGGTGTGTATATATATATATATATATATATATATATATATATATAGCTATAAATAGCTTTAGTTTGCAATTTAAAAAAAAAAAATTAATTTAAATATTCCAGGAAAAGAGAACTTTTAAAATAGTGATTAATTTTTTTTTTTTAATTTTGCTAATTATTGAACCCTGTAGGACATCCATGTGTATCATAAAATTCACTAAATTATTAAAAGAAAAAAATAAGTTTACTTTGTTTGAAAACTGATATGATTATACTTTGTGCTTCATAAGTTGGTATGTCAACATGTTTGAAATTGTTGAAATCAATAAGTGGATAATCTGTCTTGTAATTCATATATTATATATCATTGGAATCTGTTATATATGTCATTGAAAGTTAGAGAGAGATAGTTTTGTAGTGATCATTTATGCAATAGAAACCATCATAAATGTTTCATTCACGGCGGGTGTGACCGGTCAACAGGGGATGCTTACTCCTCCTAGGCACCTGATCCCACCTCTGGTGTGTCCAGGGGTCCGTGTTTGCCCAACTATCTATTTTGTATTGCTTGAAGGAGTTATGAGATTGATCACTGTTCGTTATCTTCACCTTTCATTATAAGATATTTCAGAAAGAGTTTTATTTGTATCATGTATTTTCAATTCGACTAGTAAACCAACACAGCTGTAGTAGTCGGATAGGTTCAATTGCCAGTGGCCAGATGGCTCATTTGGTAGAGCACCTGACTAGAGATTCAGGGGGTACGTCTGAGTTCAAATCCCAATCTGATCTGTTGCATGTTCTCCCTTTCTGTTATATTTGGTGTCATAAACCAGCCCCTGATAATGACATGTGAAAATGCCTGTCGGGGAATATGGATTGATGTGTTTGAGTATGAAGACATTTAAGAAGGGAGGAATTTAGTGGTAAGATGAGTTCAATATGGAATATATTGTTTATAGTGTAGAATGAGTTATTTCCCCCTGAATACAAGGGACGCACAACATGTTGGGGTCCTTAAGAGATTGCATCATTATAAAGAATAGATAGATAATTTGCTATTTCTGATTGTTATTAATTTAAGTGTCAGTTTAGACATTTTTGTAGAAATTGAGTGCAATTACTGACAAATGATATGACTGTACAAATTAAATTCTTAGTCATTTCAATATTATATCTATGAGTCCTGTTTGTGATTTTTGGCAGTCCTCAGCATCTCAGTATCTAAGATCAGAATAATGAGGAAGAGCCAGTGATTTTTCTACATTTTTTACAAGGGTCCTGTGGCTTTCGAATTGGGAAAAATTATCGACATTTCATTCAAATTAATTGGGAGAAATCAATTTGATCGTAAATAAGTTTCAAAATCATATCAAACATTATATTATCTTTATTTTACACATCTAATTTTCTTTAACCTTCTAAAATTTTCAACTATTCTATCCAAATCATCATTCCCATAACTCTTTGTTAAGTCTTATATAATTCACATCGAATGTTTATTTTTTTTCAAATACGTTTTCCTTGCATAATTTTATTATTGGGAAAATGCAAGCTAAATTAGGGGAAAAATGACAATTTTTAGGAGGTGAAAGGGCCGAAATTCGGACCCAAAATGGGCCTTAAAAAATCACTGTGAGCAATTCTTCATTATTATTTTTCATCAATATTTTTAACGACCAAAAAACCACAATGAATATGCCAGAAATTATATGTGCAACCAACGCATGCAATCATTAAGTTGTAATCCTTTTACACTGCAGACAAAAATATGTACATCAGGTGTCAACAAAAGGAACATGTTAACTTAATTATATCTAATGTAATTTTTCTGTTGAAATATGATTTTTATTAACGTACACAAGAACTTCAATATTTTGAAAATTAATGTTTATGTAAATTGACTTCACCAAATGTATACACACACACGAAAAAATCATCAAGAACGTAGCAAGGGAGGGGGGGGGGGGGGGGGGGGGGGCTGCCCTATTATTTCTGACTTTTCCTGTTATCATTGTATGCTAAGTTGTCCCTTTAACAAGCAAAGTTTAATCTGTAGGTTGACCCCTTTATCTATATACATATAGTAGTGCTGAATTATAGTCGAACTATAAAATTTAAGGAACCATATTGAATTTCAGAACTGACCTCTTGCCACCCCCCTTCCTCCTCCACAATTTAGAATTTGGAGCTTTTGGGTTTTGTTATATTTGTTTGTTTGTTTTTGCTTGTCAAGAATTTTCAGACAATTGTGAAGTCAACTTCGACTTGCCCCCCCCCCCCTTTTTTTGAAAATAATGTTACATACCCAATTATATTTATAATCATCATATGGTTTCATCGTGCTTTTATTCCCAAATGTTTGTTATTCATTATTTTATTTTTTTTTATTTTCATTTACAGATTACTCATGAAAGTTTTGGCATTAATTGTACCATTGGGCAGAATTAAGCACCAAATACTCGATATACTGTAGATCTATCTAATCCTCCCGCCCACTTTCCATCAACGAAATGTATATTCTAAAAAGTGTTCTTTGTAAAATAAAAAAAAACTCATTTAAAACTTTTTTATTATAAGAGATATGAAACAACCAGTTAAAACTCAGTCCATAATAAAGATTTTGGTACCATAAGCTTTACAATATCCTATTTGTTACTAATATTCTATCTGAAGCTTAGGACCCCATCAGTAAGCACACCCCCTACTTCCAGTGTAAGGGCAGTAACTGCAAAAATGAAGGCCATTGCAGGTGGCCACAGATAACTCAGTTTGTAGAGCACCTGACTAAAGATTCAGGGGGCTCGGGTTCGAATCCCGATCTGGTCATTACATTTTCTCCCTTGTAACACAGCTATGAAAGCAGTTGATATGATTTGAAGCTGCATGTTTTTAGTTTGAATGAGGTTTTAATACGTTTGAAGGCATATATGCAGGACTCCGAAATGTGATGGGACTTCAAAGTGCAATAACCATGCCAATGTGCAATGGTCTGTGCCAAACCTCGATTGTGTGGCACGCCAAAGTGCGATGGTCCATACTATTGCGCCAAAGTGCGATGGTGTAAAACACCAATTTAAAGTCTGATGGTTTGCAAAACTGAATGGACACAACGTTTTGGTACAGACTACATGTACCAACCGTGTGTTGTTTCACCAAAACATCAATGCAAAACAATGAATAATAATAATAACTTATTTCATTACCAACTAGTTGTCGTGTATATTAAGTCAGAAGTACTAAATTAGAGCATGTTTGGGCGAAGAAGATATTCCGACAGCAAATACATTTTGCATGGTCTCACAATCCTCAACAATGTGAACCTTGCCTTTGCTATCGTCCCAATTGTAACTACTCGACTATTTCTGTAACCGCAAATGAACTTCATTTGTGTCTACAAATTAATATAACTATGATGTCACAGTAGTACGTTACAATATGAAACGCGAGCTTTCAACTGCGTCTAAGATAACATACATATCTAAGGTATTCTACCACTATCAATTTCCACTTGCATGTTTATGTATTATAATGAATAAGATGTTAATGATACCAAAACTGAATCTACTTAACGCATTATGCAGGGATTCAGTTCTGGTTTTTTAACCTCATCCATGGGCACGGTTCCCGCGCAGAAATGCACAATCTAATTAAAATTAGCTGTTTTGAATTGAGAAATGCATTCATTTGATGCAATACTTGTGCTGATCCACATTCGAGTCATCTTACCAGTTATAGAAAAGGACAAGCGCGTGATCCGATTGGCTATAATCGTTCATGGATGTCAATTTTAACCACCTGTGCCTTTCTCCAATATCCCGAAGACATTGGTGCCTGCAGAAAGAAACTTCGTTGGGGCAAACTAACGTTGCAATTCTTCGGTTTACTTCTGAATGAAGTTAATTACCAATGACCTCATCATAACGTGACGTCATAAATGTTACTGAACCCGGGTGCACCATCAGACTTGGCGTGCCAGATATTGCACTTTGGTGTAGGGCGTCTATATAGGAGAGGGACCGTCGCACTTTGGAGTGACCATCACACTTTGAGGTCTTTACATATGATATGTTTCGAGTCACAAGTGTAGTGAGACAATATGCAAGAGATATTCTTTGAAATAAAAATTTTGAAGCAGTGCTGTAAAACATGGAAAAGTGAATCCTGCACAGTATGGCTGTTTGGTTTTTTTTAATGAATGTATCTTTTAGTACCTCTCTAGTTTACTCATCTCCAGAGCTACAGTTCTGCAGCAATGGCAAATTGCCCATAACTTTATAAGTGTGCATATGTTGCTGACTCAAAATAGCAATCTTTGTTTTTTTAATTCAAAGTTTACTAAACAGCTTTCTGCTGGAACATTTTCAGTCTTAACTGTAAAGTTGTATTGGCAGAAAAGTATTAATGAACACAAACTTGAAACAAAAACATTAAACAAAACCGACAAGAAATATATCTGCCCATTAATTGCTAACAAATAGAGTTGTTTTTTTTTTATTTCCATACATCTAACCTGGTAGACAACTGCAGGCTTGATTCCAGTTGATACAACCGTCTGTTGTTATGCACGGCAACCCCCTGTCAACTCTGTCCACACCAACTTTTGTGATCAAGTAATGGACTTTTGGAGACAAACACGTTTTAAATTGTGTACCTTCCATTCCGTTGCATCACAAGTATCTACATCATGCTAATATTCGCTCTAATTTAAAATAATACCATTGCTCTTTTAAGCAATGTAGTACATTGTATATAAATGCGACATACTCGCGCGTGGTGACCAGGCCAGCCCCTGGTGACAGGAGATCAGATTCATGATTTATATGTAAAAGCTCGGCATTAGCTTTTAACAAAACTATTTTTCTTTATAGTTCGTTTAATTTAAACAAAAGTTACAAGAGATCGAACAATACATTGATCTTTATCTCACTATAACTATTTAGAAAACATGCATAACTGCAGACTGAGGTCATTCGAACTACACATGCACACTGCAAAATATTAATTAACTCGTTCTTGAATAATTCGGTTATTGTGCTTGTCAGTTGGTCATGGTTATGCTTCATATATATTAGGCTAGATGACAAATATGCAATATCTGAATAAACCTTATCGTACTAGAAATAACATGTTAATGATAATAATGACAGAAATTGACGAAAATTTATTTTAAACAAATCCGGATATGGAAATTGAATTTTAGAAACACTTTTGTTTGCAAACAGAAAGCCATGCTTCCAAAAATTACCGCGTTTAACGGTTTAAATATGATTAGAGATGACTGATTAGTGAAATTTTGCATTGTTCTAGTAGTGTTAATGGTGAACTTTTCAAAAACATGTCAACTAAACGCAGATTTAATTGTGATGACATTGGAGGTTCTGTAAAGGTACAGTACATATTTGTAAATGAATAATTGTGTGCTAGGCCTATATAACACTCCTCATTCTTTCCCAGATTTAGTAGGACATTCCTCATATCCAAGCTAATTTTTGTTGATTTTAAAACATAAACTGCACTGTTTGTTGGTGTGGTAGATTTATTTATTTATCCATGTTAGTTATGTCTGACATGACTAATTTGAAGCTTTCCTCTGATTTTTACAAAATTTGCAACTTGCCAAATACACCTGATTAAGACATGTGTATTTTGTAGTGACGTCATTAAAGAACTACAGTTTATACTCCGTTATCCTTTGATAGGAACATAAGTATTTTTTGGTGATGTCATTAAAGAACTATATACCTATACAGTTACTCGATTATCCTACCTTGATATGAACATATTAAGTATTTTGATGTTCTTGTTCCACCCTTAAAATTCTAATTTCAGGATGTGATGAAATTGTATGTATTTTCAATCAAAGTATGTTGCATGATTAATCATGTAACTATCTATTTCAGTTTACCATCGGTCAGTATGAGGAAGTTACCTTGGCCATTCACTTGTTACAGCCTGGTTTACTTTAGATAAATATTAAGCGACAGAATTCTTGATCATTTAATGGGTTTTGTAGTAAGCTAACTGAATTTTTGTTCAGAAAAATTATTTGGTCAAATGCACAAGGAAAAAAGTCTATCTCTGTCATTGCTTGGTAATTAAAAATCAACCCTGCTGATGAGAAAATGCTCTTGAAAGGAATAGAAGTTGATTGTATCACCAAATGGCGGTGAGCTTAGTGTGGATGGACATGAGTATTTTTCTGCATTTTCTGTCCACATCAAACTGATATTTCTCTGCTTTGTTTAAAATATCTTTATACTTTGGAGGAAGGTGTTGGTTGCATGGCTTAATTGTTCACTGACAGTCAAACGTCACTGGGATTTGTATCTTAGATGTAATTGTTCACTGACAGTCAAACGTCACTGGGATTTGTATCTTAGACGTAATTGTTCACTGACAGTCAAACGTCACTGGGATTTGTATCTTAGACGTAATTGTTCACTGACAGTCAAACGTCACTGGGATTTGTATCTTAGACGTAATTGATTTTACTTTACAAAACATCGAATAATTTTCAGTTTGACTATGATATTTCTAGTTATTAGAAATTATTTTATGTATGCGAAAAATTCACCAATTCCTCAGAGCAATCAGATAGTCTAGAATATGATATAAATGCTTTCATCTTGTGTTAAATGTCACAGTGGTAATTATAAGCAAATACCAAATGCTCTGATTAGAAGATCCATAATGTTTATCAGTTGATGATTCAAAGATCTAATCTTTGAGTTTCTATTAATTTAAAGAATTTTGAAGTAAATCTACCCTATTTTATATTTCCTCTGAGTACTGATTTTCATATTCAATAATTGGCTGTTCCATGGAGTGCCTAGTTATAATCTGACTCATGTTTTAACATCACTAGTATTTTGTATTTTCAGAAAAGACAGTGCATGCATATCCTAAACGAGCAGCAGATATTACGTCTTTTAGCCCAGAAGGAATCTCAGCTGATAGAGAGAATGGAAGTTGTGGATGAAAATTTTGCATCTCAGGTAAAGAACTCTGGGATTTTAAAAAAAACCTGAAATGTAATGGGTTCTGTAAAAGGATTTGTGAATATTTTATTTTCACAATATTATTTCTGCAGAAATGTATATGTGTACATAAGAATTTTTTTAATTGTAATTCAACACATGTGAAAAATGCTTTATCCACTCTGTGAAAGCAAATAGGAAACTTTCAATAACCCTGTAACTGATATACATAAGACTCTATATGTTTCTGTTGATGAACTCAGATGGGGCCAAGTTTAGCTGACATGGTCAGCAGATGGACGAATGATAGCTTACATTTCAATTCTTTTAGGGAGAATCTCGTGGAACACGCACAGATGACAAAAGACTAACCTTCCCTATCAACAGTTTCCCCCTGCAGGGCCTCAATAACCACCAGTCACAGCAGCACTGTGAGAGGTGCCTGGCAGGAGAACCGGTAAGGGTTATCTCTTATTGTCCGTTTTGATAAATTAATAGTTTTATTTTAGGATTAAATTAAATTTAAAAATGAATTTAGGGGTAATATCCCAAAAGAGAAAATTTCAATGGTGATAGAATACTTATGGCCGTATTCACACCTATGTTTAAAGCAGGTTTACCTGTAAGAAGGCTCACATTTTATAAACCTGTTTCACACCTGCTTCTCAGGAGTGAGCTCATCTCAGAAATTAGGGTAAACCTAAACCTGGGCTAGGGTAGGCTTAAATGTTAAAGGTAGTGTAATTCTAACTATGGAAGACCACATAGATGGAGTAGAAAGGCTGGATCTTATTGTCCAACTGGTTTTAAGACAACCTATAACGATCCGTGATAGATTAAATCCATTTCTACTGTTAAATTTCTTAGCTAGGTTTTCCCATTCCAAATTTTTCTTGTTAATCATTTTGGCATCAGTAGCTTTGTTTTCAATTATATCCTTTTTTGACCCAACTAAATCAATAAGGGTACACTTTTCTAGTTCTGTAAAATTTGGGCCTTTCTTCCCAGCCATTGTAATACCAAATGAAAAAAAAGCAAACAGAACAGGAGTTCAAGAAAAACCAGTTTTATTTTAAGTGTGAAACACAAGTGAGGTTTATGTGAACTCAGCTCAAATAGGATTTAAACCCGGTTTACTTGAACTAGGCTTACTCCATAAATCTAGCTTAAGGCCCGGTCACACAGCACTTTATGGCTTAATCACGGCCAAAACCCATCAAAAAGTGGTCTCCCGTGAAGCAGACGATGTTGTTCGTGTTGATGTCGAGTTTAAGACGAGCTACAGTCGATTTATAGACATGACAGGACGCAGGGAGAAATCGGAACAGCGTCGGACGCGGCAAAAAGTTTTGAACTGCTCAAAAGTTTAGCCCGCGGACAACCACGGGCGGCACACATGGTAAAGACGTGAAACAAACGTGATAATCCGTGTTCCGGTAGTGATTAAAACTTGGGGAGATGCAGTAAGACGCGAAAGTTTAGCGGTCTGTCACAGGCAGAACACGGTCATCGGACGTTGGTATCAAGGGAAATAGCGTGTGTTTTGCGGCTTATCACTGACAAGTGGATTTTTCCGCGTACATAGACGTGGTTAGCCGTGCTTAGGCAGTGCTTCAGCAGTGGAACAGCCACCAACAGCCATACCCCGTACAAAGCACGGCCAAGCCAAAATTACCACTTACGACCACGTCCACCAGATTTTCATAACTTTTTGTACGTGATTTAGATGTGGAATGCTGTGTGACCGGGCCTTTACCTAAGACACAGGTGTGAATATATATGGGCATAACTGTGTTTTCTATCAAATTGAAGGTAACGGAGTATGTTGCAAATGTTTGTGTTTATATATACCTGTTTTTTGATGGGACTTATTAACATAGTACAGTGATGTCTGTTCCTTCTGTCCACCCAATCGGGATTTCTATTTTCATTTTTTCTGCCACATATCAAGTTGAAACTTGCTTTGTACCTTCTTTGTGGGTCACTCTAAATCATGTTGCAATTTTGATTCATTTTGACCTCCCTTGCAGGAGTTTTGCCCCTTTATTTGAAATTCAATGTTATATAGAGAATACATGAGTTGTCCATCAAACTTGTAGCACAGCGAGGTAGTGTTGTACCACAGTGAGGTGGTGTTTTACCACAGTGAGGTAGTGTTGTACCACAGTGAGGTAGTGTTGTACCACAGTGAGGTAGTGTTGTACCACAGTGAGGTATTGTTTTACCACAGTGAGGTGGTGTTTTACCACAGTGATGTAGTGTTTTACCACAGTGAGGTGGTGTTTTACCACAGTGAGGTGGTGTTTTACCACAGTGAGGTGGTGTTTTACCACAGTGAGGTAGTGTTGTACCACAGTGAGGTGGTGTTTTACCATAGTGAGCAGTGATCACGAAATGTTGAAATGTTTTACAGGACATTCGGTCTGGTAAACACAGGAACATTACCGGACTGAATCACATTTTACCAGACTGAAAAAAAGTAGTAGTATTTTCATATTAAAACATATTAAAACATGAAAGACTTTGAGCCTGCTGGTCATTGGATTTTCGATTTAAAGGTTTACCGGGGACTGCATTACTGTTCCATTTTAATTGGAACATGTTGGCGTTTTTGTATGGGTTTTTTTATAAACAGAACTGGAAGTCGAAACATAGCAGTGATTTTTTTCTACCCACTGGTACCGGTACCCATTCAATTGGGAAAAAGAGCGTCAAAATCGAACGAATTGGGAATTTTATACCAATGAATAGGCAAATGATTTCAACTAAAAGAAAATACAACAAAACAAGAAGTATTCATCTTTTTACAAACTTTTTATGGTAATATCTGTTGTTGTGAAACATAAGGAATCGTCGTAGCTCTACAAAACACACTGCCATGATCTGTACTTTCGATTTAATACCAGAAGTGAACATTTTAGTTAATTCATACAACGTTTCAGACTAAGAAAATTACGATTTCAGTGGTCTATTTTTCAGCAAGTGAATTGGGAATGTTTGGTCTAAAAATTGGGAAAAATCAACGGTTTTTGGCATTGGGAACGGTACCGTTTATCGGTACCAGTTATATAAGGGGGGAAAAGCTGCGTAGTTTCCGAAACCGTTGCCAGAAAGTCACCAGACATTCGGACCGGAAATATAACAAAGTTTACCGGACTGAGAGTCAAATTACCGGACATGTCCGTCGGTCCGACGACATTTCGCTTTCACCGAGTGAGATGGTGTTGTACCACAGTGAGATAGTGTTTTACCACAGTGAGGTGGTGTTTTACCACAGTGAGGTGGTGTTTTACCACAGTGAGGTAGTGTTTTAGCACAGTGAGGTGGTGTTTTACCACAGAGAGGTGGTGTTTTACCACAGTGAGGTGGTGTTTTACCACAGTGAGGTGATGTTTTACCACAGTGAGGGGGTGTTTTACCACAGTGAGGTGGTGTTTTGACACATTGAGGTGGTGTTTTACCACAGTGAGGGGGTGTTTTACCACAGTGAGGTGGTGTTTTACCACAGTGAGGTGGTGTTTTGACACATTGAGGTGGTGTTTTACCACAGTGAGGTAGTGTTTACCACAGTGAGGTGGTGTTTTACCACAGTGAGGTGGTGTTTTACCACAGTGAGGTGTGGTTTAACACAGTGAGGTGGTGTTGTACCACAGTGAGGTGGTGTTTTACCACAGTGAGGTAGTGTTTTGCCACAGTGAGGTGGTGTTGTACCACAGTGAGGTAGTGTTTTACGGTAGTGTTTTACCACAGTGAGGTGGTGTTTTACCACAGTGAGGTGGTGTTTTACCACAGTGAGGTAGTGTTTTACCACAGGGAGGTGGTGTTTTACCACAGGGAGGTGGTGTTTTACCACAGGAAGGTAGTGTTTTACCACAGTGAGGTGTGGTTTAACACAGTGAGGTGGTAATTTACCACGGTGAGGTAGTTACATGTTTTACAGAGTGTTTGTATTAGTATTGAAGATGTGTATATGGCAAGGATTTTTAATTTTCTTCAAGTTTTGAGAAAATTACAGGTTGTTGAACTTAGTTCGGAGGAAATATTATGAAGTGATTACTTGGCTTGTCCCTTTCACTCCTGAGTTTTCAAGCTAAGGCCTTTTTAAACACCTTGAAGATGTGCATATTGCAAGCCTTTGGTTCCCAACAATTTTCTAATTTTCTCTGATGGTTGAAATAATTACAGATTATTGATCTTTGTCAATTTTGGGGAATTTAATTATATTATACACATAACTCTTGTTTGTCTATCAACCTCCTGTCACAGCTTGTAAGCTAAGAACCTTTTATTTATTCAATGCAAAAGAAAGTATGATGCTACCTTAATAAAGTTCTACAACTCCTGGCTTAAGAAAAACACCCCACATAAGCTTGTGACTGGCATATTATTTACCGTTTCTGGTATTTTTGTATTTACATCCATATTTGTTGCATAAAAGCCTACAGAAAATGACAATCATTAAAAAAAAAAAGAAGCTCCATTTCAATTAACAGTAGGATATTTTGTAAAGTGTGAGTTATTCCATGCTGTTCATTTGGATTTAGTACAGAAACATCTGGTGGAGTCTTGACAGATGTTCATATCATTCAAAATGTTGGTAATATACAGACTATTTTGCTAGGCATATTTTTTAAATGAAAACACAACAGAGGCTTGGGGGATGGGGGTTAGTCCACTTCAGACCTAACATTGCATCTAGCAACCAATCAATTTGCAGCCCCCCTCCCCCCTGCTTTAATTCAGTCTGTGGATTTTAAAAATTGTGAACAAAACCAACTGACCCTGCCTAAATTTTAGGATGTAACCCTTATGCACAACTAGAATTTAGAGTGTTGATAGACTTGGACCACTGGTGCACTGTATAGGAGATTGTTCCGGAAGTTGGAAGGTCATAGGAAATGATGGAGCACATTTTGAAATTTGATTGAATATGAAGAAAATGAGTGTGAGATTAGTGCCGAGACTCCTCTCTAAGGCAGAGAGGGAGAAGATGAGTGCCGAGACTCCTCTCTAAGGCAGAGAGGGAGAAGATGGTGCAGTGTTTTAATGAAGTTTGATATATGAATGTGACATGAGGTCACTCTGATTTTGCAACATACCATTTTCAAACTGCTTGTCTGACTTAAAATGTTACCATAAAGTTATATAAAAAAATTCTAGTCATTTTAGATATATTCTCTTGTTCATAACTATGTATATTGCATGTTGTTGCTTCATCACAATAAAATTCTAGAAAAAAGTGCACAAAGTTTTGAATCAATTTAACCCACGTATCTACAGGAAATTGATCCTTTTACATCCGGAAAATGAAGTAGAAAAGAATTGCCTTGACAGTTTTGTCATGTAAACTTGGAAAAAACTTGACTATTTCACAATTAAAATTATTAAATGGAATGCACCAGGCTATATTTGAGCAACAACTGAATATATTGGGATTGATCTGTATTTGGTCAGTAAAGAAGGTAGCTGCAGGATAAATATTTTTGTGGTCTCATTAAAACTTGCTTTGTTTCACTGGTCTCATGAGAGAAGTTTGTATTGGAAGACTGTAAATCATTTTGTGTTATGATAAATCAGTTAATGTACTACTGGTTATACATTGAATATTTGATTGATTGTATCTTGTTTAACATCCCTAATTTTTCACTCATATGGAGACGTCACGACCTATGCGGTACTAGTGCTCAGGGCTGTTGATTGATTGTAACTTGTTTAACATCCTTAATTTTTCACTCATATGGAGACGTCACGACCTATGCGGTACTAGCGCTCAGGGCTGTTGATTGATTGTATCTTGTTTAACGATGGGGACCATCGAGAATTTTTCACTCATATGGAGACGTCACCAACACCGGTGAAGGGCTTCGAATTTAGGCCTTAGTAATGCTCCGCGCTTACAGTCATTGAGCATGTGAGGGTTCTTTAGCGTGTCACACCTACTGTGACATGGGACATCCGTTTTTAAGGTCATCTCCGAGGACCCATGACATTCACACCTGATGCCGACCGTTTGGAGATGGAACTTTCACCACCTGTTTTAACGACTTAGTTCTGTCACGGCTGGAATTGGAACCCCAATCTCCCGCATGCGGGACGAACGCTCTACCTCTAGACCACCGTGGTGGTCATCATTGTATTTAACTAACATGGTATATATCCAGCTGATTATTCAACTAAACAGTAAACAAAACAGTTTAGAAATGTTTTATTAGCTTGTTCAATCTGTTTTTTTACAGGGTCATTATCGACACGTGAATAGTTGACAACTTGAATGGTGGTGAGGACCACTCAGCTTTTCTTTGTTTACGGAGAACCAAACAGACTTGCAGATCAGGGATGATTAAAACACTAAATGTACAATGTTGTAAACCACCACCCACCCAGAAAAATGCAGAATATATATCTGTTAGTGTTTTATGTGTGTTTGTGTTTTGCCATTATGACAAATTCGAGACAGATTTTACAATCTTTTTAATGTAATATTTCCTTTTTTATGGACTATATATAGGCAGAAGAAATAGTTATATTCTAAATGAGAGTGATTTTCTGAGAGAGTTTAGCAAATAATCAACATTCAAAGGTTCACTTTTATCTTGAGCTGCTCTTATTGTACTGTACATATTTATCCCATGATGCACTCCTATTGTATGTTCAGTTTAATCACAGTTTTTCTCTGTATTTCACACTTATTGCTGCATGCAAATACTTTTATGAACGATCTCAAAACACAATATGATGTGTCTGTCTCAACTGTTTTATTTTATAATCTTTGAATTTTTTGAGACATTTTAGGCATTCAATAGGCTCACACGTAATCATCGTCGGAAACCCACGGTCAGTCGCTCTAGACAATTCTAGAGCGACCGACCGTGGGTTTCCGACGATGACACGAAATATGAAAATGCTTTATGTCATTTTTAAAGTACAGGGTATGCTAGAAATTATGATATAAACATATTGAATTTCATATCATTGAAAATTTATCAGTAGATTTCTTCCTCATAAAAGTGTCTTATAACATGGAATGTAGAATTAGAGTTGTGGGCCTTGAGCTGTTAGGTAGTAGGTCAGTAAATTACCTAATTTTGGTGACATGTTGATAATTGTGTATTAGATTTATGATTGTATGAACATAACTACAACTTATCCTATGAACCTGAAGTCACCTTGATAGAGTTGGGTATGGATTACAAATATTGAAATGTGCTACATGTACTAAAGAATTCTTGGAATTGTTGATGAGAATAATAAAATAATAATAGAAAAAGCATATTTTAATTTGGACATTGTTTATATTTGATGTAATGGTTATTATTGCAATATGATATTTGGTTTATAAACTTACAAATGGATTATATATCTTTTTATGCATGATATTATAATGCTTTGTCCAGCTTTTAGCTCACCTTAGCCAAAGGTTTAAGTGAGCTTTTCTGATTGAAATTTATCCGGAGTCTATTTCAGTCGTTAACTTTTCACATTTTCATTTTCTCCTCCAGAACCACTGGACCAATTTCAATTAAACTTGGTACAAATTGTGTCTCCCCTCTTCCAGGGGGAGATGTTGTTTTTGTACTTTCTGTCTGTCCATCCGTCTGTAACAAACTCTTGTGAACGCCTCTCCTCCTATATGGCTAATCGGATAGACTTGAAACTTTATACAATGTCTAATTGCCATTTGTAGATGTGCATTTTGTCAGGACGGGAGGATCCAATTATTTCCTTAAAGTTATGGTGGATCTAAGGGGGTTGGAGGATGTAAAATAGTTTGTGAACACTTCTCCTATATGACTTATCTGATAGATTTGAAACTTTGTACAATGCTTCATTGCCATGTGTAGATGTGCATTTTGTTGGAACAGGACGATCCAATTATTTTCCTAAAAGTTAAAGTAGATCTAATAGGGATGGAGGATGTTAAAATAGCTTTCTTGTGAACACTTCTCTTCCTATATGGCTTATCGGAGAGATTTGAAACTTTGTACAATGCTTCATTGCCATTTGTAGATCAATGTGCATATTTGTTGGACGGGATCGAGGGTCCAATTATATTCATAAAAGTTTTAGTGGATATAGGAGGGGTGGAGGATGTAAAATAGCTTGTGAACGCTTCTCCTCCTATATGGCTTATCCAATAGACTTGAAATTCTGTACAGTACTTCAATGCCATTTGTTGATGTGTATATTGTAGGGACATGAGAATCCAATTGTTATCCATAAAGTTATAGTGGATCTGATGGGTGGAGGGTGTAAAATAGTTTGTGAACACTTCTCCTATATGGCTTATCAGAGTTCATAATGCCTATGTTCCTGCTCATGCTTTCTCCTCCATACCATGCAGTACATTAAGGGGAGATTTCATTTGGTGCACTTCCAATTTGGAGAGCTGGGGATACATTTATTTTTCATAAAAAACAATCTTTGGGTGAAGGGGTTAAAGTTTGTTCAAATGAGGGGCCATACTCCCATCAAAGGGGAGATAATCAAGAAAAGGCAAAAATAGGGTGAGGTCATTTAAGAATTTTCCACTCGAGAACCACTGGGTCAGAAAAGTTGAAGTTTCCTGACATAGTGCAGATTCAAGTTTGTTCAAAAGTATTTTCCATCCCCATTGTAAATGACCAATAACACGAACGATAGTGAATTGTCAAATTTTCGGGACGGCTTGTCCCTTCTTCAGGACAATAGAATATTTACATAGAAAAGAAAACTAAATAGAAAAGGAAACTAACACTACAACTAAACTACAAAAGCTGATAACAAACAAAACGTCTACATATATTGAGTGTAATGTGTGGCAATAGAAAAGTCTACTGGTCATGATGATTTGCATTTTCAGTCTATTTACAAACACGGGACACCACTGTCTTTGCCATTTTCAAGGTTGTTATATCAATTCTATGAACTTCTGGAACTGAATGTTTAAAGTACACTGTAATGGGTTTAGTGTTTTTAGATAAGGACATCACAATCATACACTAATTTTTACGTTATTTGGCACAAAATCAATTATTTCAATAGAACAGAACGATAACACGTATTGGCAGTCTTTGTCATGGCTTTACTTAATAAAAACGTATTTTCAATTCAACGACAATGTTCATATTAATACAAAACATCAGTATGTATAAATCCATGATCTACAACGACTTTTGGATAGTTATGTTGTAGCATCAATAGTCCATCCATGTTTCGGTCAATCAATCAATAATTCACTCAATATTTTCAATCAATCAATATTTCAATCCACCAATGTGTCAATCAATCAATCAATATTTCAATTCACCAATGTGTCAATCAATCAATATATCAATCAATCAATCATTTCAATTTGTCAATCAATCAATATCAATCATGCAATGTCAATAAGCCTAATTATTAGCCACGGACCTGGAATGAAACAAAATCTGTGGCAGGCTTAGCAAAATTCGGCCAAATGTCTTCATGTATGTATGAGAAATATTTACGTACATGAAGACATCCGCCACAAGCGGGCAAAATTTTGCTCGAGCCATGACAGGGAGACTGCTTATCAAATAGCCGTGTGGTTAAGGAAATATTCGAGCGTTTCTTTGGATGATGCTAAGCAATCCATCCCGGATGGTGTTTAAAAACGTAACCTGAGCAATATCCGACAAATGCGTACCGTCTCTATAAAACGTGGAAGAACATTGTTGAAGTCCTGGGTATTTTATGTATGCGCCATTGCGTGCTATTACAAATGGCGCTAAAGATTTGTTGATACGCTTACGTGCTTTATCGGCTGCAATATTTGAGAACATATGTCTATAGTAACGCCTGGGGAGAATTTGGGACCATATGAATCGAGTTTGTGGAAGAAAAGTTTGTAAATTTGCAAAAGTTAATTTCATGAACTTTTGCAATCTAGCCAAGGGCATTGTACCAATACTGTTACCCCCGCCATGAATTAATATAACGTCAGGTTTGCCCCTTTTTTGAACAATACTTTTAACTATTGGCTCCACCTCCTCCCACACCATACCGCTCTTACCGGACCAAAAAATTGAGATATTGTGCTGTAGTAGATCCATATGCTGGTTTCCGAAATGCTTTTCTGCGTGGCGGGCAGCATGATTAATAATGGAAGAGCCAATGATCCAGACAGTAGTACGGGAACCTACAAACTTGGGTATTCAATTAGAACACGAAATGTTGCAGGTATACTAAAAAATTTAAACTTTAGGCTCTGATATAGGAATTAAATGCGTCAGATTTCCATCTGCCTCTAGCCTTAATTTCATCTTCGGGGATTCCTTGTAAAAACAAATGGGTAGTTCCACCTATTCTGAATGAATGAGACTTAAAAATAGAGGTATCTAAACCGATAAATTCAATAGACCTGTGCAATAATGATGTAAATTGATATCTAGTGAGCGGTTTGGCGTTAAGGTGGCAGAAAAATGGGCCACGTGATTGGGGTCTAATGGACAAAAAGTTGTGCAAGTGCTTGAACAATGAATCTGTTTGGGAGTTCAGTGGAATGTGCAAAGTAGAACCCTTATTGTATGGATCCGTTTTTGAACCAGTTATAAACAACGAAATATGTTCATCGCCTATTGATACGTCAT
Source organism: Ostrea edulis (assembly GCF_947568905.1). Classification (NCBI taxonomy): domain Eukaryota; kingdom Metazoa; phylum Mollusca; class Bivalvia; order Ostreida; family Ostreidae; genus Ostrea; species Ostrea edulis. The sequence continues at coordinate 79,646,007 of NC_079168.1, forward strand.
TGTACAACAGTGTAGGAGTGGCATGACTAGTGAAGGTAATTTCGCCAACCCGCAACAATGCAAAAAATGCCAACTGAAAAGCGGTGGAAAACATAGTGGCTTCGTATGAGCTTGAACAAACTACAGGCAGGATAGGTATTAACTGGTTCAGTATACGAAGAGTGATAGGGGAACGGGTATCCTTTGCTGGGTTCAGCCTATGGAATCCCTCTAGCATTTTCCTTACTATGAATGCCCTAGTATTATCAATACCGCCCTCTAACTGAATTTTGTAACTAATGCCACTTAGGTAACACCTAGCGGTTGAAAACGATACTTTGTTGGCACTCAAGAAAGCAATATAGTTAATAAACTGGTCAACTGGTGGGGGCCAACATAACTGCAATTTATATTTGATACGAAAGTTCAGAAAAGAGTTTAGGGCTTTTTGATAAGTTGATGCTGTGTTTTTTGCTATGGCGGCGTCAAGCAAACAATCTACTTGAGGTCTAAAAGAGTCAATAATGCCGGAGGTATGAGGGCTGGATTCTTGTCTGCATGTGGAGCGAGGGTCCTGAATTTTTCCCACTGAAATCGAGAAATAGAGTCTGCAATGGAATTTTTATAGCCCGATATATGAGTGGATTTAATCTGGATGTTGTACTTCAGGCATAACAATATTAGTGGCCTTAAGAGAGACATGACGCGCTGAGACTTACTAGACTGAGAATTTAGTATGTGTACCAAAGCTATGTTGTCGGTGTTTATAAGCAATTTCTGTGCTTTAAAATGATCAGCCCAGACCCAAATAGCTAATAAGATGGGAACTAGCTCTAAAAAAGTAATATCCCGTCGTACCTCGTTACCCCATGAAGATGGCCAGGAAATTACTGCCCAATGATTCTGAAAAATTGCACCTCCGCCGTAGGATCCGCAACTATCGGTAAAGAGGTTAAGGGCCTGGTTAGTAGACCAATGTAATTCTGGAAAGGGGGAATACCCATTGTAATGCTCGAGAAAATTGAGCCAAACATTTGCGTCGTCTCTGATTGCTTGTGTAACTTTGATTAGAAAGTAAAGTTTCCGTATGCCAATGGTGGAGTTATAGAATCTGCGGTTAAATGCCCTGCTGCCTGGAATGGCTTTAGCAAAGAAATTGAGGGAGCCGCATAATGATTGCATTTCTTTAAGGGTAACCTTTTTTAAAGCGACTAACGCATGAAGTTTGGACTGAAGTTCTTGAATCTTATTGTCTGGTATAAAAATGGTCTGTGCTACCGTATCGATTCCCAGACCTAAAAAACACAATCGTGTGGTCGGGCCTTGTGTTTTTTTATGGTTTATTGGAACGCCTAATTCCTCACAAGTTGCCTGAAAATTATTGGCAATATCTAAACATTGTGAAGTATTTTGTTTACCAACGAACAAGAAATCGTCAAGGTAATGGGTGAGATTTTGATTGAGTGCCTTTCGGCCTACTAGCCAATGGAGGAATGATGAAAATTTTTCGAATGTTGAACAAGCGATGGCACACCCAAACGGCATACACATATCAAAGTAATATTGGTCTCGAATACACATGCCTAATAAAGCAAAATCTGATGGATGAATTGGCAAAAGTCTGAATGCACTAGACAAGTCCATCTTGCAAAGTAACGCCCCTTTACCCGAGGTTTGTATTAAGGAAATTGCCTGGTCGAATGAAGCATAGTGAACTGAACACAAAATGGGGTCAATATGCTCATTAACGCTAATACCTACAGGTGCCGATAGATTTGAAATTAACCTCCAACCCCCGTCTTTCTTAGGCAAAACGCCTATAGGGTTACAACGGAAATTGGGGAAAGGGGGGTTGGAAAAAGGTCCAGCTATACGTCCTAATGCGATTTCTTTTTCAATAATAGTCAATAACTGATTTGCATGCTCGCTTGCTGATTTCATGTTTTTCGGATGTAGGTAAACTCTAGGACCCGAGTAGTTCAAATAAAATCCGAAAGAGAAACCGTTAAGCAAAAATTGGGCATCTTCGGCATTTGGATATAGTGCTAAATATTTCGCAAGTACTGGGCGCTTAATTGGAGTTGAACCTAGGTTGATTAAATCTCGTCCGCTGTGGTTGAAAAGAATGTTTTGGTTTGTAATTTCGAAAATCGTTACTTTGTGGGGGATAGTTTTGAGCCGTGTTTGGACGAGGGGGAGTTGGGGTAGTAGACTTGGATTGAGGAGAGTTGAATGACCAACAGTGTATGCGGGGATGAGACTTGTTGCAGTGCATACAAACATGTTGGAATGTGCAGTGTGGTTTAAGGCATGAACCTTTAAAATTATAATCGAAACACTTGAATGCAGTTTTTGAGTGATTTGATGAGTAGGAGACCTGTGATTGCATATACATGAGCCATAACTCAGCATCAATGGAACCAAAGGAGATAGTGGGATTTTTTGAGATTTTTAGCCTGAACTGCCTATCGTACTCGAGCCAGTTACAATTTGTTTGGTGGCCATGTGCCATGCGAATGGTATGGATATATTTCAAGATGGCCTGGATGTCGGAAGGGTGCCTAGCGAGATATATACTTGCGAATATTAAAAATGCATCGATCCAGTTATCGATCGTGGCAATTTTAATATGTTTGACCTTGGGTTCTGCAACTAATTGACCCTCTATGATTGAAAATTTGTGCGCATCATGGTCGTTTTCTGATTCTGAATCGAGAAGTTTTGACAAATCAACATATTGTTTTGCCCAAATTTTATCTTTGATGGCTTGAGGGACGTGAACCCCAAGCTCATCAGTGATGTTTATAAGAGGATTTTCACCTGTTATGTAGGGTGTCTCAGGTGCTGCTGGTGGCTGTGTGGATACAGTTGCTTCCGTGATGAGGCTGGGAGGCTGCCTTAGTGGTTGAGCGAGAGGCGTGTCCTCTATCTGGTTCTCCACTTGGGGTTGGGTTGTCGAACGGGGTTGAGTCTGGGCAATAATTGCAGGGGTCGAAGTCCGTGTGGGCAATGAACGAAGTGCAGGGTGTTGTGCCGGTCTGGCATAAGGTGATTTGGAAGGGCGTTTCGTACGTCGCAACATTTTCGCAAATTATATGTGTTTACTTTACCCAAATATGTTGGAAGTCAGTCGAGGACGGGCGATGGTGTTGAATTGGATTTCGTGATCGAGACAATTTGTATTTTCGTCGACATGGAACTCAAAAAGAACTAGCAATTCGCTCTTGCGCAGTAGATATACGCGGGTTAGAAAAGGGAAAGTGTCACGATAGGTGTTTGGGGGGATAGTGTCAAAACCGCGCAATTCTATCGAATGCGAGAGTTATGTTTCTTTGCCTGGACAAATACATGTTCTGTTCATTTCAATAAGTCGGATTATTTTATTAATCTGTGGATAAAGCGTTTGTTAATTTGAAAATATAACTTGACTAAATCAAAATTATATACCTGTTTTGTAGATTTTAACACAGTACTTCATTCAGCTCTTTTATAATACAGACTATCTCAAACTGACATTAAAGCTTCATTTTATCATGTCATTTTTTAAAAAGTATGTAAACATCCAATAACTTGCATATTCGCATAGGCAATAAACTCACTAAATGGTTCACTCCTGAATTAGGAATAAGACAGGGATATGACCTGAGCCCAGACCTGTTCAAAATTCTTGTAAATGAGATGCCAGATATGCTCAATAGTGAGGATGATCAAGTGTATTGGAATGATAAAACTCTCAGTTGTCTTCTTTGTGCTGATGACCTTGTATTATTATCATCTTCCCAAAAAGGTCTTCAGAATTGTTTGAACAAGATGTCCACATTTTGTGATAAATATTGTCTCTGTTAATTTGAAAAAGACAACTATTCTAATTTTTTACAAGAATGCAAAGGTAACGAACTTGCATTTTGTGCATCAAGATAAGGAAATAGAACATTCATTATCCTATAAATATTTAAGTGTTCTATTCAATGCCTCCGATCATTTGTTAATTGTCAGCACGACCTATATAGTCCTGGTTTGAAGGTTTTCTTTAAATAAATTAAGTGTTTTGGAAATGCAAGGCCAAAAGAAGAACAGTCCCCGTTTCCAGGGGATCCGAGGGTCGACCACCATTGTCGCCTCACCGCAACAAACCTAGTGTAGATCTATTTTCCATAAGCAATTGTGAATTTTTGAATGGGATGATTTCTTGTTTCAACTTTATTTTTTAATATTCAAATCATTTGGTGGCGTAAGTCATATTGATATTAAATGCCGATGGTCTTTGTACGATAGTTATGCTTTGTTTATTGGTTTGTTTATTTAATTGAGAGTATCAAGAACGATGTTTGAACAAATTCTCCAACTTATCAAGCTCATCAGATCAGGTCTACATGGCTCATTTTCTTAAAACAATTATCTCTTCACCTCGTGGATTTCGGTGTTTTTGATATTATACGCAAAGCAACGAGTTTCCTGCAGCAAAAGATAAAGAACCGCTAGTTATAATAGTATGATAATTCTATGTAAACTGTGTGGTTAGTTCTAAGCAAATTGGAATCAATTGGTCAACATTGATATCGGTGACAATTGCTTTGCGTTATTAAATCACATTAATTGAAGAGAAATCAGCGTGAATCAACACATTCACTGTCCACTTCATAAAATCAAGAAATTTGTTTGTGAGTTATTTTATTTTATTTTATTTTATTTTAGTGTGGAAACAACCGGGAATTTTTCCAAACTTTCACTTGTGAATTAAATTAAATAGGTAGAGATTTTTTTGTGTTTGTTTTCGAGAAAAGTAATAAAGAAGTTCGAAAAAACACACCACATGCTATAGAATTTCATCTTCCCAAGTCAAGGGTTTCTGATCCGCTCCTCTCCTCACAAACAGGAGAGGAGCGGATCAGAAACCCTTGACTTGGGGAAGATGTAGAATCTAAGTTTGTTTTCAACACCCCCATAAGGTCATGACCAACCTCAAGCAGCAAGCGTCCGCCGATTGTCAGATGGAGCACGTGGATATCGTGTTAAAAAAACAAACCGGGGAAAACTTCAGTTGTCCTTTACTGAATAGACGACGTATTATCTATGAGCAATAATAACTTTCATCCATATGTCGATTCGATATATCCCAGTGAACTCGAAATAAAAGACATCAAAGAATCATCCACTTCTGCTTCATACTTAGATATTTTATTGAAAGTAGATATTAACGGCAAACTAACGGCTCAACTTTATGACAAACGGGATGATTTCAGCTTCTCCATCGTCCACTTCCCGTATTTATGTAGCAATATTCCATTATCGCTTGCATATTATGTTTATATTCTCAACTGATTCGATACGCAAGAGCTTGTTCTGCTTATGGCAAGTTTTTAAATCGAAGCAGACTACTGACAAACAAGTTGATGGTGCAGGGGTTTCAACAGTCTCGTTTAAAGTAAGCATTTCGCAAATTCTATGGTCGTTATAACGATCTAGTTTGCCAATACAACCTATCATTTGGGTCCATTGCTGTCTGACTGTTTTATACCGATTGTTAGGCCGTTCGTGACACACTGATTTTGACTACGGATAACTCCGTTTACCTGATCAAGATATAGGGCTCACGACGGGTGCGACCGTCTGACCGGTCGACAGGGGATGTTTACTCCTAGGCACCTGATCCCACCTCTGGTATATCCAGGGGTCCGTGTTTGTCCAACTCTCTATTTTGTATTACTTATAGGAGTTATGAGATTGATCACTGTTATCTTCACCTTTCATTCAGGTAAATGCAATTTAGAGTGTTTCTTGTGTTGTGATTTCAGCAGGAAATATAGGATAGTTTGGAATCAAATTCTTGTCCACTTTATACATTGTTTTAATTGATGTTGTTTTTCGCCTAATTTGAGCTGACCACAACCTGTTTCCAGATAAAGAGCGTCCCTCGATGCTAATAGAATTCATCCTCTACCTTGCTGCAATTAGTTGAAATGCTTCTAGCTAATGCATATTCGTTTTGAGTTTCCATCATCCCCAATACCTATACTCTGCTGGTTGAATATTGTTTAACGTCCTACTCGAGATTGGTTCATTCATATGGAGACGTCACAATTGCCGGTGAAGGGCTGCAACATTTAGGCCGATGCTCAGCGCTTAAATTTATGACCTTTGAGCAGGGAGGGATCTTTATCGTGCCACACACGATGCCCCGGTTTTTGCAGTCTCATCCGAAGGACCGTCCCATTTAGTCAACTCTTACGACAAGCAAGGAGTACTGAGGACCTATTCTATTCACCTGGATCCCACGGGACCTATACTTTTCTTGAGTCTACTCTAGATATCATTTTGATAACTCCAACATTCTATTAGTTTGAGAATTAAGTTTTAATCCTTATTTCAGACTCATTAATTTATTTGTTTTGTTTTACCTTATGTGTGTCCGTTTATTTATATTTTCTCCAAATATTTTTATTGTATGTAAATGCTTTTAAAATTATTCTTTGTCTTTTCATGTACATTCTTATCACGTTTATATTTTGCTAATATTCTTATGTGTTTTTTTTTACTTAGTTATTGTACTTTCAACTTTTAAAGTTGCCAATGAATATCTATCTATAAATTAATTGAGAATTCCGAGATTTCAGACAATTATTAAATAACACTTTATATGAAAAAACTTTATAAACGCTTGAAAATTTTCCAGATATTGTTTGAGAAATTGATCATTTAATTTTAACATTACATGACTGTGAACTATTTAAAGATAAGAATAACTAATGATTTAAAATTTAAAGATATTATATGAGAGAAAACATGATAAAAAGTTACAGAAAGTCAGGAACACACACGATTGAAATACAATATGCTTTGACTTCAGTCAAAATATTTTGAGAACTTGAACATTGATTATTTACTTTTAAGTAGTTTTGAGGTTTCTATGATTGAAACTTTACTTTAGAAAAGAAAATATATTTTATAAACATATCAAGAATTATTGAACAATTTTAGAACTTACAAAATGAATTACCATTAAAGATTCCACATTCAGGCAATATACAACCTGTGTTCTGCTTGAGCTTTTCGCAACCCACGCCACCGACTTTCACTACTATCAGTACTTTGATTTCAATACTCATGTTATATTTGTTTTGAATACCCTTAATGGGTCCAAAATTGGAAATAAATAATATTCTAATTCTATTCTAAGTCCTGGACTACATTTACGTCCACTATGTCGAACTACATTTACACCCACCTAATTTTTCCGGTGCGTCTTTTTACCCCTTTTTTAAATTTTGTACGTTTTAAAAATTGACATCGAGATAATACATGTACAATTAAATTCAATGCTGTTTATTATTTTTGTTCAATGCAGAATTCTTAGTTTTATAAAAATTGGTGTTGGTGTTTTGTTTTTGTTTTTTTTAAATTATGGGGTTCCATAGGGTTCTATGGGGTAAAAAGACGCATCCCATTTTTTCTATTTTCGGTTCATCGACAGACTATGAAAGTGAACAGTAAACTTGTTTATTGAAGGAAGTCAACGGTTTCGTTATTAACTTAAAGGTAAGCTGTGTTTTGACATAACAAGGTAATTAAGATTACTATTGTAGACTAAAGATGTTGTCGTCAGGGCAAATTCTTTGACATTTTTTAAGATAGCCCTTTAAGAAATAATCCAGAAACATTTGTCTTAGTGTAATAATAATTATGAAAGTATAAGAGTGATCAATAATTTTTCCTATGATGCAGCCACTCCTTACACTTTCTCTATATTGATGAGTTCTTGATCCTGAGGGAGGCTCACCTCATTTGGTCTCTGTGTGATAAATACTAATAAAAGTATTCATAGATAAATAGACTCTAAACTATACAGGGTATATCAGATCATGAGTATTTGCCACACTCAAGATAAAGCAGAACTCTCCAAATATGGAATATCGGAACCATTATTTTGTCTCCGATTTTGTCATGGTTTTAATTCAATTCAATTTATTTATTTATTCACCAAACATGTTGACATACAATCATGTTAAACAATATGATTTGTTATACACCTTCCTTTTCTTTCCCATATAAAACTAATACAATTTAAACCAACATTTTAACTGTTAAACCAATTCTCCCACTCATGGTCTATTGACCGGTCAACAGTTTACGAACTGTTGACCGGACAATAGTCTTCATTATTTCCATTGGCTATGCAAGTCACATGATTATCGGTCTGCTGCTTTGTTACGCAATGGTGAGGTTCAGTGATTTAACTGATGATGAAATACAGAATTTATTAGATGAAACGCTAAGCAGGAATACGAAAAATGTAATGACTGATAATTAATTCGGATATTGGGTATGTTTTCTTTTAAACTAGTGGATATGTTTATAAATGTATGCAATTACACTGTCTTGTTAAAAGTTCGAAGTCATCAAACCATGTGCATCTCGTAAAAACAACCTTTAAAAAATGAAGGTGTATAACAAAACAGTTATAGACTGTGTCCTCGGACAACGACTGTTTTGTTTAACCCTCGAACGGATCTGTTGCCCTCAGCCGCAACAGATCTGTTCTCAGGTCAAACAAAACAGCTGTTGTCCTCGAACCCAGTCAATAACTGTATAATATTTTACACCTATTTACTGGCTATGAGGACAATAGCAAGTTTATTGTCCCCAAGACAGCAACTATTTCCCGAGGCGCTGCCGAGGGGGACAATAAACTTGCTATGGTCCGAATAGTCAGTAAATAGGTGTTTTATTATACCAAAGTAGACTTTACTTGTGTGTCAGACATACCAAAGTGAAGTAAACTATCATTCGGCATAAGATGGAATTGACCGAGGTGATCCGAGTGGTAAACTAATTAGAGTTATCAGACTTTGGTGTCACAGAAAAGAAAACGTGGGAAAATATAGCATCCGGTAAATAGTTTCGAGACTATTTCCCTAGGGCAGATAGTTCAGAAACTATTTCACGGCTAACGTTATCCAGATGAAATGGCAAATTTATTCACCTAACATTTATATAGCAAAAATATTCTGAGGTATGATAAATGTTGATAATACAATAAGTACAAACAGTTCATATACTTATTATACACCTATTTACTGGCTATGAGGACGATAGCAAGTTTATTATCCCCCAAGACAGCAACTATTTCCCGAGGTGCAGCCGAGAGAAATAGTTGCTGTCGAGGGGGACAATAAACTTGCTATGGTCCGAATAGTCAGTAAATAGGTGTTTTATTATACTGAAGTAGACTTTACTTGTGTCAGACATACCAAAGTGAAGTAAACTAACATTCAGCATTAGCCTAGATGGAATCGACCGTGGTGATCGGAGTGGTAAACTAATTAGAGGTATCAGACTTTGACATCACAGAAAAGAAAACGTGGGAAAATATAGCATCCAGTAAATAGTTTCGAGACTATTTCCCTAGGGTGAGACAGTTCAGAAACTATTTCACGGCTAGCGTTATCCAGAAGAAATAGCAAATTTATTCACCTAACATTTATATAGCAAAAACATTCTAATAATTAAATATATATATATATATATTTTACATGTACATGTGACATATTAAACTGTATGTAACTATGCAATTTAGTATTGCATATATATATAACATTATATAGTAATATAATTATATATAGCACGCTACTTTTCTTGTGGAATTCAAAACGTAACCTTCTAGCATGAACTGTATTGACAGGGTTGCATAGTACTTTACAATTGTTTTCCTTTGATATATCATCATGAATATTTAGTATGCCCAACGAGATAGCGTTTTCTGTGTAAACTGCCCACTTTCAGTAGACAAGCACTTAGATATTAGTAATTAGTATCAGATATAGTGGGTTCAGGCACAGTTTAACGTCGATTTTGAAAGTTGAGGGGTAGGGGGGGAAAAGGAGAAAAAAGGTGCCATTATATTTCTAGAAAAAATCTTAGCAAGAAAAGCAGTTCTGCCCAAACCCCAACATCGTAAACTCAAGGGAGGGGGGGGGGGGGTATTCCTCAGTATATGTACGAGTTCAATACTTGCATTTCTACTACCTTTCATGGCCATTATAACAAGTGTCCAGCTAATAAATCGATCTTAGTATGTACTAATAACAAACATTGTATCCAGTTTAGTGGACTTGAAAGATTCTGGACATATATCAAACACAAGATTCAAATGGAATACCGCCGTTGAGAAGTGGTTGTTTGTTGCATGCAAATGTGATTGACCAAGTGACCATTCTGAATAAACAGTTTCAATCAGCTTTCTTACAGAAATCAAATCTTAGTGCTGAAGAATTCAAGGAGCAGTGTTGCATGAAAGGTATTTATCCATCAGCTACCCACCTCAATACTACATGTAATGGTTTCAGTAAACTGCTGGGAGAACTCAATCCACAGAAGGGCGCAGTGACAGATGGCATTAAGTCTCAAGTTTGAGGGATTTAGATGACACAATAGTTTGGATTCTTGCTGTCATTTTCCAGAATTCCTTTGATATTGGTGTGATCCCAGCAGATTGAAGAAGTGCCAACCTATGTTCAGGGGTACCTTAAAAAAGGTGACTGACACAAAGAGAACTATTGCCCAATCTCGTTTACCTGTGTCTGTTGCAAATCAATGGATATATTGTCACAAGCCACATTATGAAAAATGGTGATAACAACAACATACTGTATCCGTTCCAACATGGCTTTCGCAGCAGACGTTCTTGCATGTGAGTCTCAACTTATTAAATTTGTGGATGATGTCACCAACAACATGGTGGTAGGGAAGCAGACAGACATCATGATAATGGACTTCTCAATGCAAAGGCGTTCAACAAGGTCAGCCACAGTCACCTAATACATAAACTGGAACACTATGTTTATGATAGTATGTTATTGGAGGTAAAGTCAACAACTGGATTTACAGCCTCCTCACTAACAGAAGACAAGCAGTCATAATGAACAGGGAAACATCTAGTCATGTTAGTGTGGAGTGCCACAGGGGTCAGTCCTTGTGCCCCACCTCTTTCTCCTTCACATAAATGACTTGCTAGAAGGACTCACCACAACTGTAAGACAGGGACAAGCTTGGAAAGTGGAAGAAGATATGGCAGATGGAATTTCACCCTGGTAAATGTAATGTGCTCACCATCAGCAGACGGACTAATATGTCATCAGTACACACTACATGGACACATACTGGAATCTGCAGAAAGTGCAAAGTACTTATAGGCTGCCTTATAACATCTGACTTGAAGTAGATTGAGCATATTACCATCTGTGGTAAAGCTAATAAGACTTTAGGCTTTCTCCGTCACAATGTCAATATTTAGTTCAACATCTGTCAAATTAAGAACTGTTACAAATCATTAGTAAGACTCTGGTTGAATATACATTGTCAGTTTGGGACCCATATCATCAAAAGGACATCCACCAACTTGACATGGTGGGATTATCTGAAATTGACTGTAAAAAATCCTAAATAATATTGATGACAAAAGGTTTGAATATTAGTTGTCAATGTGAATTTTTTCTCAATCTATGTTCCTGAATATGTCATTCTATATGCATGTTTGCAACCATGCTTTGTTTTTGGATCAGTATTGGTTTTCCAACATAAGAAGCATTCTTAGTGTCAGACGCGACCCATTACACTAATATGTTTTACGGTGTGACCGTTGAGACGAGCAAAGACCCTTAACATCTAATAACATGACTTTAGACATTTGATTTGTCTATTCATTTAATGTGGGAAATATAACACAGTGGATGTAAACAGTGCATTGTGACATCATCTTAGCTGCAATCTTTTTTTTATTCTTTCAAACGAAGTAATTATAAGCAACACCAAAACAAACTAAGGTTGAGAAAACTTTTCTAGTTACTTTTACTGAAGATATTTGTGGTACTTTCCAAACAATTTTATCTATGGGTTTTTCAATGAAGCATCTTAGTGACAGCAACATTTTTCTAGAGCCCCATCATTTTTCAGTTGATGGAGAGCAAATCATATGACTTGCATGTTTAATCATTGGAGCAAGCAAGTTCATTGCATCACAGAAAGCGAAGTGAGCTTCACTTGCTATTACTTAGTTTAAAACCAAAAAGTTAATGAGAAATATGATGGACGACTTGGCTGCTCTGTTAGAAAGATTTAGGATAAGTGGATACACAAATGAGTCAAATTACGTGTACGTTATTGATCACAATTATCATGGATTCTGATTCAAATATTGAAAATCTTCATGTCCCTATTACAGCTAATTTGGTGATGACTTGAGTATATTAAATTGTTAGTAATTGATGTAAAATGCTCTAAAAATAATGCATCGTCTCCATAACAAGGTGTTTTATAGCACAATCTAGAACTTTACAAATGACTTTTGGATTTAGATGTTAATATGTCATGGAATAACATGATATAGATATTTAACCAGAGAAATGATGAGTGATACTATTTATTGAATATTTGTTGGTTTGATTTATTTGATTCTCAATGTTTATCATGTTACTTATTATATGTATCATTAGGTTTTTTGTTTAGATTATGTAAAAGCATTTACACCTGGCTCAGGAATGGACGACAGTGACAGCAATGGAGGAGTGGATCCGGAGATTTTGGAGACGGATGGTAAACAGTTTGCCCACCAAGCTGTGGAGTATGACAGGACAGGAAATCATCCAATGGCAGCCTTCTATTACAATGTAAGATTTATGTTTAACACATTATAGAGGAGTCTTCTATTACAATGTGATGTTTATGTAGAGATGTTTAACACATTATAGAGTAGTCTTCTATTACAGTGTGATGTTTATGTAGAGATGTTTAACACATTATAGAGCTGTCTTCTATTACAATGCGATGTTTATGTAGAGATGTTTAACACATTATAGGACAGTCTTCTATTACAATGTGATGTTTATGTAGAGATGTTTAACACATTATAGAGCAGTCTTCTATTACAATGTGATGTTTATGTAGAGATGTTTAACACATTATAGGACAGTCTTCTATTACAATGTGATGTTTATGTAGAGATGTTTAACACATTATAGAGCAGCCTTCTATTACAATGTGATGTTTATGTAGAGATGTTTAACACATTATAGGACAGTCTTCTATTACAATGTAAGGTTTATGTAGAGATGTTTAACACATTATAGAGCAGTCTTCTATTACAATGTGATGTTTATGTAGAGATGTTTAACACATTATAGGACAGTCTTCTATTACAATGTGATGTTTATGTAGAGATGTTTAACACATTATAGAGCAGCCTTCTATTACAATGTGATGTTTATGTAGAGATGTTTAACACATTATAGGACAGTCTTCTATTACAATGTAAGGTTTATGTAGAGATGTTTAACACATTATAGGACAGTCTTCTATTACAATGTAAGGTTTATGTAGAGATGTTTAACACATTATAGAGTAGTCTTCTATTACAATGTAAGGTTTATGTAGAGATGTTTAACACATTATAGAGCAGTCTTCTATTACAATGTGATGTTTATGTAGAGATGTTTAACACATTATAGAACAGCCTTCTATTACAATGTGATGTTTATGTAGAGATGTTTAACACATTATAGAGTAGTCTTCTATTACAATGTGATGTTTATGTAGAGATGTTTAACACATTATAGGACAGTCTTCTATTACAATGTGATGTTTATGTAGAGATGTTTAACACATTATAGAGCAGTCTTCTATTACAATGTAAGGTTTATGTAGAGATGTTTAACATATTATAGAGCAGTCTTCTATTACAATGTAAGGTTTATGTAGAGATGTTTAACACATTATAGGACAGTCTTCTATTACAATGTGATGTTTATGTAGAGATGTTTAACAATGTAAGGTTTATGTAGAAATGTTTAACACATTATAGAGGAGTCTTCTATTACAATGTGATGTTTATGTAGAGATGTTTAACACATTATAGAGCAGTCTTCTATTACAATGTGATGTTTATGTAGAGATGATTAACACATTATAGAGCAGTCTTCTATTACAATGTGATGTTTATGTAGAGATGTTTAACACATTATAGAGCAGTCTTCTATTACAATGTGATGTTTATGTAGAGATGTTTAACACATTATAGGACAGTCTTCTATTTCAATGTGATGTTTATGTAGAGATGTTTAACACATTATAGGACAGTCTTCTATTACAATGTAAGGTTTATGTAGAGATGTTTAACACATTATAGAGCAGTCTTCTATTACAATGTGATGTTTATGTAGAGATGTTTAACACATTATAGGACAGTCTTCTATTACAATGTAAGGTTTATGTAGAGATGTTTAACACATTATAGGACAGTCTTCTATTACAATGTAAGGTTTATGTAGAAATGTTTAACACATTATAGAGCAGTCTTCTATTACAATGTGATGTTTATGTAGAGATGTTTAACACATTATAGAGCAGTCTTCTATTACAATGTGATGTTTATGTAGAGATGATTAACACATTATAGAGCAGTATTCTATTACAGTGGAACCCCGTTATTACGTTTTCCATTTTGTCACGATAAAATAACGTAATACCGGGGGCAACGTAATAAACGTTCCCAGTGAAAACCGTTAAAAATATAATTTGGAAATTGTATATCGTCCGTTGGTACTCCGTGAAGGGGTGTGTGAATATATCTTTACTGTTTCTTTGTTTAAAAGACTATTATACTTTGTTTTATTTACATCTTATCTTTAATGTCCGTAATTCTTCATGTTCTTATCCCTTTTCTTTATTTCTGGTGTAGGATACATTAGGATGTTTTGATAAATGTTGTTTTTTCTGCATTCGTTTGGACCGCCATTTTGTTCAACTTTAAAACAATGCGTTCATGTAAATTTCTCTCAATAACTCGTTCCGGTTCGTATTCAACATTCGTATTAAAAAAATAACAAAGCATCGTTTTCTAAAGTTCTCTAATTACACAATACACAACACAATAAAAAAAAATCCCACCCCAAAACAACAAAACTATAGACACAAAACGCACACGATACCCAACACTTACACACTTTTCTCACCAACGATAAACACGGAGAACAATTTAAGCGCAATCCACATAAAAAAAATTATAATGATGCACGAAGATTTCATTTATAACGCTAAATGATGGCACTAAAATCACGTGCGCATCAAGGGATTTTAGAATATTCACTGAGGTAAATGCCGTGCGCGAATCGGTCGATAACACAGGACAGTTTGATTGGTGTATGTATGGACGAGATTTACGAACACCCAAGCTGCATGTCCAAACAACGGACAATTTTTTAATTGACCACCTTTCGTCACCTATGTCCAAGCAGTTACCCAAGCAGTTTTAACAATGCTACGATAAATCTTGTCTTTCATGTTCAGTACCAAAGCTGTCCGTAAATAGAGTTTTAATAGCGAAGGTAATCACACTATGCTGAACACTCAGGTGGTTGAGAAATTATTTCTTTGATTATCAAAATATGAAAAATGAAGTAAATTTCATAGAGTACAATGTCTAAATAAACATTATTTAATTGTTTATCACTGGCTTCGATACGAGGTATTCACCTGTATTGATGTCGCTAGATCTATCGAAGCGTGATCAGTCAAGCGTCTCTAATCCCCAAACAGACCAGGAAATTTACGTGGTGACTGCCTCAGACAGTCAAGGTGTGAATGGCTTATTATTTTGAGAATCATTATTGAATAATTAGGGGTTTATTACGTTTTTGTCGGAATTTTTACAACGTAATACCGAGTCCCGGCATCTTAGGGCAACGTAATAACGAGGTCTATTTTATATAGGTTTGTTAAGAAATGGTTTTGTGCTTTGAAATTCCAACGTAATATGCGGACTAACGTATTAAAGGGGGAACGTAATAACGGGGTTCCACTGTACAATGTAAGGTTTATGTAGAGATGTTTAACACATTATAGAGCAGCCTTCTATTACAATGTGATGTTTATGTAGAGATGTTTAACACATTATAGGACAGTCTTCTATTACAATGTGATGTTTATGTAGAGATGTTTAACACATTATAAAGCAGTCTTCTATTACAATGTGATGTTTATGTAGAGATGTTTAACACATTATAGGACAGTCTTCTATTTCAATGTGATGTTTATGTAGAGATGTTTAACACATTATAGGACAGTCTTCTATTACAATGTAAGGTTTATGTAGAGATGTTTAACACATTATAGAGCAGTCTTCTATTACAATGTGATGTTTATGTAGAGATGTTTAACACATTATAGGACAGTCTTCTATTACAATGTAAGGTTTATGTAGAGATGTTTAACACATTATAGGACAGTCTTCTATTACAATGTAAGGTTTATGTAGAAATGTTTAACACATTATAGAGCAGTCTTCTATTACAATGTGATGTTTATGTAGAGATGTTTAACACATTATAGAGCAGTCTTCTATTACAATGTGATGTTTATGTAGAGATGATTAACACATTATAGAGCAGTCTTCTATTACAATGTGATGTTTATGTAGAGATGTTTAACACATTATAGGACAGTCTTCTATTACAATGTAAGGTTTATGTAGAGATGTTTAACACATTGTAGAGCAGTCTTCTATTACAATGTGATGTTTATGTAGAGATGTTTAACACATTATAGAGCAGTCTTCTATTACAATGTAAGGTTTATGTAGAGATGTTTAACACATTATAGGACAGTCTTCTATTACAATGTAAGGTTTATGTAGAGATGTTTAACACATTATAGGACAGTCTTCTATTACAATGTGATGTTTATGTAGAGATGTTTAACACATTATAGAGCAGCCTTCTATTACAATGTAAGGTTTATGTAGAAATGTTTAACACATTATAGAGCAGTCTTCTATTACAATGTAAGGTTTATGTAGAGATGTTTAACACATTATAGGACAGTCTTCTATTACAATGTGATGTTTATGTAGAGATGTTTAACACATTATAGGACAGTCTTCTATTACAATGTGATGTTTATGTAGAGATGTTTAACACATTATAGAGCAGCCTTCTATTACAATGTAAGGTTTATGTAGAGATGTTTAACACATTATAGGACAGTCTTCTATTACAATGTAAGGTTTATGTAGAGATGTTTAACACATTATAGGACAGTCTTCTATTACAATGTGATGTTTATGTAGAGATGTTTAACACATTATAGGACAGTCTTCTATTACAATGTAAGGTTTATGTAGAGATGTTTAACACATTATAGGACAGTCTTCTATTACAATGTAAGGTTTATGTAGAGATGTTTAACACATTATAGGACAGTCTTCTATTACAATGTGATGTTTATGTAGAGATGTTTAACACATTATAGAGCAGTCTTCTATTACAATGTGATGTTTATGTAGAGATGTTTAACACATTATAGAGCAGTCTTCTATTACAATGTAAGGTTTATGTAGAGATGTTTAACACATTATAGGACAGTCTTCTATTACAATGTAAGGTTTATGTAGAGATGTTTAACACATTATAGAGCAGTCTTCTATTACAATGTGATGCTCATGTAGAGATGTTTAATATAGGATTAAACATTCTTTTTAAAGAATTTATTGATGTGTAAACTTCGGACATTTTACTCACAAACTGAATAAAAGTGCAAAGCACTTTTATGTTAAGTTTGTGAGTAAGATGTCCGGAGTTTATACATTGATAAATTCTTCAAAAAGAATGTTTGATTCTTATAATTCCAATTCATTCACTACATAACAATTTCAAAAATTGGAATTGTTTCCCCGCACTACGTTGTTTGTTTTCAGGTGCGTATGAATACGTCGTGTTTTCGAATTTATTGATGCGTAACCTCTCTTTCAGCTTTATGCAATAATACATGCAATATCCATCACATATGTGAGATAAGTTATTATTTGTGTTTAATGTACACCACACATGTGAAATACATATGTATGTGCAAATACACACCACACATATGAAATAAACATGTATTTGCAATAAACACGTATGTCTGATATATACCACTGACACTTATTAGATATATAACATTTACACTGTATGTCTGGTATACAGTAATTATATATATGTCAGAACATGTACGTACAATATGTAGCACACCTTTATGTGTGTGATACACTATAGAATCCTTTAAATTCGTGGGAGGGGGGGGGGGCAGTTTTTGTGGCTTGTCAAAATTTTAAAGTTTCATTGGGATGTAATATCATGGATATGGTTGCCATATATTGAATCATATATAAATTTTGTATTTCGTTGTGGTTTCAAATTTGTGGGATAGATACAGTTACCAACAAAATTCCCGAAAATTGTTAATCATTCCTCAGTATTTCTTATAAAAAATAAACTGATAAGTACATTGGTTGGCTGTGTGTATATATTCTTATGAAAAATTTACACTCATATAGAAACATTTTAGATAGCATATTTTGTTTATATCACTAGGAGGCTGCTCATTCATTGAGATAATGTGTTATTTATATCACTATGAGATTGCTCATTCATTGAGATAATGTAATATTGATATCACTAGGAGGCTGCTCATTCATTGAGATAATGTGTTATTTATATCACTATGAGATTGCTCATTCATTGAGATAATGTAATATTGATATCACTAGAAGATTGCTCATTCATTGAGATAATGTAATATTGATATCACTAGAAGATTGCTGATTCATTGAGATAATGTAATATTGATATCACTAGAAGATTCCTCATTCATTGAGATAATGTGTTATTGATATCACTATAAGATTGCTCATTCATTGAGATAATGTAATATTGAAATCACTAGAAGATTGCTCATTTATTGAGATAATGTAATATTGATATCACTATGAGATTACTCATTCATTGAGATAATGTAATATTGATATCACTAGAAGATTGCTGATTCATTGAGATAATGTAATATTGATATCACTAGAAGATTGCTCATTCATTGAGATAATGTGTTATTTATATCACTAGAAGATTGCACATTCATTAAGATATATCACTAAGAGATTACTCATTCATTGAGATAATTTATTATTTACATCACCAGGAGGCTGCTCAAGCTCTTCTGACTGCAGCTCTGGCTGGCTCTAAGTTACACGGCATCATCAACAAAGCTAATGAGTACATATTAAGGGCAGAGGAGCTCAAGAAAGCCAGTAAGTGTATAGATAGAGTTTTCTTCCCTAGTCTGAATAACACACAGTAAATGTACAGAGATTTCTCCCCTTATACTGAATAATACACAGTAAGTATACAGAGAGAGTTCTCTCCCCTTATACTGAATAACACACAGTCAGTGTACAGAGAGATTTCTCTCCCCTTATACTGAATAACACTCAGTAAGTGTACAGAGAGAGTTCTCTCCCCCTAGACTGAATAACACACAGTAAGTATACAGAGAGGGTTCTCTCCCTTTAGACTGAATAACACACAGTGTACAGAGAGGGTTCTCTCCCTTTAGACTGAATAACACACAGTCAGTGTACAGAGGGAGTTCTCTCCCCCTAGTCTGAATAACACACAGTCAGTGTACAGAGAGTTATCTCCCCTTAGACTGAATAACACACAGTGTACAGAGAGAGTTCTCTCCCATTAGACTGAATAACACAGTCAGTGTACAGAGAGAGTTCTATCCCCTTATACTGAATAACACACAGCCAGTGTACAGAGAGGATTCTCTCCCCTTAGACTGAATAACACACAGTGTACAGAGAGGGTTCTCTCCCTTTAGACTGAATAACACACAGTCAGTGTACAGAGGGAGTTCTCTCCCCCTAGTCTGAATAACACACAGTCAGTGTACAGAGAGTTCTCTCCCCTTAGACTGAATAACACACAGTCAGTGTACAGAGAGAGTTCTCTCCCATTAGACTGAATAACACACAGTCAGTGTACAGAGAGAGTTCTATCCCCTTATACTGAATAACACACAGTCAGTGTACAGAGAGGATTCTCTCCCCTTAGACTGAATAACACACAGTCAGTGTACAGAGAGGATTCTCTCCCCTTAGACTGAATAACACACAGTCAGTGTACAGAGAGGATTCTCTCCCCTTAGACTGAATAACACACAGTAAGTATACAGAGAGAGTTCTCTCCCTTTAGACTGAATAACACACAGTCAGTGTACAGAGAGAGTTCTCTCCCCCTAGTCTAAATAACACACAGTAAGTATACAGAAAGAGTTCTCTCCCCTTAGACTGAATAACACACCATGTCATTATCCTTGTTGCGGAGAGTATATAGATCTTTGAATTTGCTCCAGGCTGTTTTCATGTTTATTTATTCATAATTATACTGTAATGTAATAAAATTTTAGGGACACACAGTTTTGTTGATTTGAACATGTTATTTTATTGAAGCACAAATGAGTTAAAAACAAATTCTCCCAAATTGTGGGTCTCTATCCTTTGAGTTTATAGGTTTGTTATTTGTACTGCATTGTATTTGACCTTCAGAGACTTCTGCAAAAATAGCAAAGGTGAAACTGTCCAGAAAATAAACATGTAATGTAGAAGAATAGCTACATATAAACAAACACAAAAGCCCTGCATAAATCACTATTCAATGTATGCTAAAAATCCTGAACCTTCACCTGCCATATTTTCCTGACCCCTCCCACCTTTCTTTCACTTTTCGTGGTAGCTGGTAGCTCAATGGTAGAGCATTCACTCAACCTGGAGGTCACGAGTTTGAGTCCCGCTCATGCCATGGCCGTGTCAAACCTAAGATGTTAAGATAGGTAGTGATTACTCCTTCGCCAAACGCTTAGCATTTTGAAGTGAGAATCACAGGTTTTTCCGATATGACCTTAAAAGCTAAGATCCTGTGTCGCAGCAGACATTGGCACGATAAAAAAACTTCACTGCTACAGCCCAGAGCACTAAGCATAGGTATAAATTTGTGGTACTTCACCTACAGCTGGTGACATCTCCAAAAGACAATCAGTCCTCTTACTTTTACATTTGACTCCTATTTTTCGAACATTTCATCAAATGACAGTAAAGTAGACTTTCCTGTTTGTTTTCTGTGAATAGTTAACACAGGACATGTCCAGCCACAGCACGAGGAACAAAAGTCCGAGGAGAAGCTGAACACCGAGCGAGCAAACTTCCTTCTGCACCAAGCATTTGATGAAGACGAGGCTGGAAACCTCGCGGAGGCCAAGGAATTGTATACAGAAGCTGTAGAGGTCTTTCTCAAAATTGTAGGTACATTATAGGTATAACATTTCCACATTAATTGTGTAATCTCTCAATACGATTGTTATGATTCAGGGTTCTCCACATTTTCAAATTGAACCAAAGAGGAAGCTGTGTGATACAAAATCATACAACATTTTAGGTCTCACTTCTTCAATAATTGATAATATTAAGTAACAAATTGAATTTAAACATTTATTGATGATGTAAAATTGTACAATGTTATTACTATACATAAATGTACATGCAAATTGCCAATCTAACACTGTTACACTGTCCACAGTGTTTATTTAGGAATTATCTGTCTGAAGGGAGAGACAAGCCATGCTGTACTAACCCAGTTAGCTTGTCAAATTATTGGAGTCCACAATAAAAAAAAAAAGTAATCACTGTGGAGGCTGATTTTAAGATTATGTCATGATAATTTAATCTGATAGATGTCATGATAATTTCTGACTTCCGTGATTTTCTAGAGAGATGGTACCACAGACAAAGGCATACAAGAGAAGATGACTAAAGTGGCATCGCAAGCTTTAGACAGGTAACCCACGCCAGTCAATATACACAGGTAACCCACACCAGTCAATATAGACAGATAACTCACACCAGTCAATATACACAGGTAACCCACAGCAGTCAATATACACAGGTAACCCACACCAGTCAATATAGACAGGTAACCCACACCAGTAAATATAGACAGGTAACCCACACCAGTCAATATACACAGGTAACCCACACCAGTCAATATAGACAGGTAACTCACACCAGTCAATATACACAGGTAACCCACACCAGTCAATATACACAGGTAACCCACACCAGTCAACATAGACAGGTAACCCACACCAGTCAATATAGACAGGTAACCACACCAGTCAATATACACAGGTAACCCACACCAGTCAATATAGACAGGTAACCCACACCACTCAATATAGACAGGTAACCTACACCAGTCAATATAGACAGGTAACCCACACCAGTCAATATAGACAGGTAGCCTACACTAGTCAATATACACAGGTAACCCACACCAGTCAATATGTAAGTTTTGCATTATGAGCTCTTCTGTGTCAGAGGTGCATTTAGTGGTATTGCCTATGTGGGACAAAGTACACCTACAGCTAGTGAAGAAAACCGTAGAGGATATGAACAGTGGTTTCTGTTTGTAAATGTAACTGTAGGAATATGAAATACTATCACAAAGGGCAACATCAAACAAAGCTATTTTCGTATTTAGTGTATATAGTGGAACCCCGTTATTATGTTTTTCATTTTGTCACAATAAAAATAACATAATACCTGGGGCAACGTAATAAACGGTGTGGGTGAAATCTGTTAAAAATATAATTTGGAATTGTATATCTTCCGTGAGGGTGTATGTGTGTGTGTGTGAATATCTTTACTGTTTCTTTGTTTAAAAGACTCTGACACTTATTTACATCTTATCTTAAATTCTTCGTGTTCTTATCCCTTTTCTTTATTCCTTGTGTAGGATACATAAAGATGTTTTGATAAGTGTTGCTTATTTGCTTTCGTTTCCATCATTTTGTTCAACATTAACATAATGTGTTCATATTTACATTATAATATTTGATGATGATTTGAATTTTATTGAAATTTTAATTTAATCAGGGCAGAAGATCTGAAGAAAAAGCTTTCATCCTCTGGGACCGTAAAAAGTACCCCTTCCCTGAACAAGGTAGAAAACAAACCCCCTCCCCTGGGGTATGGGGCGTTTTTGGATGACGATGAGAAGACGACGGTCTCCGCAGGAGGGAAACCATCGCCGACCAATGCTCCAAAGAGAGGCAGTCAGCTGATAAACCTGGGGCCTTCTGGGTATACCAAGGAAGAAATCGAGGTTCTCAGGTATGAAGGAAAAAATCAAGGTTCTCATGTACGAAGGAAGAAATCAAGGTTCTCAGGTATAAAGGATGAAATTGAGGTTCTCAGGTACGAAGGAAGAAATCGAGGTTCTCAGGTACGAAGGAAGAAATTGAGGTTCTCAGGTATGAAGGAAGAAATTGAGGTCCTCAGGTAGTAAAGAGTAGCATAAACGATTTCTCTGCTATCCTGCAACATGGCACATATGCTGTGTATTAAATGATTTATCATGATGATTTAATTTTCTGAGTGATATAAAATGCAAGGAATTTTGAAATTCAAAAAACCGTAATCAAATACCTTAATGCTTTCAATTTACACTCAGTGTATTATCATCCACCAAATATTGGGAACTGGGAATTTGAGAGTTTTTGGTGTTTCTCTTTGTTGCTTTGTCTGTCTTCAACATAATTTAACCTTATCTATAACTTTAAAACAATACATGATAGCAACTTCATATGCTACCAAAATGTTGAAGGTCAAAGGTGCCAGTATGTGAATGTTGAAGGTCAAGTTTAATCTTCAAGGTTAAGTTTGTCACATTGAATATGGCTGTGTTGGGGGTATAGTGTTTGACAAAAATATGTTATTTCTGTTTGCAGGAAAACATCTTTTATCAATGGGAGAGAATATGTTCCTTTCATGAGTGTAGACATGAAAGAGAAGTTTGCCTTCCCAGTGCCATTTAGGTAAAATTTAAATCTTAGACTATATCATTAGAATGAAGAACAAGCTATTGAAATGTTAAAAATGTGGTTCATCCATTGTTGCAAAAGTAGTCAGCTCTCGATAAACCGCCACCTTTTGTTCTTTCCAATCTATGGTATTATAACGAATTTGGCGATCTTGAGGAAAAAAGTTACTATTCTTGTATATGTAAGAGTTATCGTCCCTTTACTTACAATACTTATGTAATTACAATAATGTCAAAATATATCGTAAAAATTGTTTTAAAATTATCTAACATGATAAAATAATTCTATCTTTAATGAGGCTTTATTATAAAACAATATATGTATACAAAACACATATACACAGTATGTTTTAAGTTATTTTAAAAAAAACCTTGTCCAATGTTGGTATTAAGCGCACTGCGAGGCCGTTTCCTGGCAGGTGAGCCAGCATTATCTAGTCCAGGGTTGACAAAAATATCATCCTTTGCAACCAAAATAGCACCCATTGTCCCTCCTTTTTATTGACTCTCATCATAAAACAGTGATAGGTGATTTCCTGTTGTGTACATTTTGCATGGTTTCTGTGGTATGTAATAATTTTCTTTGAAATTCAACAGAAACCCCTTTCACAACAAAGCCATCATTAAACTATATTTTTCTATGATGTAAAAACAAGATTGTAGTTAATATTGAGTAATTTTCTTGCTCATTTAATACAGCAATTACTGGGATCCTGTCTGCCCAGGTGTATGACAGAGATCGAAAATGACAAATTTTCTGCTTTACTGACCATGTGCACCTGTGGCATTTATCGAGATAGTTAACACTTTGAAATAGACATTTGTAATAAAAACACTGTGGCAAATGGTGATAGCAAATTTGGCATTTTAAGCAATAAGAAAAATGTTCTTAGAAAAATGTGGTGTTGTAAAGAAAATGGCGATGAATTGAGTGGCGAAAATTCAAGAGTTAACTGTAGTCAAGAATTGTAAGGGTAAGATTTATGATTTTAGCATATTTTCTAAAGGAATTTTAGCATGTCCTGATACTTATTGTTTATCAATTTTAGCATATTTTGTATCGATTTCAGCATACCGTGTGTATACAGTATACACACATTTGAAATGTTTGATGTAGTAAACAATAAGAATTCTTTCTTGTTACCCTAGTTTCGTTCAAGATCAACACGGATCTTACTGTGTTGTTAATTTTTTTTTATTGTGTGGTGTACCATGTTGCACACATTGCTGCTGTGTTGAGCAAAAATTGTACTGTCCGTGTTGGAGCCACACAGTAAAAATGTCGATGGAGAACCCTGTGTGTTCCATGCCATGTACAGATCCCAAGTTTGGAAAGGGAGATACTTTATCACTGGTTTCTTTCGAGAAATGCTTTCTGTAATAATGTGCATTTTGTAGAGAATATTTCTGTCCTTTTTCAGTGATAAATGTGGGAAGCTGGCACTGTCTCCAAAACAGAGGTCGAGTCTCAGGGACTGGGTTCGACCCGAGCAATTCTGTGATAGCCCCCAGATCATCTACGCCGTGTCTTGTTATAGCATAAAGCAGGTTAGTGCTGTTTGAAAATTGGTACAATCTTTAGAGTAGGAGTAAAGGTGCAGTCACATGATATGATTTTCCATTCAGCTTGTTTATTACATTCATTAACTGCATTGTTATAACTGAAAAGATTGTGCAAAATTCAAATTTGAATCTGTGTTGGGGTTTTTCCCCCAAATATAATAATCATACTAGCAGTGTACATTTTGATTGATAAATCCATTGGTATTCCAGAGAGCACGATTTTGTATACTCTGAGCTTTCAGTTAAACTGCAAAATTGATATTAAAAAGTTTTGCATATTTGTGAATTATGTGTCCTCTCTTCTAGGGGTAGACATAATTATTGTTTTTGTACTTTCTGTCCATCCGTCTGTCTGTCATAAAATCTTGTGAACAGTTCTTTTCCTATATGACTAATCGGATAGACTTGAAACTTTTTACAAGACTTCATTGCCATTGTTAGATGTGCATATTGTAGAGACAAGAGGATCCAACCGTTGTCCTAAAAGTTATAGTGGATCTAAGAGGGGTGGAGGATGTTAAAATAGCATATGAATGCTTCTCCTCCAATATGGCTTATTGGATAGACTTGAAACTTTTTGCAATGCTTCGATACATGTGTAGATGTGCTTATTGTAGAGACAGGAGAATCCAATTGTTTTCCCTGTAGTTATAGTGGATCTGAGGGGTGGAGGGTGTAAAATAGTTTGTGAACACTTCTCTTATATGGTTTATTGGAGTTCATAATATATATGTTCCTGCTCATGCTTTCTCCTCCATACCATGCAGTACATTAAAGCGAGAGGTTTCATTTGGAGCACCTCCATTTTGGGGAGCTGGAGAGACATTTGCTTTTTTATAAAAACAATCTCTAGTTACTACATTGGTGTAGTATACAGTTGTAAAATGGATGATTCAGGAAGTAGCAAATTTATGTTTCCCTTGACAAAGATTCCATGTTAAAAAATAGCTTTTTTGTGCAGGGGAACCATAAATTTTCTATTTCCTGAATTACCATGTCTGTAACTGTTTTATTATACCAAAACAATCTATTTTTAAAGAGATTTATGTGTCAGAGACATTATTTTAACAATGGCCGAATCATTCACATTTATTGAATACCATTCATTCAAATACGTTCCAAGTAGTTTTTTCGCCATCTTAATCACTGCTTTGATGTTAAGACCTGATTTATAGTCTATAATCAATTGTTGTTCTTGTTCGGTGAAGATACCAAACCTCAGTTTCGCCATCATTACAATTGATCTATCATGATGTCTGCTAATAACATTACATCAGATCTCACCTTCTTGGAATGATCCGCCTACCGAGCAATTTGATTGGTTAGAAATGTTAACATGGGAGTAGTCCCAGGGAATGGCATTGATTTTGCAGGGATTAATTGTCAGATGAGAGAAATAGTGCATTTCCAGGGAAACAAACAGTTTTATTGTATCACTTTTATGCAGAGGAAAATCAGTAGAGAAACATGTGTGATAATACACATTAAAGAGATTAATTTTTTCTACAATTAAAATCTCACAGATGTAATTGCTTTTAGATACTAAAGTTTGTTTGATGTCATTTATATTTCTAGGACATCACATGTAAATACGTGGATGTCTTCTACAAATAATTATCCAAAATTGTAATGATTTTGTCGAGCAGTCATAGTTATGTTGATCTCTCATTGTACTTGGAATAAGATATATTACAGTTTATGCTGTTCTGTTTGACAAGCGCTTCTACACATGTATGTGCTATTTGAATTGTGTAGTCTGCTAATCTGTGTCATGATCACAGCAGTTGCAGGGGTTTTTTTTACAGACCATTGTGTCAGACACACTGGTTTTTTCTTCTTTATTAATCATTGTATCAGACTGTAATTTGTTTTGTTTACAGACCATTGTCTCAGACTGTAATTTGTTTTGTTTACAGACCATTGTCTCTGACTGTAGTTTTGTGTCATCACTGGCCATCAGTGCACAGTATGAACGCAGATTTAAGAAAAAACTCATCACCAGGTAAGAATGGCCATTAATATACTATGTTTTAAGAATAGGGGCAAAGAATGTAATTCCTTAGGTAAGTGTTGCAGTGGGATGTAGTCTTTTGGATTAAATTTGCAGTAATACAATCTCGAGTTTTGGGTTGGGGTTCAGTAGGATGTACATTCCACTGTATTTTTTTTTGGTGGGTTGAATTGGGATATAGTTCTTTGGGTTGGGGTTGCTGTAGGATATAGTTCTTTTGGTTGGGGTTGCTGTAGGATATAGTTCTTTTGGTTGGGGTTGCTGTAGGTTATAGTTATTTTTGGGTGGTTGCTGTAGGATGTACATGTAGTTCTTTGGGTTAGGGTTGCTGTAGGATATAGTTCTTTAGGTTAGGGTTGCTGTAGGATGTACATGCAGTTCTTAGGTTTGGGGTTGCTGTAGTATATACTGTATGTCAGGTTTTTTCCGCGTCATGTTTTTTCAGCGAATCAGAACCTAAAACAGTATATTAAATTTACGCAAATCAAATTTTCACTATTTCAAAGTCATAGCAAAAGTATAAATCACGGTTATTTAAATTTATGAAGGAATCGGGGGGAAATCCAGCATTTGTATGTATAACTCTTAATTTTTTATGCAAAAATTCAGCTATTTCATTCCAAGTGGCATCATCCGGGTGAGAGATAAACCAAATGTCACCTCGTCAATTTTAGAAGATGCACTCAGTTGATCACACACATGTGCTGCGTACCAGTTTTCAAAAACAATTTTGCGCTTTTGTTTACACTCAAGTATATTGTAAATATGTACAATTTGGAGGTATAGTAACGTAATTCACTGTTCGTCAGCTATAATGGTACTAGTACAAAATATCTATTGATAACTATTTTCAGTTTAAAACAGTCATCAACCATGTCCCATTACATGCATGAGTAGCTCAGGTATAATTATACATTGATTGAAGCAAAGAACGTTGTCCATTTAATCAGCTTGTCCTTCATTAAATAAACACCGAGGCTTACATACCTGTTACCTGGCACTTGTCGGATGAAGGGGGAAACAAAGCACACTGAACACAGAAATTTCACTGTACTATTACCTGTATGCTATATAACTCTATTACAAAAACAAAACTTGATATCAAATTTACGCGGATTTATTTTCTGCGATTCGGAAATCGTCGCGAACGAAGTGGAAATTAGATACACGTGGAAAAAACATGATATATGGTAGTTCTTTTGGTTAGGGTTGCTGTAGGATATAGTTCTTTGGGTTAAGGTTGCTGTAGGATATAGTTCTTTGGGTTAAGGTTGCTGTAGGATATAGTTCTTTGGGTTGGGTTGAATTAGGGTGTAGTTCTTTGGGTTGGGGTTGAATTAGGATATATCTCATTGGGTTGGGGTTACTGTAGGATGTAGTTCTTTTGGTTGGGGTTGCTGTAGGATATAGTTCTTTGGGTTTGGATTGCTGTAGGATATAATTCTCTTTGGTTGAGTTTGCAGTAGGATATAGTTCTTTGGGTTGGGATTGCTGTAGGATATAGTTCTTTGGTTTGGGGTTGCTGTAGGATATAGTTCTTTGGGGTTAGGGTTGCTGTAGGATATTGTTCTTTGGGTTAGGGTTGCCGTAGGATATTGTTCTTTGGGTTGGGGTTGCTGTAGGATATAATTCTTTTTGGTTGGGATTGCTGTAGGATATTGTTCCTTTTGGTTGGGATTGCTGTATGATATAGGGTTTTTTTTTGGTTGATTACTGTAGGATATACATGTAGTTCTTTGGGTTAGTGTTGCTATAGGATATAGTTCTTTGGGTTAGGGTTGCTGTAGGATGTAGTTCTTTTGGTTGGGTTGAATTAGGGTGTAGTTCGTTGGGTTGGGGTTGAATTAGGATATATGTCATTGGATTGAGTTTGCTGTAGGATGTAGTTCTTTGGGTTAGGGTTGCTGTAGGATATATTTATTTTGGTTGGGTTGAATTAGGGTGTAGTTTGTTGGGTTGGGGTTGAATTAGGATATATATGTATCTCATTGGGTTGGGTTTGCTGTAGGATGTAGTTCTTTTTGGTTGGGGTTGCTGTAGGATGTAGTTCTTTTTGGTTGGGTTTGCTGTAGGATGTAGTTCTTTTTGGTTGGGGTTGCTGTAGGATGTAGTTCTTTTTGGTTGGGTTTGCTGTAGGATGTAGTTCTTTTTGGTTGGGGTTGCTGTAGGATGTAGTTCTTTTTGGTTGGGGTTGCTGTAGGATGTAGTTCTTTTTGGTTGGGTTTGCTGTAGGATGTAGTTCTTTTTGGTTGGGTTTGCTGTAGGATGTAGTTCTTTTTGGTTGGGGTTGCTGTAGGATGTAGTTCTTTTTGGTTGGGGTTGCTGAAGGATGATTGCTGTTGTGTTTACTTTGATCCTACAAGGTTTTTGTTTAAGTTTCTCTTTATAGCAGGGGCATAACTCCATTTAGTAGAGTGAATAGTTCTCTCTGTAGCAAGGGTTTTAAATCCAGTGTAGTACAGGGTTAATTAGTACAGATAATTAATGTTTCTGTAACAGGGAGGTTTAATTCAGTGTAGTACAGGTTAAATAGTACAGATAATTAATGTTTCTGTATATAACAGGGGGATTTAATCCAGTGTAGTACAGGGTTAATTAGTACAGATAATTAATGTTTCTGTATATAACAGGGAGATTTAATTCAGTGTAGTACAGGGTTAATTAGTACAGATAATTAATGTTTCTGTATATAACAGGGAGATTTAATCCAGTGTAGCACAGAGTTAATTAATGATTCTCTCTGTTGCAGGGGCACAATTAATTGCATTAATATTATTTATCTTTGTAGCATCATATATCCTCAGAACAGAAATGGAGACCCAGTCTACAACCCTTGTGGGAAGTACATGGTGAAATTAAACATTAATGGAGTTCCACGAAAGGTCAGTACCACAAAAGGTCAAGGTTAGTTCCATGAAAGATCAGTTCCCAGAATTCCATTGTTTTCTGATCATTAGATACAAATTAGGACTGAAGCTCAACATTATCCACAAAAGGTAGAATTCTGGTAAGTTTTACATTCATTTGATACAAATTAGGACTGAAGCTCAACATTATCCACAAAAGGTAGAATTCTGGTAAGTTTTACATTCATTTGATACAAATTAGGACTGAAGCTCAACATTATCCACAAAAGGTAGAATTCTAGTAAGTTTTACATTCATTAGATACAAATTTAAGGTTAGGACCAAAGCTCTACTTTGACAGTGTTCCACACAACCTTGGAAAACATAGTCGTTAAAAACAAAGTTTCTGTACCATACCTGATTAAATTCTCCTATTCTTAATGTTATATTTTGATTTCTCTATGCTTTCAAATTGTGTGGTGAGATGGATGGGTTTTTTTCTGCCATACTCAGAAAATACAACTTTGACAGGACAAAGTTCCTTGTCCAGTAAAGTTCAGGTTAAAGGATATGAGATTTCCTAATTTACTAAAGTTATATTGCATCAAGAGCTTGGGAGCATGAACTTAAAATCATCAAATATCAGTAAGACAGATTTATAAAGAACTGCATTTGATTTTCAGATCAAACGGTTGATGATCATAGTATTTTTTAACATGCATGATTATACATGTATATCAATTGTTATCCATTCCAGAAATTGTACTTGATAGCCATCAAATTTCATAGATGAATTGATGATCATTAGAAGACATGCTCTACTTGTTTTCAGATAACAAGGTCACCAGCCATGTTTTTTTAAACACGAATTTTAATTTAGGAGAGGGGGGGGGGGAGGGATAAGTTTAACATTTCATGATTTAATGAGCCATGCTTGGTTTAATTTTAGAACTTTCTCTGCAATAGTTGGTGGTAATATATGGCATCAAAGAAAAAGAAAACAAATGTATAATGTTGTCATACTATACATACAAACTGCTTGCACCTTTAATCATGATAAAAACAAGCTTACATGTGTATTTTGGAAAGGAAATTAATATGATTGATAGAATATTCATTGATGTTATATAGCTGTGATGGTTCTTATATTGAGCACCAAATAGCTGCTTCTATAAACCTCTTAGCACTGTGTCATATTCGATTACTTTTTTGCAATAAAACTAAACTTTTATAGGTGACGATTGACGATTTTTTCCCGATGGGACGTGATGGAGAATTACTCTGCTCATTCTCCAACAACAAAAACGAGCTGTGGATTTCTCTCCTGGAGAAGGCCTACATGAAAGTGATGGGTGGTTATGATTTCCCAGGATCCAATTCGGTTAGTATTATACCTCACTCTGAAGGGAGTATATTTACCTCTGTCCATCCATCAGTCATTTCAGCCTCTGTCCTTAAGTCATAACATATTTATGCCGCCCTTCAAAAAAGACGGACATATTGCTATGCACCTGTCGGTCGGTCAGTAGACCACATGTTGTCTGCTCAATATCTTGATCATAATAATATTTCATATGTGGGTTGGTTATGAGTAGAAGCGTTGTTGGAAACCCACGGTCGGTCACTCTCTGTTTACTTACCGTGGGACACAATCCCAGTATTTTCACTGGAAGATGTGTCTCGGCATCTATATGCGATTGGTCGCTTTACCATTCCTTATTGCGATAATCAACCAATGAAAAAGCCACTTATTTCCAGTCCTTGGGAGCATAGAAAAACATGCTTTCGAAGCGAAGATTTTGACTACATACAAGTTGGACAAGTCACAAAACTTTCAGCGAGATGCTTTATTTGCATTTTTGATGCGGAGGGTGTATTTGTGTCGATAAAGATAGGAGAGGGGAAAGCCTGTGCTACCAAGCGTTTACTACTGTGTACGAGTCTATGTACAGGTCTACATGTTCAGCACTCGTAGTCTCGACATTTTTATCCATCATACGGGAGCAATGTGTTTTTTAATGGACTTAGTATTTCATCGGTTTATTTAGGTATGTTAAACTTACTTGCATATTAAGTACTGCCGTAATTTGTTCCAGCTGTGTTGTCAGCACAATTTGAACCAGCAATTGTGACCTTCTTTACATTGTGTAAACACAATTGATGTCTCACCTAGGCTAATTACAAAATGACATGTGAATGGTATTGTAAGACCATATTTTAATTCAAATTTGCATCAAATCTTAAATTGTATCATGTATGACTGATTTTATTCAAGTGCCATGTAGCAGTGATGATAATTAAAACATACCAGAGGCGGATCCAGGATTTCCGAAAGGGGGGGGGGGGGGGGGGGGCACATGTGAAAGTGAAGTATTAGCCAAATTAATCAGCCATTTTGGGTAACAAATCTGGATTTTTCATCCATATATCTTTGATAGTGGCACAACAAAACACATACTTTCATGGGCGCCGCCGTTACAGCTGACACTTTGAGTTCCGGGAATACTTACGTCAATTCCCATTGGTCCTCAAAAGGTCATGCATTTTAATGAGTTATGCGCATATATGTTTTACAAATATTTCTTGTTTTCTTTTGCCTTTTTATGCCCCTGAGATCGAAGATCGGGGGGCATATTGTTTTTGTCCTGTCTGTCATTCTGTCTGAAACTTTAACCTTGCTAATAACTTTTGAACAATAAGTGATAGAGCTTTGATATTTCACATGAGTATTCCTTGTGACAAGAGCTATCCGTGGGTATCAACATTTTTGACCCCGTGACCTTGGAGTTTGACCTACTTTTTGAAAACTTTAACCTTGCTAATAACTTTTGAACAATAAGTGATAGAGCTTTGATATTTCACATGAGTATTCCTTGTGACAAGACCTTTCTGTGGGTACCAACATTTTTGACCCCGTGACCTTGACCTTGGAGTTTGACTTACTTTTTGAAAACTTTAACTTTGCTAATAACTTTTGAACAATAAGTGATAGAGCTTTGATATTTCACATGAGTATTCCTTGTGACAATACCTTTCCATGGGTATTGAACTTTTTGACCTTGACATTTGACCTACTTTTATTATTTTTTTTACATTGGTCATAACTTCTAAATGGTAAATATTAGAGCTTTCATATTGTACATGAGCATTTCTTTTGACAAGATCTTTCTGCTGGTACCAAGATATTTGCCCTTGTGACCTTGGCCATCTTCGGAATTGGCCATTATCGGGGGCATTTGTGTTTCACAAACACATCTTGTTCTGATTTTGAATATTTGTGAAATACTTAATGTTCACTGACATAACCATTAAATCCATTACTTAAGATCTCCCACGTGTTTGTCAGTACAAATAAATTTGAAACTTGAGTAAAATGAAAAATAGCAGCTATTCATCCACAACAAAGTTGTTAATTTTCCTCAAACCCCAAAAACTTTACAACACAGAAGTAGCTGATTTTTTTTATTTTAAGGTATACTATATGTTTACCTCCTCTTGGTAATTGTTTTATATGGCCTAGTTTTAACATCTATATTTGTGATTGCCCCATTGACGTATAGCCCTATTAGGATAGCCTTCAGTGTTTATTAGTCTCCTATCGATGAAGTTGAAGGGGACTTTAGGTTTGCACTCCGTCCGTCTGTCTGTCTTACCATCTGTCCAGCTGTCTGTCTGTCCGTCAGTCCTGCAAATCAGTTTTCAGCACTTTTTTTCTCTGTTCTTGCAGAT
This sequence comes from Ostrea edulis, assembly GCF_947568905.1. NCBI lineage: Eukaryota > Metazoa > Mollusca > Bivalvia > Ostreida > Ostreidae > Ostrea > Ostrea edulis. The sequence goes on from NC_079168.1 coordinate 79,679,873, forward strand.
ATTCATTTGATATTTGGTACATTGCTTTGCCATAACAAGTTACAGATCAAGTGTGAATTTGGGTTTGGTCCATTGATTTTTCACTAAGTTATGGCCCTTGGACTTAGAAAAATAGCATGAATTGTCAGTTTTCCCAGCTTCTTTATTTTTTTGTGCTTACAGATATCCATTTGATATTTAGTATATAATGATGAGTGCTTTGCCATAACAAGTTACAGATCAATTTTGAAGTTTTCCTGGTCTAGTCTTTGTACCTGAATAGTAGTTGATTTCCAACCATTCCTATCTTGGTTTCCCAATTTTCCCCTTTACACTGTACCATATCTTCAGTTGGGGTCTATGTATTGCTATGCAGTGCTCTCAAAATGCTTGTTTTCTCTGAATTTTGCAAAAACTTGTTTTTATCAACCTTCATACATTAAAAGAATGTTGAGTCCTTTACCGTTTTGCACCGAAAATTTACCATTGAAGTCTGAAATTTTATGGAATATTGAACTATTTTAAAGCATGTATATTTTTGCACTGAAATGTTAAAGACAGCTGCAAAACATTGACCTTCATGCACTAAATTTCTACAAAATATTGACATTTATGCACTAAACTTTTACAGAACATTGACCTTCATGCACTCACAGGGTGGATTCCAGAAAGGGTGGCCATTAAACGAAATTCTGAGAATTTTGACAAAGACAAGGAATTCAAGCGAATCCATGATAGGTTTCACAAAGGGCACTGTTTGATTACCGTGGCGACAGGTGACCTGCACGAGAGTGAGGCAGATCGAGCAGGCTTGGTGCCAACACATGCATATGCAATGTTGGATGTTCGGGAGGCAAAAGGGAGAAAACTCTTTATGTTGAAAAATCCCTGGAGCCATTTACGATGGAAGGGGAATTTCTCAGAGAACGATGCTGTAAACTGGACACCAGAATTACAGAAACTGTTGAACTATGACCCCAAGAGTGCACAGCAGTACGATAATGGTATGTCACATCTTTTAAAACATGGCAACCAGTAGAATTGAGTGCCACACATTGACATGTCACAATAGTTATTTTTTATACTGGCTGGCTTCATTGATTTTCACGGGCATCAATTTTCATGATTCTGCCAGTGTGAGTACAATTTTAACACCATGTAATTTCATGAATCTTCTTTGTCAGATTCCATGAAAACAACAAAAATCTGCATTCAACAAGTTATGAACCACAGTTTGCAAAATAAAATCATGATTGTCAAATGAAATATGGAAAATAAATTGATTCATTTGGTAGATAAAAAAAGTTAAAATTAACTGTAATGCCATGATGATGAAGTGGGATCCAAAGGAAATGTTAATAGCGCTATGATTGATGGCCAAAGAGGATGCCAATGCACAAACATTTGCATATTTCAATACATTTATCACTTTCATATACAATGGACCTTTACTCTATACACACACCCCACCACCAAACAAATATGAGTGGGGGAGGGTTATATAGGAATATCCATGTCTGCTTGATCATAACTTTGTAATGAGAAACAGCAATGCTTGTACTTGGCACAAAGTTTGCTTATGACCAAATTTATCATGACCCTGCACGATCCTAGGTCATTTGAACTAGGTCAAGGTTGGTTAGAATTGTAGTCTGGTCCATGGCTATGTTATGCAGGCATTGCAGAAATTTGTATGAATCTGACATTCAAATAAATTTTGAATTTGCCTGACTTTTGATGAGCTTCATTAGTTTTTGACTACATATTCCTTGTATGCATGTGACATTGCTATTATCAAATTCTACCTACAAAATGCAGGATTTTTGGTGAATCAGTTTAAAAATATTTTGATAAAAAAGCTATGATAAAATTAAATTCTATTGAGTGAGGAAGTGGTATCCATGCAGTTGGTCCAGTGGGGAACAAAAAGAAAGAAAATCAGCTCTTTTAAACTATACCTTGCAAAATAACTTGTGAATTTTTTCCCCATATACATGTATTAGTTCTAATGTAAGTTTTCTATATTCATCTTTTCAGGTGTTTTCTGGATTGATTATGACTCATTATGCAGATTTTTCGATGTAATTTACATAAATTGGAATCCAGAATTATTTAAATACACAACATGTACACATAGGTAAGTGTCAGATATACAAAGTTATAAAACATGCCTTAGTGTTATAATGTCTACAAAAGTTGTGATGTTCAGTTTTGTCAATTGTCTTGTTGTGTTTGAAATTTTGAAATTATCTTGTTGTAGTGGTGAATATCTTGGTAATTTTTGTGAATCATTTTGTTATGGGTTGAATATTTTGGTTGTTGTTTAAAAGAAAATTATTCCATGGCTTACTGCATTAATTTACATAGACTGTATAGGACTGCAACACTTGCCTGATGACGTTGTGAACAAACTTGATCTGTATCAAAGAGATGCCAGCATGAAGCATTGCAGTTCATACCCTTATGTACTTTCAAAAACAAAGTTTATTTCATGTATTTACATTTTACTTTCATCTCTGTCAGAATTCCCCAGCCATTAAATAGACTCTGAAGGTGTACTTTTCAATGTTTTTTCATATCCTCTGTTTTTAGCTCATCTGAGCTGAAAGCTCAAGTGAGCTTTTCTGATCGCCTGTTGTTCGTCGTCTGTTGTCTTACCGTCTGTCCATCCATTTGTCTGTCTGTAAACTTTTTACATTTTCGTCTTCTTCTCCAGAACCACTGGGCCAATTTCAACCAATTTTGGCCAAAAGCATCCTTTGGTGAAGGGCTTTCAAGTTTGTTCAAATGAAGGGCCATGTCCATTTCAAAGGGGAGATAATCACAAAAATGCAAAAATAGGGTGGGGTCATTTAAAAATCTTCTTCTCAAGAACCACTGGGCCAGAAGAGCTGAAATTTACATGAAAGCTTCCTGACATAGTGCAGATTCAAGTTTGTTAAAATCATGGCCCCCGGGGGTTGGATGGGGCCACAATAGGGGATCAAAGTTTTACATACAAGTATATATAAAAAAGCTTAAAAATCTTCTTCTCAAGAACAACTGAGCCAGAAAAGCTTAGATTTACATGAAATCTTTCTGACATAGTGCAGATTTAATTTTGTTCAAATCATGGCCCCTGGGTGTAGGATGGGACCACAAGGGGGATCAAAGTTTTGCATACAAATATATAGGGAAAATCTTTAAAAATCTTCTCAAGAACCATTGAGCCAGAAAAGCTGATATTTACATGAAATCTTTCTGACATAGTGCAGATTAAAGTTTGTTAAAATCATGGCCCCCGGGGGTTGGATGGGGCCACAATAGGGGATCAAAGTTTTACATACAAGTATATATAAAAAATCTTAAAAATCTTCTTCTCAAGAACCACTGAGCCAGAAAAGCTGATTTTTACATGAAAGCTTTCTGACATAGTGCAGATTCAAGTTTGTTCAAATCATGGCCCCCGGGGGTCGGATGGGGCAACAAGGGGGGATCAAAGTTTTACATACAAATATATAGGGAAAATCTTTAAAAATCTTCTTCTCAAGAACCACTGAGGCAGAAAAGCTGATATTTACATGAAAGCTTTATGACTTAGTGCAGATTCAAGTTTTTTTAAAATCATGGCCCCCAGGGGTAGGGTGGAGCCACAAGTGGGGATCAAAGTTTTACATACAAATATATAGGGAAAATCTTCTTCTCAAGAACCACTGAGCCAGAAAAGCTGATATTTACATGAAAGCTTCATAACATAGTGCAGATTTAAGTGTGTTCAAATCATGGCCCCCAGGGGTAGGATGGGGCCACAATAGGGGATCAAAGTTTTACATACAAATATATAAGGAAAATCTTTAAAAATCTTCTTCTTAAGAACCACTGAGCCAGAAAAGCTGATATTTACATGAAAGCTTTCTGACATAGTGCAGATTCAAGTTTGTTCAAATCATGGCCCCCGGGGGTAGGATGGGGCCACAAGGGGGGGACCAAAGTTTTACATACAAATATAGGGAAAATCTTTAAAAATCTTCTGAAGAACCATTGGGCCAAAGAAGTTGACATTTACATGAAAGCTTTCTGACATAGTGTAGATTCAAGTTTGCAAAAATCATGGCCTCCAAAGGTAGGATGGGCCCATAATAGGGACTAAGGTTTTACATGCAATTATATATGGAAAGTCTTCAGATATGGGCCAAGGTGACTCAGGTGAGTGATGTGGCCCATGGGCTTCTTGTTTTAATTCTGTTGTTAATTTCAGGGCTATTGACCCCTAGAACTTTTAACTCCCGAATATTTACCGTTCCAACGTTCCTGACTTTGATATCTTTACAAATAGTGATGATAGCCATTTCCTCATGAACACAATGCAATTGTAAACAATGCGCATATGAATCTTGGCAAATCAGTTAGATTTTATTTTTATGGCTGGGAATTCTGACAAAAATAAAAAGGAGAATGTAAATATAAGATATGAATTTTATTCTTGAAAATACATGAGGGTATGAACTGCAACTTATCATGCCAGCACACTTTTCATGAAGTGCTAACCCAGAAACTAAAAATGATTTCTTAATTGTACAACAGACTGTGGTATGATATACCTGATTACTGATGGATTCTGTTAGTTAATGTATTGAATTGAGCTTAAGTAGTAGCGCTCTTGTATAAGTCTGGATATTGTTGCAGTATGTGGGCAGCTAAAGAGGGTCCCAAGAGGGACTCCTACAACATCAGCGACAATCCGCAGTTCCGTCTGGAGATCCGCGCCAATCAGCCGGCGGCAGTTTGGATCTTACTCACTCGACATATCACAGACAAGGTACTCACTCCAACATCTGTAAACTCGCTCGTCATATTACAGACAAGGCACTGTAAATACTCAACATCTGTAAGACTCACTTGACCTATCACAGATGAGGTACTGAAAATTACAATCACTCAAACATTTTAAACTCACCCAACTTATCACAGACAAGGCACTGCAAATACTCAAACATCTGTAAACTCACTCGACATATTACAGACAAGGCACTGCAAATACTCGAACATCTGTAAGACTCACTTGACCTATCACAGATGAGGTACTGAAAATTACAATCACTCAAACATCTGTAAACTCACCCAACTTATCACAGACAAAGTACTGCAAATACTCCAACATCTGTAAACTCGCTTAATATATTACAGACAAGGTACTGCAAATACTCAAACATCTGTAAGACTCACTTAATATATTACAGACAAGGCACTCACTCAAACATCTGTAAACTCGCCCAACATTCACAAACAAAGTACTCACTCAAACATCTATAAACTCACCCAACATATCACAAACAAGGTACTGCAAATACTCCCAACATCTGTAAACTCGCTCGACATATCACAGACAGGTACTGCAAATACTCAACATCTGTAAACTCACTTGACCTATCACAGATGAGGTACTGAAAATTACAATCACTCAAACATTGTAAACTCACCCAACTTATCACAGACAAGGCACTGCAAATACTCAAACATCTGTAAACTCACTCGACATATTACAGACAAGGCACTGCAAATACTCAAACATCTGTAAGACTCACTTGACCTATCACAGATGAGGTACTGAAAATTACAATCATTCAAACATCTGTAAACTCGCACGACATATCACAGACAGGTACTGCAAATACTCAAACATCTGTAAACTCGCTCGACATATTACAGACAAGGCACTGCAAATACTCAAACATCTGTAAGACTCACTTGACTTATCACAGATGAGGTACTGAAAATTACAATCACTCAAACATCTGTAAACCCATTCGACATATCACAGATGATGTACCGAAATTTACAACAATTCCTTGTATTCACATCTCTATTAGTGTATCAAACTGTTTACTTTCATATAATCCCATGGGGATCCAGGTTAGACTAGGTTTTCAGTACTACCCCTTGCTTGTCATAAGAGACAACTAAATGGGGCGGTCCTTTGGATGAGACCGCAAAATCTGAGGTCTCGTGTCACAGCAGGTGTGGTATGATAAAGATCCCTCCCTGCTTGAAGGCTTTAAGCACTGATCATAGGCCTAAATTTTGCAGCCCTTTGCTGACAATGGTGACGGCTCCATATGAATGAAAGATTCTCAAGAGGGATGTTAAACAATATTCAACCAGTAACTAACTTTTAGATACATGTACAGTGTATATACAACATAATTATTGATAAGCAAGTATCTGCTGGTTGCCATTAGAGTGCATATATTTATTAAATTTTTACACAGGATTCTAATAATCGTGAATGATAAGCAGTAATTGACAAGTCGTCACAATTGGGTAGTACCTTTGAATTTTCTTCATTTTCATGATTCTTACTGTATCCCATTAAAATTGGACTCTTTGTAAGATTAAAACAGTTTGTCGGTCAGTTTTCTAACTTTGGAATCTGACGTCGTTATTAGGTTTCTGATCAAAGTTCCCCCTCTGATTTGTAATCTTTGACTCTCTGAAATTATACGGAAATTCAAATCATAATTCGGATACATTTCTAAGTCACTTTGAGTTCCTTGAACACACATTAAGTATATACAATCACAGATTGAAACTTTGTCAAATGAGACTGTGAAAAATATATTCCCACAGCTACATATTGGGGCCCATTTTACAAAACAACTTACAACAAAGTCGCAAGCCTTAAATTGCATTATGCAGTTATTAGTTTAATTGAAGTAATTTAAATTTTTCTGATGCTTTATTTTTTAATAACATTTATTTTATTATTTTGCATTGGAGTGAATGATCTTACAATGAACAGGAAAATCCCAGTATATAAAGCTGGTTGAAAGTCATATATTATTTTATAAAACAAGCTCCAGATGATGACAAATATTTTTGTCAGTACCTGGGATTTTGATTCTGTAAAATATGTCAAATTCAGCATGCTGTTGGAGACAAATTTTGTCGGATGTTGGATTACACTTGTAATGAACATAGTTAAAAGACAGTTGGGAATTAAGATAGGGCTGAAATAGTGAAATGGAGTACACAGGTATCAGGTTAGACAGATTATCAGGTATTAGGTTTGACAGGTATCAGGTTACACAGGTATCAGGTTAGACAGATTAGCAGGTATTAGGTTAGACAGGTATCAGATTACACAGGTATCAGGTTAGACAGATTAGCAGGTATCAGATTACACAGGTATCAGGTTAGACAGGTATCGGGTTACACAGGTATTAGGTTAGACAGGTATCAGGTTACACAGGTATCAGATCAGACAGGTATCGGGTTACACAGGTGTCAGGTTAGACAGATATAGGGTTATACAGGTATCAGATTAGACAGGTATTGGGTTAAATAGGTATCGGATTAGACAGGTATCAGTTTAGATAGGTATCTGGTTAGACAGCTGTCAGGTTAGACAGGTATCAAGTTAGACAGGTATCAGGTTAGACAGGTATCGGGTTAGACAGGTTAAACTGGACATTTGTGTGTTTTTTTATTTGCAGATGAAGTTTATGATTTCTAACTAACTGCATTCTGAAAAACTGATGTCATCTCTCACTTTTCTTTTCAAGGATGATTTCGCTGACAACAAGGAATTTATCACACTGCTGGTCTACAAGTCTGAAGGGAAGAAAGTCTTTTACCCCTACAGTCCACCCCCCTATAAAGACGGTGTGCGAATCAACACGCCTCACTACCTCTGTAAAATGGTGGAGGAGAAGGGAACCAGGCAATATACGCTGGTCATCTCACAGTATGAAAAGAACAACACCATCCACTACACACTGAGAGTGTTCTCCTCCTGTGAATTCAGCCTGACCAAGATTATTGACCCCTATAAGAAGCAGTATGAAAAGAGGGTAAGGTGATTTTTGGGAGTTGAACTATGTTCAATCTCCCTGGGTCATCACGCACTTTTCTGCGCAGTAATTTGTATTGATTTGTATAGTGGTCGTCAGCGGGGGTTCTGTGTCAGCTGATTTACTCCTAGGTAAATCAACATAAACTTTTATAAACATCCGCCATTAAATAATCCATGTAACTTTTCTGAATTAATCTAATTTTGATAATTGACATGTAAGTAAATGCAATGATATTGTATTCAAATCAATTTGAATACAAGATTTCGATCAAATTGATACTGATATACATAGAAAAATAAAAGATAAGGTTGAAAATTGTCGTTTGTAGCGCAGCGTCACCTATAAACATTGATAGGGAAACGAACGACAACTGCACACAAGACCTATTGACACCGTGGCGCGAAATATCGAATATGGTGCGAAACCTCAGAAAATTTACAAGAAATAACTCTACAACATTGTGTATGTGTATATATTTGGGTTTTTTTTAATGTGATATAAAAAATGCTTGATGTTACATGTATATTGAATTAAAACACGTCATTCCCAGTCAACAACTTTCGATCGGGATCGGAATACGAAATAAAATTTCTTACATCCGGTTGCAAAGTGAAACTGCTTCATGCTTCAAGTTATTGAATTACGTAGTAATTGCACGTTACACATTAGAGAACTGTTTCTTTTAATAAAGAAAGTCACAAAATAGATACAAAATGAGTGTACCTTATTCATTACTGTTACCGAGCTTTCGTCGGCGAAAATCTCGAAATGGAGTGTTTCGCTGCGCTTGATGACGGTAAGGTCCACATTTTCTACGTGAGTATTTTGATATTTGTTTATGAATTTTTTGCGCATACATGGTATGTCTCGGCTAGGAATAATGGAAACTTTCTCACCTATGTATGTAAAGACATATTAATCTCAATTTTTAAAAATGTAGAACACTTTTATCAAATGACAATGTTTGAAAACTCTTAGAGCCCCGATGTCAGAATTTCCTTTTCCAAAACATCAATATGTCAAATTCATTATCCTTTTCGAATAGTATGTACCATATTTTGTACCAGTTATCCATTTTGAATCCCCTATTACAATGGGATTTTGCTGCACTCTGTAATGTTTGAGTGGATGTCATGAGTGTGTGTCAAACAGAAATTTTAAGAGCATGGGATAAGGTGCTGCCATGTATTACTTCACTATCAAAGTTTAACCCAGTTGCCACAATGTTGAATTTATGCTGCAAAAAGGATTGGAAATTGCTCTGGTCAAAACACATTGTTTTTTTGTCTACAGTTTATTTGTCTACAGATGAAAGAGACATGAGGATTCTCCCACACAAACTGAAAAAAAATAGTTATGGATCTTGTACATGTATAGTTTATTAATCACTATAGATTTCCAGCGTCACAAGTCTGATTCCACTATATGCTTCCCATACTGTCAGGTTCATTCACCCCCTGTTTGAGCCACAGTATGATATCCCAAATACCTTGGCAATAAATAACGTTATTTGACTAGTGTTTCATTTTTAGCGGAGTTGCGATGAAGTCGAACTCGGCTTATGATCTGATGAAGTGCCTTTGGGCGGGCAGGCGGGCACGCATCAACGTTTCATTTCCGCACCATAGCTCTTGAGCAAATTATAGGATCTCATTCAAACTTAGATGGATTGCCACCCTCAGTAAGATGAGGAAGCCTATCGATTCTGGGGTCACTAGGTCAAAGGTCAAGGTCACAGTGGCTATAAATAGACTGAAATTTGGAGAAAATTTTGTTTTCCGCACCATAGCTCTTGAACGAATCATACGATCTCAATCAAACTTAGATGGATTGTCACCCTCAGTAAGACCAGGAAGCCTATCGATTCTGGGGTCACTAGGTCAAAGGTCAAGGTCACTGGCTATAAATAGACTGAAATTTGGAGAAAATTTTGTTTTCTGCACTATAATTTTTTAACAAATTATAGGATCTCAATTAAACTTAGATGGATTATCGCCCTTGATGAGACAAAGAAGCCTATTGATTTTGGTCAAGGGTTAAAGGTCAAGGTCACAAAGGATTTAAGTCGGCTGAAATTTATGTACGCAAAATTTTGCTCCCTGCTTGATAATTCTTGCAAACTTTTCTGTCGGTTCCCTCTATGCCCATTCCTTGCGCAACTCGGCTTGTGCATCTCCGATGCCGGACGATTTTTAATTTTTTTGCATTTCATTTATTTTGAGTTATTATACAATTATTTACCATTCCATTGATCCTCTACAGGACTGTAGTATACTCAGGTGACAGTTTAGCATATTGGACTACCTTTTCAAGTAATGAATCCTTAGAATTAGCTACAACTAGGATTAAACTTTAATGTATATATACAGGGGAAAAAACTTCTTCATAACTGCAAGGCATTGCTAACCATATTGATTTGAATGTTTGGGCCATAATATGTGGTCACATTTTTCATGAGAACATAAAGGGGTGAAATTCTAGAAAATAACAACACGACTTCAGTTACTCGAGGAGCGTTGTGGCCTATGGGCCTTCCATTATCCATGTTTGCTGTTGTAACGCTTTGAAAAACAACAACAGTTGATTTGTATCTAAAATCATGATTATATTCAGTCATTTATCCCCCTACCCTTCCAGTGCTATCTGTTCTAACTGAATTTCCACAATGTTCAACTCCCATGAGTACTTTCAGTACTTTGATTATGTTTATTTTCACTTCGTTCTTTTCTGCTGGTAAATTGTGAGGGATGTACATGAACTTACATGTAGGTATTACAGGTATGGATTATTCTTCAAATTGAAGACCTGCATTTGTATTTCTCAATAATATTATTGCTATTAACGATTTAAATAGAATATAACTGCAGACACATTATCACTGAATAGTCATTTACCTGTCCTTATATAAATGCTGGGTTTTATACATGACCATAGGCATCTCATTATTGTGAGTTTGGCTTGCTTCTTTTGACAGTTGAATGGTCAGTGGAAGGGGCGGTCAGCAGGGGGGTGTGGTAACTATCGGGACAGTCACTCTAACAACCCGATCTATCAGTTCCGATTGGACAACAATCAGTCTGATAACTTTATACTGGTGGAGCTTCTAGGACCCAAGTAAGAATTCCCTCTAAGGATTGAAGTCGTAAGATATTCAAGAAATAAATTTCACTTTTGAAAATACATGAGGGCATGAACTATAATGTTTTATGCCTGCATACTTCAAGAAGCATGTGCCAAATTCATTTTTCATATTCACATTTTCCTTTTATTTCTGTCAGAATATTCCCAGCCATTAGAATACAAATGTAATCATACTGTTTATATTCATATGCATTTTGCGTGAGAAATTTTTTTTTTTTCAGGCAGTACAGTGTTGGATTTGAGGTGACCTGTGTGTCAGAAAACAATCCAGGGGCACCAGGGCAGTTTAAGAAAACCAGCTCAGGGGACTACAGGTAAAATATGTACCTGTATAGTCACATGTCAGGGGACTACAGGTAAAATATGCACCTGTATAGTCATATGTCAGAGGACTACAGGTAAAATATGTACCTGTATAGTCACATGTCAGGGGACTACAGGTAAAATATGTATCTTATAGTCATATGTCAGGGGACTACAGGTAAAATATGTACCTGTATAGTCATATGTCAGAGGACTACAGGTAAAATATGTACCTGTATAGTCATATGTCAGAGGACTACAGGTAAAATATGTATCTGTATAGTCACATGTCAGGGGACTACAGGTAAAATATGTATCTTATAGTCACATGTCAGAGGACTACAGGTAAAATACTGTGTTCTACAGTATTTTCACAGAATGTATTGTTTTATTTACAGAAATGGCTACTGTGTTCTGCAGCTGGACAGAATCTCAGGAGGCGTGTACAATGTGATGCCAAGTACATTTCTTCCAGGACAGGAGGGGCCGTTTTTCTTGGACTTCAGCAGTTCTAGCCCCTTAACAGCTGTCCAGATTCAGTGAAGACTGAGTCAACACATTAATCAATTTGCCATTCTTCTGATTGTGATTTAACACAGTGGATGTTCTGGGGATTAAGCAGACTCTGTATTTTGGGGGAAGAGTCACTAGATTATTGGGAATGATCTGTTGGTCAGTGTGATCATGCAACAAGACAGTGATGGCATAGTTTTCATTAAGTAGGTCATGCAGACTGTTGATATGGTTGACTTCTATCATGGAATGTAATTAGCATATAGAACCTTAAAGCGAGTGCAATTTTAATTTTGTTTATTCGGGTGATTAAGTATAAAAATTTGATCGATAAGAACAAATTGTGTTATTTATAGTATATAGAATGTTAATGACTATATCAACTCAAAATCAAATAATTGTGAAATAGCAATATTGCTATTTACCTTGGATAACTTAATAAACCATAGACAGCATATTTCAATTAGAGTGTAAAATACATTATTTTTCTCCACAGCAAGAACATTTTTTTAAATTGTTGAACTGTGGTACAGATTGTAGAATGGATATGTTATTTCCATTGAATATTGTTGGGGCATGTTTCTGAATATATATCAAGATTTGTAAGACCTAACTTTGACATCACACTGGTGGTTGTCATGGTTATGCTTTATTGAACATGTACTAATTGTGATAAATGTATATGAACTCCATATGTATTTATTGTTTTCTTTTAATAAACATATGCAATGTTTTGTTGATGTATTTGTCAGCCTGTTTGTTTATTTCAGAATTTTCCACTTGTGTAGAGACATCACCAGCTTAAGGTGAAGTGCCACAAATTTTGACCTACATGTATGGTGCTTACTTAAGATGAGGGGACTTTATCATATCAATACCTTAAGTGATACATGAAATCCATTTTTAATATCATATCTCAAAGATTCATGATTTTCACATCTAATGCTGGGTGCTAGCCAAAGGGACAGTCACTACATAGATTTGATGTGGAATATATCAGGTTTGAATCCCATGAGGATCTGGGTTAGAATAGGTCCTCAGTACCCCTTACTTGTCATAAGAGGCAACTAAGTGGGGCGGCCTGTTAGATGAGACTGCAAAAACTGAGACCCTGTGTCACAGCAGGTGTGGCATGATAAAAATCCCTTCCTGCTTAAAGGCCATAAGCGCTGAGCACAGGCCTAAATTTTGCAGCCCTTCACCAGCAATGGTGACATCTCCATATGAGTTAGTATTCCTGAGAAGACGTTAAACAATATATTAGGTTTGATGTGGAATGTATTAAGTTTGATATAGAATATGTTAGGTTTGATGTGGAATGTATTAGGTTTGTTGTGGAATGGGTTAGGCTTGTTGTGAAAAGTATTAGGTTTGATGCAGAATGTATTAAGTTTGATATAGAATATGTTAGGTTTGATGTGGAATGTATTAGGTTTGTTGTGGAATGGGTTAGGCTTGTTGTGAAAAGTATTAGGTTTGATGCAGAATGTATTAAGTTTGATATAGAATATGTTAGGTTTGATGTGGAATGTATTGGGTTTGTTGTGGAATGGGTTAGGCTTGTTGTGAAAAATATTAGGTTGATGTGGAGTGTATTACGTTTGATGTGGAATGGGTTAGGCTTGTTGTGAAAAGTATTAGGTTGATGTGGAATGTGTTAGGTTTGATGTGGAATGTGTTAGGTTTGATATGGAGTGTGTTAGGCTGATGTGGAATGTATTAGGTTTGATGTGGAATATATTAGGTTGATGTGGAATGTATTAGGTTTGTTGTGGAGTGTATTACGTTTGATGTGGAATGGGTTAGGTTTGATATGGAGTGTATTAGGTTGATGTGGAATGTATTAGGTTGATGTGGAGTGTATTACGTTTGATGTGGAGTGTATTAGGTTTGATGTGGAATGTGTTAGGTTTGATGTGGAGTGTATTAGGTTTGATGTGGAGTGTATTAAGTTTGATGTGGAATGTGTTAGGTTTGATGTGGAGTGTATTACGTTTGATGTGGAATGGGTTAGGTTTGTTGTGGAATGTGTTAGGTTTGATGTGGAGTGTATTACATTTGATGTGGAATGGGTTAGGTTTGTTGTGGAGTGTATTAAGTTTGATGTGGAATGTGTTAGGTTTGATGTGGAGTGTATTACGTTTGATGTGGAGTGGGTTAGGTTTGTTGTGGAATGGGTTAGGTTTGATGTGGAGTGTATTAGGTTTGATATAGAATGTATTAAGTTTGATATAGAATATGTTAGGTTTGATGTGGAATGTATTAGGTTTGTTGTGGAATGTATTAGGTTTGATGTGGAGTGTATTATGTTTGATGTGGAGTGTGTTAGGTTTGATGTGGAATGTGTTAGGTTTGATATGGAGTGTATTAGGTTTGATGTGGAATGTGTTAGGTTTGATGTGGAATGTATTAGGTTGATGTGGAGTGTGTTCGGTTTGATATGGAGTGTATTAGGTTGATGTGGAATGGGTTAGGTTAGATGTGGAATGTATTAAGTTGATGTGGAATGTGTTAGGTTTGATGTGGAGTGTATTAGGTTTGATGTGGAATGTGTTAAGTTTGATATGGAATGTGTTAGGTTTGATGTGGAATGTGTTAGGTTTGATGTGGAGTGTATTAGGTTTGATGTGGAATGTGTTAGGTTTGATATGGAGTGTATTAGGTTTGATGTGGAATGTATTAGGTTTGATGTGGAGTGTATTAGGTTTGATGTGTTAGGTTTGATATAGAATGAATTAGGTTTGATGTGGAATGAATTAGGTTGATGTGGAATGAATTAGGTTTGATGTGGAATGAATTAGGTTTGATGTGGAGTGTATTAGGTTTGTTGTGGAATGTATTAGGTTTGATGTGGAATGTGTTAGGTTTGATATAGAGTGTATTAGGTTTGATGTGGAATGTGTTAGGTTTGATGTGGAGTGTATTAAGTTTGATATGGAATGTGTTAGGTTTGATGTGGAATGTGTTAGGTTTGATGTGGAGTATATTAGGTTTGATGTGGAATGTGTTAGGTTTGATGTGGAGTGTATTAGGTTTGATGTGGAATGTGTTAGGTTTGATGTGGAGTGTATTAGGTTTGATGTGGAATGTGTTAGGTTTGATATGGAGTGTATTAGGTTTGATGTGGAATGTGTTAGATTTGATGTGGAGTGTATTAGGTTTGATGTGGAATGTATTAGGTTTGATGTGGAATGTATTAGGTTTGATGTGGAATGTGTTAGATTTGATATAGAATGTATTAAATTGAATGTGGAATGTGTTAGGTTGGATGTGGAATGTATTATTGATTGATTGAATGTTGTTTAACATCCCTCTCGAGAATATTTCACTCATATGGAGACGTCACCATTGACGGTGAAGGGCTGCACAATTTAGGCCTATGTTCGGCGCTTACAGCCCTTGAGCAGGGAGGGATCTTTATCGTGTTTCACCTGCTGTGACACAGGACCTCTGTTTTTGCGGTCTCATCCGAAGGACCGCCCCATTTAGTCGCCTCTTACGACAAGCAAGGGGTACTGAGGACCTATTCTAACCCGGATCCCCACGGGATGGAATGTATTAGGTTTGATGTGGAATGTGTTAGGTTGGATGTGGAATTTGTTAGGTTAGATGTATTAGGATGTGGAATGTGTTGCACCCCAAATCGTCGCCTCGGCGACGATTTGGGACAAGATTGCACTATCATTAGATGCGACGATTTGGTATGTACTATAGTACACCCCAAATCATCACCCGTCCTAAATCGTCACCCGTCCTAAATCGTCGCCCGCTAATATTTTAATGGCGTATTTAGGATAGATTACACAGAAGTTATTTTATTGAATCCCCTCTTATATAGGGGTACATGTTTTTGACTTGGTCTGTTTGTCTGTCTGTCCGCACCTATATCTCTGGTGTTTGTCGACCTATTGGACTGCACTTTTGTATGTAGATTACAAGTGACCCTCTGACATGCCTGCCTCCCCCAAAATGAGAATTCTGGAATGAGAGCTTAAAGCGCCGCAAGCTGTGCACAATTTTCAGCAACTCTGCAATATCTCTGGTGTTTGTAAACCGATATGTGGGTTACATGTATTCTGGCATGTGCTTCCCGCCACATGAAATCTCTTGATCGCAAGCTCAAAGCACCGCGAGCTGTAACCATAGCGAACTATTTTCGACTGTCACTCTGGTGTTCGTGAACCGTTTGAGCTAAAATTTTGTATGTAGGTTATATGGGACTAAGCACATAGGTTTCATTTATTTGTTTGTTTGTTCATTGACTTATTTAGAGAGAGAGAGAGAGAGAGAGAGAGAGAGAGCAACGAGTTAAACAAACAAAACATATTGAGAAATAAAGACGTAGGTTGGGTGTTTCTCGAGGTTTTCACGAGTGTCCCAACGGCGGGAGACAGGCATAATCTAACATAATCTGAGGTCACTAACAAATCTGCGGTGCACAAGACCTAACAACGCCATGTTCAGCAGAATGACCCTAAAACAAAAGGCAAAACGATTTATTGTCCGACATATTCCTCTCTCTTTCTCTCTGGGGGACTAGACGGAAAAAAAATCATATAGACAACAATTACACCACCACCACCTCCAATAACAACAAATACAGTTCTTTCAATAGAAAGAAGGTCAATACTAACCAAAAATAACAATAACAAATACATAATAAATCTTTTTAAAAAAATACAACAGAACAAGTAGAAGACGAAGTAGAGCATTAAAAAGCTTGTAAAGTCCAGAGAACCTTTTGTGGTCATAGCTGGACCACAGATGAAGAAGAGGAGGAGGAGTTAACAAACAGGGCCAGTTTGTATGTAAATGATGTTTCCAAATAGTTGCAGCAAGGGGGACGACAATTTGGGATGGGAGGTTATGCCCAAATCGTCGCCGGCGACGATTTGGGACGGGCGACTAATTGGGGTGTTACATAAGAAATTTGGGGGTAACAGAATGTATTAGCTTTTAATACGTCTGCCGTGTGTTAACTATCATTTTTATCTTCTTGATAAATACCATTTCAATTCTTTTCAAATTTGGTATGAAGCATATTTGTTACAAGGGTGATATAACTTGTAATTTTTAGGTTTCTTCCACCCCAGGAGCATTAAGGGCGGGTGAAAAACTGTTAAACGTTGACTAATTTTCAAAATTCTTCTATACAACCTCACATGTGTAAGAAAAACTAAATGCATAGTTATATAGAGCAGGAAGGCCTCTACCAAAATTGTAAATGGCATGACCCTAAGGGTAGAGGTTTTGATCCAAGGGTGGGGCCAAACTTGGTATATAGTGTGCATCTTCTTTAGTGCTATTGATACTTTGTACTAAATTGAAACTAAATGGCTATATAGAAAGAACAGGTGATCCCAGGGCTAAGGGTTTTGGTATCAGGATGGGGCCAAAATAGTCAGTTATTAAATGTGTGAACAAAAGTACATTTTTAACTTCTTCTTGATAAGTACCATTCCCATTCCTTTCAATTTTGATATGAAGGATCTTTTGGACAAGGGGGCATTTTCAAAAAACTTCTTCTCTACAACCATACATATGTAAGAAAAACTAAATACATAGTAATGTAGAGTACATGTACACTGTAAGAAGACCTCTACCAAAATTAAAGTTCATGATCCATAGGTTAAAGGTTCTGACTCCAGGATGAGGCTAAATCTTCATACTATATAGTATATATATGTGTAAAACATTTAAATAATATCTTCTTTAATGCTATTGATACTAAATTGAAAATGAATAGATATTTAGAAGGGGTAGATTTCCCTTTTCAAAAATTGTAAATTTGATGATCCCAGGAGATAATGGTTTTTTTCCAGGGTGGTGCGAACATTATTTGAAAGACTTCTTTATGTTTGTTGTTATGGTATAAACACTAACTGCGTATTTAGGAAAAGCAGTAAAGGATGTCACAGTACCAAAATTATGAATTTTGCAACCTTTGGATTTTGACTATAAGACAGGTCCAAATTAGTCATATCTTGTTAATATTTCATCAGTATAGGCACTATCAAGGGCATCTAAGTTTTAAGAACACATATTGTTTTATACTGTTGCTAAATATTAGAATTTAGCTAAGATATGCAGAACAGAATTTCAAAGCCCATGGCATTAATGATGATTTTAACTAATACTTATAGGTGACCAAGAAGGCATATGGGCTTCTTGTTTACTTCTTCCCCAGAACCACAAGGCCAATATCAACAAAACTTGACATAAAGCATTGTAGTATTGAGAATGTAATCATACAATTGCATGTTAAGACAAAAAAAATTATACAGGAATATCTAGTGTACTTTAATTTGACACTGTATCTTAATTTTTATTGATAAATGCATATAAAGAGATATGTATATATAGAAAAAATCAATCATTAGAGAAGATATATACTGTAACTACAACAACAAAAAACATTCTGAACCTAATTCAATCACAATATTGTCCGACTTATCAGTGATCATGGGACCTACATTAACATCGAATTAATTAAAGGAGTAATGTTACTTTGACATAAATTGAATTTAATGTTAGGAACATTTGGTTGTGAAGCTGACCTGGGATGAAGCCAGATTAAACTTCAAAGTTTATGCAAAATTTGCAGTTGACACACACAGCAAACCCAGTGGAATTATGACAGCTCACTCGGGAGACTGAGCCGTTCACTCAGTTTGAAGTGTCAAGCTTTCATTTGGGATGATATTGAAAATATGCATTACAGATCACACGTTTCTAATGTTTTAAAACACAGTTACTTCTATAATGTGATGTTTATTTCATGTACTTGATTACAGTCATTTCACCTGAAGCCCATGACCCTACCCACAACCTTCCTCGAGTGTCCACACTCAACCCGTTAGGCTGACCCTTCAGTTCAGGGTTGTTCACACATCTCAGGAATCGTCCATTCTGATCAAGAATGTGTAAACATTGGTTGTTGGGATCTGCCACAATGATGTGACCCATTGAATCTGTCACTATCTGTCTTGGACTGAATGGTCTCTTTCTTCCAGGTGGTCTGTCGTTGTATCGGAATCGGACTTTGCCTGTCTTTCCCACTGCTACCACTGTGTCTGAATTTTGATCAGAAGTCACTATGTCGCCATTGTCATTCTCTTTCACATTCACTAAATAGTCACCTTGATAGATTGGATAGCCATGCTCATCTTTATCTATTTCCTGTATCACTCTATCTTCCTGATAACGAACAATTTTGTGATGGCCATAATTAGTGGTCACCATGCTGACCAGAATGTCTCCTGATCTGGTACAACATAGTCCCATTGGATGCCAGCCCCTTGGTGTGGTGATCAGTGTCTCTGTCTTTCCGTGTCTGACAATATTCACTGTTCTACTGGCACCATCACTGTAAATCAGATCCCCCTGTCTGTTCACTGTAATATCATTCGGAAGCTTACTAAATGGATTTATCACAGTGTCTTGTACAGTACCATGCATGTCGACACAAATTATCATATTGTCTGTTCCGTTGATCCATGCTCTGTCTGACCCGACACAGACTAATCTACGTAAATTTTTCACATTTGTTGGAATGCTTGCAATCACTTTGCTCTCCTCTAATAATCCCCTAATCGTTAAATCTTTCATTTTTTTTGTTTTTGTCCATTGAAGTGTAGCCTTGTATTCTCCTAAATCTAGACCGAGTTCTCTCCCTTGCACTGCATTTGTTTTGAGAGAAGGCGAAGTTAAATCGGGAACATCTGGGATGGTTCTGAATTCATTTAGTTTGGATTTGTAGAAATTAACTTTGGACACTTCGTTAGACTTCAGGATATCTTTGTTTTCTTGAACAGTCTGGATCATACGAAAACTCTGACCTCTAAGCTTAGACTGGTATGAGTTTAGAGTGGCAATGTCCTCATCCCGGTTTGACTGGATCAGAGATTCTAGAGCGTCAAAGATGTGGTCTACTTGCAGGTGCCATTGCTTTCTTTCATTCTTAGCTTGTTGGTCTAAATCAGAAGTACAGGATACAGATTTGTTGATTTTCTTTTCAGCAACTTCATCATATGCCTTGCTCTGAAGAATAATGTCTTCAATTTCTTTCGTTTCTCTTTTAATGGTTTCTTTCTTTTGGACAATACTGTCTGCCATGTCCACGATATCGTGACCTTTGTGATTAGGACCCATGACACATTTCATGCAGACCGGGACATCACACTGCTGACAGTGACCCTCGCATCTCTGGTGAAAATGAGATGTACACTGAGGGAACACCGGCTGTACTGTGCGCTTTGTGAAAGGAGCGATATCATGTTTCAGGGACTTCAGATTTTTTACGTGTTTGTTAATGCAGTCTTCACAAAGACTGACTTGACAACTGTTACAGAATTGTTGAACGGCCTTGACACAAAGGTCACAAGTGATTAGCTCCTGTGCCTGGATTAAAGTTGTAGCGCTAGCCATTTCTTTTTCTACATTTTGGACTTGACTGTGAAAAGAAGAATTCATATGTTTACAGTCTTGAAAATTAAGTTTATGAAATTATTAGTCCCATACCGTCGAAGTGTACTTTAGGTTTGCATTCCATCCGTCCGTCAGTCCGGTAAATCAGGTGTTTTTGTTTTTGTTTTTTGTTTGTTTGTTTTTTTGCATTTTTCTCTGTTCTTGTAGATACTTGTTTCATATTTGGTACATTACTTTGTCTTTTAAAACAGGTTATAGATCAAGTTCTAATTTCATCTCGATCTGTTGATTTTTCACAAAGTTGTGTCCCTTTATGGAGCGCCAAATTAACATAAACTCAAATAATTGACGATATCTTCAATTATTTGAAGATATCATCAATTCATTTGATGCGCGCAACAATTGAATTAAAGATCTCTTCAAATAATTAATGATATCTTCAATTCTGAATTATTGCGCGCATTAATTGAATTGATGATAGCATTAATTCTTCAACTGAATTGATGCGCACTTCAACTGAATTAATGATCTCTTCAAATGAATTAATGATATCAACAATTGAATTGATGCGCGCTACAATTCAATTGAAGAGAGCAATAATTGATATAATGCGCGCATTAAATCAATTGATGAGAGCAATAATTGAATTGATGCGTGCATTAATTCATTTGATGAGAGCAATAATTGATTTAATGCGCGCATTAATTCAATTATTGCTCTCTTCAATTGAATGAATGATATCTTTAATTCATTTGAAGAGAGCAATAATTCTTTTAGAGAGAGCAACTATATAATTAAAGATATCTTCAATTCAACATATCCATAATTGAATTAATGATATCTTTAATTGAATTGTTGCTCTCTTTAAAAGAATTAAAATGAATTGAAGAGAGCAATAATTGAATTAATGCGCGCATCAAATCTATTATTGCTCTCATTAATTGAATTAATGCGCGCATCAATTGAATTGAAGAGAGCAATAATTGAATTAATGCGCGCATTAAATCAATTATTGCTCTCATTAATTCAATTGATGTGCGCATTAATTCAATTGATGAGAGCAATAATTGAATTGAAGCACGCATTAATTCATTTGATGAGAGCAATAATTGATTTAATGCGCGCATTAATTCAATTAAAGAGAGCAACAATTGAATTGATGATATCTTCAAATAATTAAAGATATCTTCAATTATTTGAGTTTATGTTAATTTGGCGCTCCATATCCCTTAAGCTTAGAAAATTAGCATGCATTATCAATTTTCCAGATTTTTTGTGCTTGCAGATACTTATTTACAGATCAAGTTTGAATTTTGTTTCGATCCGTTGATTATTATTATTGATATTCAGTTGATTTTTCACTAAGTTATTGCCCTTGGACTTAGAAAAATAGCGTGATTTCCGGACTTTTTTTTGGTTGTGCTTACAGGTATTCACTTGCTTGTCGTAAAAGACGACTGAATGAGGAGGTCCTTCGGATGACACAAAAAAAAAAAAAAAAAAAAAAACAACAAAAATCCCCCAACAAAAACCCACACAACGAGGTCCCGTGTCACAGCAGGTGTGGCACTATAAAGATCCCTCCCTGCTCAATGATCATAGGCGCCGAGCATAGGCCTAAACATTGCAGCCCTTCACCAGCAGTGGTGATGTCTTCATATGAGTGAAATATTCTTGAGAGGGACGTTAAACAATATACAATCAATCAATCAATCATTTGATATTTGGTATATTGCTTTGCCATACATGTAACAAGTTACTGATTAAATTTGAATTTTTTTGTTTTCGGTTCTAGAAAGATATTGAGAATTGTCAGATTTTAAAAATTAATGGAATATGTTTAACTTCTTGATAACTTCTATTCCGATTCTTTCAAAGTATGAAGCATCATTGGGACAAAGGGAACATAAATTGTAAATTTCAGGACTCCTGAGGGGCGGAGCAAAAACTGTCAATTATGGACCAGTTTTCAAAAAATTCATGTCTACAACCACACCTGGTTATTGATTGATTGATGTTTTCTGCCACACTCAACAATTTTTCAGTTATCTGGTGGCGCCCAGTTTTTATTGGTGGAAGAGAGAACCCAGATACAATGTACCTGGGATGAGACCACCAACCTTCCGAAAGTAAACTGGGAAACTTTCTCACTTACCGGCGCTAGCGGGATTCGAACCCACGCCGACAGAGGTGAGATACCGTGTGATTTTGAGCGCGATCGGCCACGGAGGCCCCGCTACACCTGTGTAAGAAAAAAAAAAAAGAATAGTAATGTAGACCAGGAAGACTTCTACCAAAGTTATAAATTTCATGATCCCCGGGGGTAGAGCTTCTGACTCCAGGAAGGGGCCAAACTTGGTATTTACAGTGTATATGTGTATAACATCTAGATGATACATTTTTAATGCCAGTGATACTAAACTGATATTGGATATTTAGAAGGAGAAGGTCAACCTTTACCAAAATTGTAAATTTCATGATCCCAGGGGGAAAGGGTTGAGCAAAAATTATTTTAATGATTATATTTTCTTTATCATTTGAAATTCTTCTCGAAGTTTGCTGATATGGTATTATAGAAACTAAATGCATATTTAGGAAAAGCAGAACAGATGTACCAAAGATGTGTATTTTGCAACCCCAGGGTATTGATTCAAGCATGGGTCCAACTTAGTCAAATTGCGTTAATATATATAATATTATATAAAGCATTCCATCATTATTGGCACTTTCGAAGGCATTTAAGGTGGGTCCTTAGTCCTGGATTTTGGGGGTTTAGGTAGCATTTTTTGTTTGGAATCAATAAATTAACATTCAGTGTAATGAAAAAATACAAATTAGTTAAGAATTTCCATATTAATTTTCATTACAGACACTATATTCACGTCAGGAAATGTTTTTCTAGATTTCTTGTGACTAGTGATATTTATAACTAATACTCAGGTGACCGATAAGGCCTGTGGGACTAGTGATATTTATAACTAATACTCAGGTGACCGATAAGACCTGTGGGACTAGTGATACTTATAACTAATACTCAGGTGACCGATAAGACCTGTGGGACTAGTGATACTTATAACTAATACTCAGGTGACCGATAAGGCCTGTGGGACTAGTGATATTTATAACTAATACTCAGGTGACCGATAAGACCTGTGGGACTAGTGATACTTATAACTAATACTCAGGTGACCGATAAGGCCTGTCGCCCTGTTGTCTTGTGTTTACAAATGTTCATTTCATATTTGGTACATTGCTCTGCCATACATGTATATATAACATGTTGCAAACTGTAGTTGATTTCCGACCATTCCAATTCTGGTTCCCCAATTCCCCCCTTTACCACAACCTACATAATGAACTTTGAATATTGTTGCGGTCCAATAATTTTGCGACCGGTAGGAGACTATGTATTGCTTACGGAATGCGTTTTAGAATTACACTTGGATGTATTTATATATAATTTCTTTCTCTCTGCTTGCAAGTGATGTATACAGTTTGATACACTAGACACTCGGGTTCGTAATTTCCATTGACATTGCTTACAACTGACAGTGTAACCTGATGTTGTCCAAGGTTATGTGGACAAATTGTCAGTGGCACGGTCGTCGTTGAGACGGTAAAGAACCATTACTACTACTGCCTTGACCGTACATTTAGTATCAATCGTGCTTTGAAAAAAGTCATTATAAAATCACTTACCATCAACATACAAAACTGTACATATGTATTCTGCATTTTTGATTGTCTTCTGTATTCCATAGAATCTCCTCCCTCGTCACATAATGCACATGAAAAATTTCCAGATGATGTTTATTCGTAATGGATGTCCATTGTGATGAAGCGCTCAGGTGTTTGAATTTTTAAAATTCAGCTGTGTACCCATGGTATGCCCTAAAATGGTGTATGATATTTCACACTTCAATGAAAGCCAGCAATGTGATATCGTATTGTAGAAAGCTGTCATTAAACTTGCAACTTAGTACGAGTAGCTGTCGTAGAGTGAATTTAAAATAAATTTTATTACAATACCAACTCAAATAAAAAATGTAATGTTAATCAACAAATACCTTTATCAAAAGTTATTTCAAAGCTGACACTGTTACGTCGACTCAGCCTAGAAGAGCTAGTGTATATCATTACTGACATCCACACGACTTCAGCACTTCGTTTGAAAACTGAGAAATTAAGTTGTTTTAATGTAGCAAACGTATTTCCTATTTTCCTATTGCAATTGGTTGTCGTTCGTCGTGCGTTAACAATTGAACAATTTTAACTTCTTGATAACTCAAATTCTTTTTAAATTTGGTATGAAACATCTTTGGGACAAGGGGGACATAAACTGTAATTTGAGGACTCCTGCACCCCTGGGGCATTGGGGCGGGGCAAAAACTACCTAATATTGACTAATTTTTAAAAATCCTCTCATTAACCACACATATGTAAGAAAAACTAAATGCATAGTATGAAGAGCAGGAAGGCCTCTACCAAAATTGTAACTTTCATGATCCCCGGGGTAGAGGTTCTGAGCCCAGGACGGGGCTAAACTTGGTATATAGTGTTTATGTGTAAAACATTTAAATAACGTCTTCTTTAGTGCTATTGATACTAACTTGAAACTAAATGGATATTTAGAAAGAGCAGGTAGTCCCTTACCAAAATTGTAAATTTGATGATCCCGGGGATAGTGGTTTTGGTATCAGGATAGGGCTAAAATGGTCAGTTATGAAATGTGTGAACAATAGAATTTTTAACTTCTTGATAACTACCAAGTAAATTTCAGGATTCCTACACCTTTGGTACGATTGTATACATGAAAAGGCCCAAAAAAATTCTCTCTATAAAATGTCTCTGGAATTAACCTTAATCAGCGTTTTAAGAAAGTAAAATATATGCCAGGTATACTATGTCAACAAAATCATTATGGTATTCCTAATTGGATGGCATTATGACATCATGAATAAGACATTTCCCGCCTTTTTTTTCAAAATAAGCCTGAAAACTGCCAAATATCATACATATTATTGCTCAGGAAAAGATGTGCGCATTTGTCGAGCAAAATGAAAATGATATATATTGTGTATTATTTTAAGATTAAAAACATACTTGAATATGAATTTGCTCGACGCATGCGCTGTATGTTTTCTGAAAGGAAAACCCCCTGAATTTGTGGCTATTTTCATTGAAAATGGCATTTCTGCAATTTTATGCCAACTTCTAGCTCTCGTCATATGACACAGATCATTTTGCTGATCAAACTGAGCGGATTTTGGGTTTGCTAATCTATTCCTTATTTCAATGTCAGGTTTTAAGCTCCAAGTGAAATCATCGATATTTTGGGCCAAATGACTTTAGAAACTGTACCTACTCCTTTATGAAAATCTTTTCTACATCAGTCTGACTATTTTATAAAGCCAGCCCCTACTAATTCACGAAGTTCTCTACACCTGCATGTCCTTAAAAAATCTAAATACATAGTGATATAGAGCAGGAAGGCCTCTACCAAAATTGTAACTTTCAGGATCTTCGAGGTAGAGGTTCTAACTCCAGAGTGTGACCAAACTTGGTATATACAGTGTATATGTGCAAAAATACAAATGATATATGCTCTAATGCTACTGATATTAAATTGAAACTAAATGGATAGTTAGATGGAGTAGATTATCCTTTACCAAACTTGTAAATTTCATGATTCTAGGATGTAAAGGTTTGTTTTAAATTAATGCCAAAGTTATCTTAATGACTGTTGTCCTGATGAATTGAAGGGACTTCTTTAAGTTTGCTTATACAGTATAAAACCTAAATGCATATTTAGGAATAGCAGAAAAGGAATCGCAACTCCAGGGATATGACTCTAGGATGGGTCCAAATTAGTCATATCGTTTAATGTTTATGTATATTATATTATGTAAAGCAGTATCTGCACTTTTGAGGGCATTGAAGTTTTAAGAACACATTTTGTTTTATATTGTTGCTGAATATTAGAATTTAGCTTAGATATTCAGAACAGGAAATTGTTTCTGGATGTCATAGCCCTTGAGACTAGTGATACTTTTAATTAGTACTCAGGTGACCGATAAGCCCTGTGGACCTCTTGTTAAATAATTCGAAATTTCTCAAAAATAAATTGACGTTTAAAATAATGGAAGCTTGCCGCAATAATAGAAATGAAATATCACATAGTGGAGACGATTGTTAAAATGACGAATGGGGATCCGACTTTGCTCTCGAAAGAAGATCGACCGGCAGAGCGAGAAAATACCCAGGCAAACACTCTACCATGGAGTAATTTTCATGAATAAGTTCGATAGAAGTACAAATTGAAGGAATGAATGAGTTACAGTACAGTGATTCCAAAACTTTAAAAAAAAAACTGTTACGAAATGAGATACATTGCTGGGTTCAATCAAGCCCTATCTTTGCTCCTTGGAAAATATCAACTGCTTCGAAGGAGAGACTTCTGACGTATTGTAACATAACATATAGGAGAGGGGATGTAAAGTATTCTGAAACTTGGTCGGCGCGGGTTCGAATCCCACTCGCGCTGGTAAGTGATAAAGTTTCCCAGTTTACTTTCGGAAGGTCGGTGGTCTCTTCCCAGGTACATTGTATCCGTGTTCTCTCTTCTATGAATAAAAACTGGGCGCCACCAGGAAACAGTAAAATTGTTGTGTGTGGCGGAAAACAGCAAAACAATAAATCAATCTGACACTTTCAAATAACTTGAAATTCGAAAACACGAAACTTTTTCCAAATTAACATAACACTTCACACATACTTTCCTCACGATGATTAAGATTATGGTTAGTGACATCAAAGACGGCTGCTTTTTCAATAAAGAGGGTTTTTTCTTAGGCGCCACAAGTAGTGACTTCGATTCTGACTGTAATGGTCGACTTGGCTTGTATTCATTTAAAAGACTTGCGATGTTTGATGGCGCAGATCCATGGAAGGAACAATATGTATAGGTCGAAATCTTGAATTGGGGATCGGTAATGGATGGGAAGCCAGCGGAGTTCCGCCAAAATCGGAAATATGAGTTCCCGTTTCGGCGACCTCGTAACTAGAGGAGCAGCAATATTTTGCATCCGTTGCAGCTGGTCCAATGTTTTGTTTGTTTGTTTTTTGGGGGGAAACTAGCTGCAATAATGTAGCCCTCTCTGATTTTTTTTTTTTAGGGAGAGGGCTACAACTCCTTAGGATCTCCGTAATGGTGCAAATGCGGGAGTGATTCACTCCCGCAACATTTGCGCTCATTCTAAACATTTCCTGACTTTCTTTACGTAAATAAAATGATATTCTATGTTTCTTAGTCAATATATAAATTTACAACCTGCAACTTAAGATTTGTGAGGCTCTATTCTACCGTTTTCAACAATTTCGATAAATTTCAATTTCTCGATTCATACTTGTGTGCCATGTTTGATGTACTGAAGTTTCAACTTCCGATTGTCAAGTCATTTGCATATGCCATATAAGGTAGTATTTACATCAATGGACAAGTATGGAGGCGAAAGCTATTTCGTCGGTATTGAAAAGGTTTGAATTTAATATCAAGTTAAAAACCGAACAGCAGAGTGTAAATTCTTTCTGCAACAATATGATTTTCCTTTCTTTGTCGAAATGGCTCGAGTAACTACATTTTCGCGCTGATTGTCAATGTTTAGGTTTTTCATTAGATCCACCTACGAGATCTCGTGATAACAAGCATGGCGGAGCAGACGAAGAATTTTGCATGCTGTACATTGTATTTAATGAAAAACACCTTTATTAGACATACCCGAGCACAAAGTTGGTACTCCTTTTGGTGTTAACAACATTTGGGACTAATACACAGAGTTTATTATCGGTTATTCATAAAATTATTTTCCACCATTACGGAGATCCTATGGAATTGTAGCCCTATCCCGAAAATGTCAGAATTAAAAAAAAATTGGATAGGGCTACATTATTGCAGCTAGGAAAAACTAACTCCAAAAAGTAGAGATTTAGATGTTCCAAAGGCGTTTACCAAGAGTCTTATAAGCTTCATTGTTAAGTAGTATTTTATCCGGTGGATGTTAAAAATCTGATAGTGACATGATTTGTTATTCTTTGTTTTTCTATTGTAAGATGTTGATCGAAAAATACGTTTAACTTTTTCTCGCATGCTGTACTCTTGATAACATGGCCCCCGCCTTGTATCGTCCGCGTAGCAATGATACGTCATGCCATATTGTTTCTATGGGTGTTGCGAAAGACAGTATGTGTATAATCTGGGTCCCAAAACAGATCCCTAGTGAACACCAAAAGGTAACTGACGGGTATCTGACCTAATAGGTCCAATGGTAACACACTGGTGTCTATCTTGTAAACAGGATCTGATCCATTCTAGGGCATCATCATTAACTCTACAGGATACAGAAGGTATTGTATGTCATGGTCGATGACATCGAAGGCTTCTAACAAGTCAAGAAGGACAAGGACTGTCGTTGAGTGTTGATCAAGCGCCGACATGATGCCGCTATGTACTTTAACTAGGGGTCTTTCCGTAGAATGTCGAGCACGGTAGGCTGATTGGAGTGGACCTCGTAAAGACTATGAGTCAAGGTGACTGTCCATTCTACTAGCCACAACTTTCTCCAGAATTTTGGAAATAAAAGAAATATCTTGCTGTGGGCTTCAATTCGACATTTAGATATATTGACGACGTATTATCCATTAACAATAATAATGTTCATTCATATGTCGATTCGATATATCCCAGTGAACTCGAAATAAAAGACACCAAAGAATCGTCCACTTCTGCTTCACACTTAGATATTTTATTGAAAGTAGATATTAACGGCAAACTAACGGCTCAACTTTATGACAAACGGGATGATTTCAGCTTCTCCGTCGTCAACTTCCCATATTTATGTAGCAATATTCCATTATCACCTGCATATGGTGTTTCTAAATATCTCTCGACTGATTCGATACGCAAGAGCTTGTTCTGTGTATGGTCAGTTTATATATCGAAGCAGGCTACTGACAATCAAGCTGATGGTGCAGAGGTTCCTACAGTCTCGTTTAAAATCAGCATTTTGCAAATTCTAAGATCGCTTTAATGATCTAGTTTGTGAATACAACCTATCATTGGGTCAAATACTGTCTGACATGTTTCATACCGATTGTTAGGCCGTTCTTGGCACACTGAATTTGACTACGAATAACTCCGTTTACCTGATCAAGATATAAGGCTCACGGCGGGTGTGACCGGTCGATAGGGGATGGCATTCCTTCTCGGCACCTGAACCCACCTCTGGTATAGCCAGGGGTCTGTGTTTGCCCAACTCTCTGTTTTGTATTGCTTATAGGAGATATGAGATTGATCACTGCTTGTTATCTTCAGCTTTCATTGGAGACTGGACGATAATTTTTCGAACCCCTTTGTCAATTCCATGTTTCTTTCGAAGAGGTCGAAGAAGCGCCTCCTTAAATGAAGAAGGAAATACTTTCTGGTCGATAGAGGAGTTGATTATCCTGGTGATCAAGGGAAGCAATGGTTCAATAAACTTCTTGAGAAGAGACGTGGGAATATGGGAATAGAACTCAAATCTATCAGTATGACAACTCCCAGTAAATCACGTGAACTCGACCCTATTCCCACGTCTCTTCTCAAGAAGACATCGCCGTTACGAATCTTTAAGTTTTGTATTTTGTTTTTATTTATCTATTTTTTTTTTCTGGGTGAAATCATTAGGGCGGCGACCGCGGCCCCTGCATTTGAACCGGTTGCGGAGTGCGTAGTGTTATATTTTGCTATTTATATCATAGGTGGTGATCACAGAATCATCATTTTAAATTGCGTAAGAAAATGAAAAAATCATTAACAATTCTTGAAAATAAACCTTGTTTCTGCTGTGAATTTTTAAGTTAAGATGAAACAAAGGAAATTCATAAAATACTGTACATATAGAGCTTAAACAACCGTTCAAAGAATAAAAAAACCGAAGTAACAGAAAAAGATGTAGTCCTCTTCCCATGCAGGAGCTTAAAAATGCCATGATAATGTCTAACGAAAAAAGAAAACTGACAATAATTAAGGAATCTATTCAAATTATGCACGTCCAGACTTTTTATTGGCTTTCGGGGGGGGTGGGTAATTTTGGACTTTTGAGGCTGGTTTCTTTCTTCTGATGAGTTTGGCATGAGCTTTTTATACTATGGACTGTTTTTAATAACTGACAAATGTGTTGATGCCACAGGGGTTTCAACAGTCTCGTTTAAAGTCAGCATTTCGCAAATTCTATGGTCGTTATAACGAACTAGTTATAGTAAGTACTATATTATAGTTAAGGTAAGTTACATGTACGATGAAGCACCTTTGCTCCCCTGACATAGAGAATGTACGCTATATTATTACTTTTATTTTTGGAAAACACATAGTGGTTTACAGAGTACCAGTATAAAGTAAAACAAGCAAATTGCAAATTAGATCACATTTGATTCACTTTTGCCTTACGTCAGCAGACTATTAGGTCCACATCATATTCGTACAAAACTTTACTCTGTTCCGTTGAGAGTTTTACACACGTTATTTGAAGAAGTTGCAGCTAGTCTATACTTGGATTTTTCAACACCTGAATATAGACTGAACTCTATGATTATGGATGTTGCCCATCACAGGCTCTTTAAACCAGCACGGGTCATGGATGATATTCCTTCCAAATCACGCCGCCGGTTCCTTAAGCCCCAATTTACAAACAAAGGAATCGATGCCGTCAACATTAGCAACATTCTTCGTCAAAAAAGGGTTCAGTCGTGTATTCCAACTTATTTCAAGTTTCAAGTCTACACCCTGTTTTTCCTACAGCTATACTTCTACTATTGCATCCAAACTTTTTAATTATAAACAAACTTTGCAGTGCCTAGATATAGACCATCTTATACGTAATCCACCAACGTATTCTTGTTCTTCATCTTCTTTCAACTGTAGTCCAGCTGTACATGTCATTACTGGTATAGTTGGTATAGTTGAAAATGAGGATCTCACATCACTTAACCTCGGTCTTTTAATTGGCAACAGAACTTCATCTCTATTATGAATTGTGTCGAAGATTATGCCAGACGATGGGCTAAATATGAAAAAGAACTTGATACATTGTCAGAATGGGTTAAAAACATAAGAGGAATATTAAAATCCCGCATTAGACATATGAAAACAAAAGTACGTACCATCTATCCTTCTGTGTTTAGTAAACCAGAAGTGATAAAAAAAATAATAGATAGGTTATATGAGGAATATGCTTTGGTTCCAGCTGACAAAGCTAGTAACAACATTGTCGTTGTTTGTAAGGCTCATTATTACAACAGTATTTTCAACGAACTTGGCATTAATTCCACTTTTGGTAATCGTACTTATACTCCAACTGCCCTTTCAAAACAGAAAATCCTTCAAAACCTTGCTTCAGTTTTAGACACACTTAATATCTCAGTGAATGGGTCGAATGAATATGAGTTACCGTACCTATACTGGATTCCTAAACTACATAAGAAAGTTCAAACCTACTGTGCGACTACATATGCCAGAAGTGGTGCTAATCAAATGACAAAGTCGTAAGTCTTAAATTCTATTACACAGTTATTACTTTGAATGAATGAAGTAAAACTTTTCTAAGGCTTAATTTTCAACATTTTTGTTTTAAAAAAATTGCATTTGAAGTGAATGATCTTACAATAAACTGGTATATTCCAGTATGTAAAGTTGGTCGTAAGTCGTAAGTTCTTTTGTAAAACGCGGTTTGGTGAACTAGAATTGTATTTGAATCGGGATCGGAGTTCGGGAAAGGTATGTCAATAAACACATCTGCCGAGAACCATAATAATAATTTATGCAATGAGCTGAGAGGATTGTTTGTGGAATGTAGTTAATCATCCCTGTTGTGCGTTGCTTGTTATTTTATTCATTGATTGATTGATACAATTTAGGAAACTCAACGGAGGTAATTCAATATATCGTCAAAATACGGAATGTGAAAATGTCAATGTGCATCCTTGGGTATCGTATTTATAAACACATGGTAATTTTTCTACTGTAGGGTATTTATTGTTTACACACCATGCATCCAGGAGCTCATGCATTGAAAATAACACTATATTATACAGCAAAACATTTCTTTCTGTGTTCGTTAAAAAATTAGCGTCTTGTTTTTTCGACCCAGAATATCGGACACGAAATAAGAGGTAGTCCAACCTGTGATTTGTGTATTGAAATCATTCATCATTACAAACTGATTATGTGTTATACAAACAACTTGTGAATATTTTCTAAAACTTCAAAACTGTACCAATATTCATGCAAATGCATATATTTCCTATAGACCTGTACCAATATATATGGAAAATGCGAAAACAAAAATTCGTGTAAACACAGAATCAAACATGAAATGATAACAAAATACCTATAAAATAAATATCTTAAATTTTGTAAATATACCAATATTTTATGATAATAGATTCCTTTAAGTGTTAAACAATCAACGATTTGATATTCAATTAACATAGCCCTTATAAAATATCAAACCCAGGGGAAAACAGAGTAAAACCTCTTGGGGAAAATTTCTGAAACTGGGCGAGATAATTTATATATGCAAAATATAAATTATATTTTGAAGTTTCAACATGTGTTCGTCTTGGATGACGGCTAGAGAATGACCACGTTCGATACTACCCATCGAATTATTCATGCATAATGATTAATGAACTGATTGGCTCGTTCATTCCAGCTTGACAAACATATAGAAAATATTGACACGGTTCTGTTAATACAATATTTTTCCGCTTTACTATCGAACCGCAGAAAAAAAAATTATTTGAAGATATCATCAATTCATGTGATGCGCGCAACAATTTAATTTTTTTTTTTTTTTTTACAACACTACCAATTTTCCGCTCGCATTGCTTGAGGAAATCTTTCATAATATGTCTTGTTATGGACTAGTTGTAAATGGAGATCATACAATTAAAGCAATATGACTTCTCTCGCTAAGCCATGGTAATTGTTAGGTCACTTAAGCCATTGAGATGTACAGGAACAAAAGTAATATTTAATAAAGGATTTAAATTTGTGAAAACAATATGTAATCATCGTCACATTGTGTAAATTCAAGTTTGCTTACATCAGGACCCTATGGTCAGGATGGAGCCACAGTAAGGAAGTTTACACTGAATCTATTTTGGTCTTGGACCAGCCATGTGGCACACGAGTCTTCTGTTATATATCACGTGAAAAGCCAGTACTAACTTATTTTGCCAAAACGTTTACCTAACGTATATTATATAATCACTCGAGTTTGTATCGATAAAGGGGCCATATCACTAAGATACACGGCTCATTTTGTTTGACATTACGTTGATAAAGTATAATGAGTCAAAAAATGCCTAACAAAATCAAATGACATACATTTAACATGTACCTGATGCTACAAAGTACAATAAAAGGCGAAGATAACGAACAGTGATCAATCTCATAACTCCTATAAGCAGTGCAAAATTAAGTTGGGCAAACACGGACCCCTGGATATAAGCCTTTTAACACCCAGGTCTCTGATAGATATTCCCTCTATCAAACCGTTTCCTGTATCACTGTGAACACCATTTAAATATTCCTTATTCAAAGATCGGAATTGTTTCATCCTTTTGTTAACTTCTAAATGTTCTTTTTTTTCAGATGGCAGGTGTGAGTGAAAGTGTTTGCTCTATTCACAAGATGCGTCTCGATCGAGAATGCGCGACACACAAGATGCAAATTTGTTCAGGGTGCGATATTGTGGATCACAAGAATTGTCAGATACTAGGGCCCCAGATTCCACTTCAGAGTTTCCTTCTGTCTATTTCCACAGTGAGTGAGTTGATAGAATGTCAATTGTACATGTTAGGAAAAGATAAAGAGAAAGCTAGCGACACTGTGAAAGAGAGATGTCGTCTCTACAAAGACTTCATAGAAAAACTGGAACGGCGTTCTTTACAAGATATCGAAAACGGTTTCCACAAGCAGGCAACTCAGTTGTGCGAGTTGAAAAGTAAGTTTGCAAGTTCTTTGAAAATGAAATCAGATGTAGAAGAGACTAAAAATACCACAAACGATGTTTTAAAATCGTGTTTGATATCGAAGTTGACCGCCATAGAAAAAGAACCACAGATAGCATTGCTCAGTGAAATGGCAGCCAATTTTCTGAAGAGAGAGACGCCATCTTACCTCCTGAAATTTGAAGTTTCCGAAACCTTTGAAAAGGCCATCTCCGAGAACGAAAGTCTTGGAGAGGTCTCATTACCTGATTTGATTGGAAATACTCACGTATCAGAGAAACGACTCTTGCGGGACAGCGATTATAAAGGTAATCTACCCATGAACCCCACAGCGCCACTGAATTTCGATCTGCCTTCATACGAGGAAATAATTGAAGGTCAAGACACAAAGGAAGAAATTGGAGTAAATCCCCATTATAATGTCTCTACCCACGTCTTGCATGACACTGTCAATCCAACAACTGTAGCCACTGGATACAGTGTGCCCCAGCCTTCCGTGCCAGCTCCGTATCAGAGCATCGGTGTATCTGGCAAATACATGGCATTTCATCCACAGACACACAACCAACCATATACAGATCTTCCCATGGGTTGTCAAGAATATGTTCATCCATTTCATGAAAGTGCTGCAAAACAAAGCACAACCCCAAACGTCTTATCATCCTTTGAATCGGCTCCAAGTACGCCACCAAAGCAACTCAAATTTCTCTCAAACATTCATCCTAGATATATTGACGAAAGCGAAGGAGCTGAAATATCTGGAGTAACTTTTCTGGCCAATGAGCATATTGTTATTTCTGATAAAGCGAACCAATCAATAAAAATGTATGACGATATGAATATTCTGCTCGTACACAGAAAACTTGAACATAAACCTTATGACGTCACACAAAGCCCAAGGGGCGATATAGCTGTTGCAGTCCCAAAAGATCACAGGGTGATATTTTTGAGATCACATGACCTGTCAACGGTTCCAAATCAGTGGATCAATAATCCGAAAGCCAAATGCTACGGGTTGGCATCAAGTGATTGCTACATTTTTGTCATTTGGAAAGAAAATGACGCATCGGACAGTATACGCATTTACAATGAAAATCACTCCGAGATAAGAAAAATCGGATTATCAGTGGAACGATATTTGGTGGTAAACCCAACAACTCAAGATCTTTTCTATCGGGTTCTCAATTTTGGTAACGACCAAATCAAGTGTACCAATGCCTTCAGCGACAAAAAGACGAAATGGAAAGTTAAAGTCCCAGCACCAACAATAGAAGGGCTTGCACTTCTAAAATCAGGCATAATTGTGTCGTCACAAGTTTGGGTACAGTTCGTAGATTGGAGTGATCAACATTTCACGCCTCTTTTGGATCTGAGAAATGGAAAACATATAACGGTTAACAGAAGCAGGTCCAAAATAGCACTGGTTGTTAACGAGGCGAATCCATTTGATGATAAGGACGATGTCGTTCAAATTTATGATATCATTTACTGACTGGGAAGAATAGTATTTGCATTTTTGTGTATTACCCTTGGGGGGGGGGGGGGCACTATTGTATATTTCTCTTCATACTGTAAGGCTTTGTCATAATATATCCATATCAACATCGCGTTGAGTATTCTAAAGGACATCATTTTCACAGACGATTACAGTTGTGGGTGATATGTTCGTTGTTTTTTTTGGGGGGGGTGTTGTTTTTTTCATGCTTTATTTTTAGACATTTACGTAGATGATCTCACACACAAAATCACACACATGCATACAATATCTTCCATAGTCTGGCGCATGCCTGACCCAATTTCCGCTACGCTAATGTAGCGTAGCGGAAATTGGGTCAGGCATGCGCCAGACTATATCTTCCACACAAAAACTTATGTTAGTAATATATATATATATATATATATATATATATATATATATATATATATATATATATATATAATTCATTATTGTTGATCTGTGTATATTTCAATTACTGAAGATTTTCGAGTGTTCACACATCAAGGAAATCACCAAAATAAGCTTCTAAATGTTATACTCATTCTTCGAATAGAACACACACACTAACAGTATGGTTTCCAAGATTGCATAATTATGCAAAATCATCAGGTTAATACGTGAACATCTTATAAATTCCACAGTGACATCTCTTTGCTTGTGATTCTGACGAACAGCTCATGAAGTTTCGGTTTGTGGAGACTATATCACCAGTAGTGCCCCGCACTAAACTTCTCAAAACCTGAAAATAAGGCAAAGTTAGATTAACGAGCAGATAATCCCCAACAGTAATCCGCACTAGAATTATCAAAATCTAGAAATAAGGCAAGGTTAGATTAACGAGCAGATAATCCCCAACAGTAATCCGCACTAGAATTATCAAAATCTAGAAATAAGGCAAGGTTAGATTAACGAGCAGATAATCCCCAACAATAACCCGCACTAGAATTATCAAAATCTAGAAATAAGGCAAGGTTAGATTAACGAGCAGATAATCCCCAACAATAATCCGCACTAGAATTATCAAAATTAGAAATAAGGCAAGTTAGATTTAATAAACAGATAATCTCCAATAGTACCCAGGGGGCGCAAGTTTATGAGGCTGGGGGCCACCTTGAGGTGGGGGTTCAGTTATCTGGGCTGTTTTTCATTACGGGTACAGATATTGTCCTGCTATTTAGTCGAAGGCTTCCTCTTGGAGGAAGACAAGTGTAGTTAACATTTCAGGAGGATTGTCGCACT
Source organism: Ostrea edulis (assembly GCF_947568905.1). Classification (NCBI taxonomy): domain Eukaryota; kingdom Metazoa; phylum Mollusca; class Bivalvia; order Ostreida; family Ostreidae; genus Ostrea; species Ostrea edulis. The sequence continues at coordinate 79,716,854 of NC_079168.1, forward strand.
ATGACCTACAGCACTTTAGGGGTTGAAGTAGGTCAAACAAGGTTGTATGGAGCATTAGTGAATGTTATTTTAATTACATGTTATTTGCCAAGTTTGTTCCTGCCTTCTCTTCCCAGGGGATTATGAAAGTGACAATTTTGGTAGATACCTTCCTGCTCTATATGACTATGCATTTAGTTTTTCTTGCATTTGCACGGCTGTACATAAGAATTTTGAAAATTTGTTAATTTTTGGCACTTCTAACCCCATGCACCCTTAAGGTCTAGGGGTGCAGGAATCTTGAAAATAAAGTTTGTCCACCTTGTCTCAAAGATGCTTCATACCAAGTTTGAAAAGTATTAATGGAAGGGTAGTTATGAAGAAATGTAAAAAAAAAAAAAAAAAAAAAAATGTAATTGTAGGAATAGAGATAACATGTTGTACAGCATGTGCCAGGAAATCCCTACTATTAATAGTTTAATACAAATAAACGAAGTGTTTTACACTGGGTATGTGTTACGCGAGAAAGAAATTTCATATTTGTAAATACATGAGAGTATCAACTGCAATGCTTCACACTGCCATACTACCATGAAGCACGTTTTATTCATATATTTACATTCTACGTTAAATTATTACTGTTTGAATTCCCAGCCGTTAAAATAGATATATTTATCAATTAAAATTCTTATGTACATTGTTTATAACTGCAATTTGTAAACAGCAACATGTCAGGTTGGCATACTTTTCATGAAGTGGGATCAAGTGCCTAGGGGGAGTAAGCATCCCCTGTCGACCGGTCACACCCGCTGTGAGCCTTATATCTTGATAAATAGTTTTCCGTAGTCAAAATATGTGTGCCAAGAACGGCCTAATAATCGACATGAAACACGTCAAACAACATTTGACTCAATGATAGATTGTATTGGCAAACTAGATTGTTAAAACGACCGTTGAATTTGCGAGATGCTGACGTATCGTTCAATGTCTGATTACTTACTGTATCAGTAAGTGATCAGAAATTTTTCCAAAAAGTTGAATTTTATCATTTTTAAGCATGTTTTGAAGTGCCTATTTTTGTAATAAACAACAGTTATTTTACATCATTCATAACCTGTACCGCTGTTATGGAAGCAATGAAGATGTGGAAGTGATCGGACATTCTTTGAAAAATTTACATCTATATGATATACATGTAGTTGAATTTAGTCATTTTTAAGCATGGTACCTATTTTGTATAACCAACTCCTCTCACAGCTTTTACTTGACATTTTTCAGACCTTATACATTATAGATGTTATAAAAACATTGAAGATATACATGAGAAATTTCAGAAATGCTTTTAAAAAAATATTCTAATTTGATGTCTTTTTTCCAGTATGTTCTGTAGTGCAGTGTCTCTGTGATAAATAACATAGTTTAAAGCAACTCGGTCATTTCCGTTCTTCAACCGATTTTTTATGTAAATACAGGTTACCAAAATTGCTTTTTAAAAACTCAATATTTCTGGCTCACCAACTTAATTATAAATGCTGTAGCCTTGATCATGATGGTGTGGATTATTTGAATATTATTCCACTGATGTTTCATTGAAGGATTGTCGTTTAGAATTGTATTAATTAAATGTGTGGTTTCAATCAAGTACACTACTAATATATGCATGTACATAACAACTGTTATTCAGGTTCATAAAACTTCAGGCGTCTTGCAATATAAATGTACTCAGTATAGAGAAAACTAACCACAGTCTCCCAAATAGGGTATTTTCATATACATAATGTACATGTATCCAGATTGTGCAATGATATAGACATCCCATTGGACAATAGTAAATAATTGAGCCCAACCTGTTTAACTGTTTAACACAACACACGCGAGAGGAATTGTAAATAAAATGTGGATTGTAAAACATTTCAAAGAACTTTAGTAAATTTGAAATCACTAACCTTTTCCCAAATTAACATCAAAACGTAAAGCCCCGTGTACACGCTCTGCTTTTGCAGCTGCTTTGAAGCAGAGCTGCAAAAGCAGACCGTGTAAACTAGGGATATGCACTGCAGGCCTGCAAGCAGACGGAATAGAACTTGCTCTATTTCAGTCTGCTTTGCAGACGTAACTTACCAATCACTGACCAATAAGCACCATTGATAAATTAGATATGAGGTAAGGTGTATATACACATGGTAAACAAAAACAAAGAAAATGGTGGGTAAAAAGAGAATAGAAGAATTAAAATTAACATCAGTTCAACAAGAAGCCATGGTCTTGTCCAGCATGTCCTTCTTTTACTTCTATTTCTTAAATGTTGTCTATATACAGCAGCCATAATGATAATTAGAAGAGGAGGCAAAATATCAAAATCTTCCATTGTGTATACACGTGTTTATGTGACTAATGGCGGGAAATGACATGCTAATAAACTGAAAGCAGACATGGTAAAGCAGAACGTGTAAACTCTCTGTCTGCTTTGCAGAGTAAAATACAGACCTAAAAGCAGAGCGTGTAAACGGGGCTTAACACTTCACACGACCATTCCTCACGATAATTGAGGTTGTGCTTTTTGATATCAAAGACAGCTACATCTTCCATATAAATGGAACACGGAGACGTTGGTATCATCTGCTCAGTTATTCAAAAATTATTTTGTTAAATACCACTCTAATTCTACGCACAAATACTCTAAAGTTGATATTAAAGGGACTGATTCACGACCCCCCCCCCCCCCACCACCAATTTTGTTTTTCACTTTAAATGGTCAAAATCTACAGTCTAATATGTTTAGAAGGTTTCACCAAAAAAATTAAGGTTATTCATCATGACAGAAGCTCATTTTAGAAAGTTTATTATTTGTTTTGAAAACAAAGATTGAGGTGTGTTATTGTTTACGAAGTTTTCAAAATAAATGGATATTGATCCAAGTTTATTATATATATCACATCTCAAGTATACTTTAGGTAAATGTGTCATTTAAAAGTTAGAATTTGTGATTGTACAAAATGAAGATGCTTTAAATTACAAAATTAACGTTTCACTGGTTTGCTTGTTTACATAAAAAGACTCGAGTCTTTGTTTACATAACACAGAATAACAGTTAAAATATTGCTTCTACCCTTGCATTCAGAAGGTCCAAATTTTGGCTGTCAACATTAAATGAGTAATATTTTTAATTTTAGCATAAAAAATGAAAAATATTCTTTCGAAAAACCTCATTGACAATATGTACGTGGTCTTTAGTGATCACATTTTTCAACAGTCTGTTGGAATTTCCACGGACACGATTTTGTTCTTTTATTAGTCGACCTGTTTATATACTCTTGTGAGGCGGAATTTATTCAAAAGCTTCTACATGAGAAGACACGATTTCTTGCTATGCAATGTAGCTCTCAACACAACATTAAAATGAAAAGGCAAAGATAACGAACAGTGATTAATCGCATAAATCCTACAAGGAAAACAAAGTGAAGAGTTTGGTAAACACGGACCCCTGGATATACCAGAGGTAGGATCATATGCCTAGGAGTAGTAAGCATTCCCTTTCGATCAGTCACACCCGCTGTGACCCCTATATCTTGATCAGGTAAACAGAGTAATCCGTACTCAAAATCAGTGTAACAATTGGTATGAAACACGTCGGACATCATCTATCGACGACGTTTTATCTGTAAACAATACTCATTTTCATTCACATGTCGATTCGATATATCCCTGTGAACTCGAAATAAAAGACACCACCGAATCTTCAGCATCTGCTTCATATTTGTATATTTTATTTGACATAGATGTTAACGACAAACTGACAACTCAACATTATAACAAAGGAGATGATTTCATACTGTTTTCATTGATTGATAAGAATAAAAAGTGAACATAACATAGATTAATCTCATGATTCCTATAAAGAGAACGCATTGACATAACATATATTAATCAATTGTATGCAAATTTTGAGTGTTTATAGGGGACTACAATCTATTGCGGAAGGATTGTTTAATGCATGTAATATCGAGGTCGATCTATCTGTGGTTGTGTTAGAAATTAAGTGCGCATGGAGAAATGAGAAATAATTTTTTTTTTTTTATCTTTTCGTTAAAATAATTATGAAATTATGTAGACGAATTTCTTGATTACTGTAATCAATACGTTTCATTTTTATTCATCATTACATAAATGTTATGAATCTACGATTCTATACGAAGTTTTTACAATAAGTACTCCCCTGAATGGCAGTGTATAAAATATAGAAAGTTCTAGAAGTACGAAGATGGAAGTACCTTTTGAAAAAAAAAAAATTTGCACAACCTATAACAATTTCTTTATATTCAGATTGCTTTAAACACACACACATACAACTGATTTATATTCCATAATGTAACAATCTTGATTAATATTCATGCGATAATTTTGATTATATTTTTGAATACACATGCAATGTTCTTATCGTTTTGCAACATTTCACAAGAGATCAGAACTCTGGAATTGTCACATACAGATAACCAGATTATATAGTATCAATTAATATTTTCACATGTAATTGGCAATATTCTTGAATGAAAATCAAGATTGGTATACATATATGTACACTTTATACTCTTAACTTGGGAAATGGCCAACATATGCATCGATTATATTCATGAAACTGGCAGTTATTGTATTGTATTACTTATTATCATGGGTTGTACAGGTCAAATGTTAGAATAATAAACATAAAGTATTGAATAGTTTGGAAGTATTTTATTGTTTATTACCATAAACCATACAGCTCAGGTTTAAAGTTTTTACAAAGAATTAATAAACATACGATATACATAACGCATAGGAAATGCAGTTTAGGGGAAAATAAAATTTCCACGCACAATTTCAATCCGATGTGAGGGTAAACGATATATACTGATATATTGTACATATATAGAGGATATCTATATTGTGTGTTTTGATATTTGGTTTATCCAACGAGTTGATATTGTGTATTTATTCGCGGGCTTGCCGAGCGAATAAATACACCATATCAACGAGTTGGATAAACCAAATATCAAAATACGCAATTATAGATGTTCTATTTATCTCATACGTCTTCTTTTCACTTTTGAGAAGATCCCCAGTATGGTAGAAACAGCTGATTGACTTTGTTTTGAATCCGTGGCTCGGACGTCGTGCTTAATCTGTCTTCCTTACGCGGGAAAATATAGTGCGCTTATAATCCATTCATATACAATACAAAAGGACATTTTTGTAAAAGAAACCATGGATGAAAATTGTTTTATGAGGCATTATAATTTATAATTAATAATGGCTTTGTCATTCCAACAAAATATAACAACTATAGCCGTGTTTCGAGTTCCTCCGGAACACGGTTTTTATTCTGTGTTTAGTCACGCCGCTTCAAAAATGTTCAGCAGGGTTACTTCCGGTTTCTCGTTGTTTACCAACACTTCGCGTATTAAATGTATTAGTTTGGGATGTATGGGGGTACGTATTTGTTTGTCAACGTTTGATAAGCTACCATTGGTCAAATTCAACGGAAGACTTAGAGAAGACGACGATGTTGTAGTGTAACTTGCAGAAGGCCTAACTGTCTAGGAACCCTAGGCCCTATCTAGTACGGTACTAAAAGAACGTATTAGACTCGGTGAAACCTACCAGATAGGTAAATCAAAATAGTTACTACTTTTTTGTAGAACGTTATATATGATTAAACAAGACACAATGTCTTAAAGTGATTCATAAAGCCGACATCGTGCCCAGTACTGACTTCTGTGGAAATGAGGGGGTTAGGCTATTTATACAATGTATTCGTTCATTCCTAGTGCGGGTGTAAAGTCTCGCAAATATTTCGCTGCATGTTTTTTAGTGCAAAACTAGACTTGGACAGCTTTTTGTTTTTTCTATAAACAAATTCAACAATGTCATAATTTGTGGAAAGCCTTTTGAATTTTACTGATTTTCTAACAATTCTATAAAAAAAATAATTTGTTTTCATATATGATGTAAAAGAAACCAAATATAAATAACCCCTCGTTTCCCCAGATATTACACTATGTAAACTCAGATTGCCTAATATCCATTATTTTGTTGATCCTCATTCATAATTAAATCAATTCATGCTGATTTGAGAAACTCTTTCTAAGGTGCAGTGAGACATTTTTGAAAAGTAACATTTGTGAATCAAAATTATATTTCTGAGGAATGTGGTTTACAATATATTATTTTTGAAAAATTTCGCAAGTACAACATGTACATTGGTGGAATTTTATCATTCACTGAAATTGGATTTTTACACTTTTCAAAGTTAATTTCATAAAAGATTTGAAATAGCTAAATCAAGCTCTATAGCTTAATATAGAGATTGTACTGGAGCTGTTCATGTACCTAAAGATATCACAAAATAAGTGAAGCAATTTTGACCTTAAAATATTTTGTTCGATACATGCATGCTTGTAAAACCAGATATATATCTTGCAGGTGCTGTGATGGTGTACATATATGACCTGCTTTGGTCTGAATGGTTTGCTATTAAACTATGGACAGGACAGTGGTATCATTTGTGAATGACTGACCATGCTGATTATGTCAAAGCTGTGGAATATTTCTACATAAATGATCTTCGTACTAATCAAAGACACAACAGAATGCGATATATGCTACCAAAAATGACCAAGACAAAACAAAAATGTTATATGGGTGAGAATAATTTGATATCATATCTACTAAGTTATAAATGATATCCTCCCTAATTTAAACATCGATATTTGAAAATTATTATTTATCAACTAATACTTGCGTCACAAGTCTTTCATTTATAAGTGACTCATTTAATAAGAAGAATTTTTAGTATGAAAGTGACTCTAGTAGATACATGCATTTCAATGACTTTTCATAATTCCAATGTCATGAGTATTTGTGATCATTGGCGGCATTGCTCATATTGTTATCATTGAACAAAATATATATGCTCATGATTAAGGTATATTCCTCTTAGTGACATCATTTCCATTCTGTGCACATAGATGTAGCAGTACAGAGAAAATCCATTATATGCATCAAAAGTTTGAGAAAAGTTAATTGACTTGTATATATTAACAAAATTGAAAAAAAAAGAATTAATGCTGTTTAATGCCATATATTGCAGAGGAAACGAAAGAGTATCTAAGACCGTTTGTGTTCATTCAAATATTATGTTGGTTGATCTTGTTTGAGTCTGCTTTATACATGACACATGCTTAGTGCCCAGGAGGGCTCTTGTGATGAAATATGCACATTTTCGGATTCATGTCAGAACATTGAATGCAAGCAAACTCCCATGAGTACAATGTATTAGGGAAATTAGATACATGTAAAATAAATATAGTAAACTTTATTGATAAAAGTTATGAAAATTCATAGATTCAGTTTTAATATGAATGACTACATTTGATGTATTCCTGAATAAGGTCAAGAAATATATATGCAGTTAATGATATTTTTCTAACAAATACATTAGATATTATTTTTGCATTTTCACAACTTTGCTTCTTGAATTGACAATAATTTATCGTCAATATTGTGGTATCCTTCCTCTTTTTTACAGGGATATAGGAAGTGGATCATCCATTTTCCTTGCCTTTCCCTCGAGGTCTTCAGACAGTGTCTCTATACATCATTAACCATGTTGGTTAGCTCTCATGATGTCATGCCATTACTGCCAGATTACCTATAATACTGCCAGACTACCTATAATAATACCAAAATATCAGAATTAAAATTTCAAATACACTAGATTTGAAGCAGCAAAAGAAAAGAATTGCAGATGTATAATACACAAAAGGATATTGATTCTTACCCGGCTGAAATGAATTAATAGTTGAACTTTCCCTCAGCTGTTTTACTGCATACCAGTCAATAATTCCAGTCAACATAAGGAGTACAGTCATTGTTATCAACCTGTGTAAATATGTTGAATAGAATATGAAGAAAGAAAATCATTCTCATTTTTCTTACTAAATGGGAGAGCACATAAATATGAGTGGAAGTGTACATACATGTAATTTCTGATGTATACAAAGCACACTGCTTGGTCAAATTGGAGCAAAGATAAATGAGAGTTCTTTGATATGAATTGAAATTTATTTGGAAGTAAATGAACTATCTGTATGGAGTTTGGATGAATGATTATTGCAAATCCTAATCTGTAAGAATAGATCCCCCAATATTATAATTATATGCCCCCCCCCCGCCCGAAATTGCCTATGAGCCTAAACCATGAGTTCGAAGTGTAAATTCTCTGATATATGATAATCTACTATCAATTTAGTGCCACATGATCACCATTGTAAAATGCATACATTGCTCAAATCTATGTGGATGAGGGTACATGTATCAACTAGGCCTATTTGTAAAGGGCAGTACATACCTCTTGGCTTTCTTAAAACTTGGATCACTGTTTGTTATCTTCACCTTTCATATGGTGAAATGGCTAGAACAGGGATGCTTCTGTGTTCGTTCAGTTTTTACGGAATGTAATAATCGCTCTAATTTTCTGCACTGTTCTGCTGCTCGTGGTTTTCTAAACAAATGACGCCATCGTTTCCTCTGCGTGGACATTTTTTTCCAGGGTTGGGAAAGGGTGAACTTTAACATCATCCATACACCCCTTTCTTTCCATTATCTGAATTGCGACCTTTCGTGCCACAAAATGCATATTTTGCTAAAGACAGTTTTATTACCAGAGTAAACAATATCAACCGGAAGTACTCCTGCTGAACATTTTGTTCAAGTCACGTGATCGGCGTGGCTAAATGCGAAAAATCACGGGTGTTCCGGATGAACTCGAAACGTGCCTATTGACCGAGTATTTATTTTTGACGTAGGCCTGACCTAGTGATAGAAGTTCGATGTCGCCGTCTTTTTTTAAATAAACATGATGCAAGTAATATTTTAATGCCGAATATTAGAAAGTTGAACAGTTTACAATGGAAAGTAGAAGTGTTTGTGTATTTGGATTTATAATCGTGGTTTCTTTGGATCTGTGGGCGAGAAGAATTCCTGTGAGGCACTTTGGTACGTAAATATGTTTAAATTTGTTACATTTAATACGGCTCCAGAGAAAAGAGACTGTGCTTGTTGAATGCTGGGAGCCGCAGCAGGTCGAGGTACTGTAGACGAGGCCTGTCCAGTAGACTGCTGATTCTTTGTCGTTGATAATAATGTGGACATCTCTTTTTGTTTTCTGATTGTAATTTCTGAGTAATTATTGATGGAATTGACATTCTTGTGGCCGGCGACTTGCATTATGTTAGTGGGGGGTGTGTTGGTGTCTCATCACAGGGTAGTGAAATGCGTCTAGTGTGGCGGGGATCAAAATTGTAGATCTACTGCTGCCGCTGGCTAGCTTACTTGTAGGTGAAATGGTGAGTCGAGTGCGTAAATCTTGCCTTGCCAGTACAAAGCCTCTACACTACCAAGACTCCTTTCAATGCCTCCCCGTGGCAATGCACGTCAACTGGAATCTAGTATCTCAGGCTAAATTGATAGGGGATCTCGGAGCAGCAAGGGCCCCAGAGATGCAGTGTGTAGGCCCACCGGCGTGTGGATATGCCCTAGCACTCATCAGCCTTGTCCCAGCTATGGGTCAAATAGCTCTGCTGCCTTGTGGATACCCATTTATGAGAAAGGTTAAGGGAGAAGTAACCCTAACAGAAACCCTAAGTGCTGAAGTCGGAGGTGATTGGGCCATAACTGGCGCACTTTAACAGACCACAACACCACGCATTTAGAGCCATTATGACACGTGGAATCGCAACTAATCGATATGGTGCTCGCCCTGTGATATCCCACCGGGCAGGTGCAGTGCCGGGCTCCCTACCTCGAAGGAGCCCAACCAATGCTACTGGAGGTACCTTGATTTCGTCTCGTGGAGCCAGGGGACGGTCAAGGAAAGCTACTGGCCAAAAGAACAACCCAAAACAGAAAGAACAACCAGTAATTAACATCATACACTGGAATGCAGAAGGAGTATCTAACAAAAGACAAGAACTGCAGCTTTTTCTTCATGAAAACAACGTCAACATATGTTGTATCCAAGAGACACACTTACAGGAAAGTAAACATTTAAAAATTAGAGGATACCTAGTTTTCAGAAGTGATAGAAAAGAAAGAAAGAAAGGGGGTGTGATGACACTGATAAGAAACAATATAAACGCCAGAGAGACCAGTCGTTATATGAAGGAAGCTGAATATCTCGAAGTGAAAGTTACCATCAAGGATCGCACCATCAACATTATTAACTACTATTGTCCAAATGATAAGAAGCTCTCATTAGATACCATACATACATCTGACAGCAATTTTATTATTGGAGGAGACTTTAACAGCCAATCTCAGAGTTGGGGGTACAACACATTAGATAAACGAGGAGAAGACATAGAAGATTGGCAAGATAAACACCACCTTATTCTCATCAATGATCCAACTGATACTCCTACCTTCTACTCACGTCGATGGCAAACAACAACTACACCAGATCTGGCTTTTTGCTCAGGTGACGTGCATAGGAATATCAGCAGAAAAGTATGTGATCAGTTAGGAGGCAGTGACCATCGACCTGTTATACTATCCATCAAAGAAACAGGAATACCTTTGCATGCTCCCCCACCTCGATGGAATTATAAGAAAGCAAACTGGAAGAAATTCGAAACATGTACTGATCAACTCACAAAAGACATAGAAATAGAAGGCAAGAACATCAACAATGTTGTCAAGATATTCAATGCAAGCATAGTGAAAGCAGCAAAAGAGAGTATACCAAGGGTTGTGAGAAAAGACTACAAGCCATACTGGTGCAATGAAATCCAACAAACACATGATGCACTCACAACAGCAAGAGAACAGGCCGAGGCAAATCCAAGTCAAGAAAATAACATCAAGCTCCAACAAAGGAAAGCAAACCACCTAAGAACTAAGCTTCAATGCCAGAGACGTGGATGGAGAGAAAAGACAGAATCTCTCAATATGGAAAAAGATTCAAAAAAGCTATGGAATTTGACAAAAGCTCTTAATGATGAAGGAAATAGAGGCCATACCATCACGCTAGAACATCAAGGACAAACAACCACTGGCAAAACTGCAGCAAATGCTTTTGCAAAAGGTTACCAGACTGAGAGTGATACGAACATTCCTTCATCTCTTAAAAAAGAAGTAAGACAAGAAGAAAGAGAGAGATCAAAACAAGCTACACATGACATAATGCAGAGAGAGATCACAATTGATGAATTGAAAAGATCTTTTAAAAAGTTGAAAAAGAAAAAGTCTCCAGGTCCCGAGAACATCACCAATGAGATGTTACAATACCTTGGTAACTCAGCACTGAAAACACTGCTTGATATCTTCAATCTAAGTTGGATTCAAGGACAAGTACCACAATGTTGGAAAGATGCTATAATGATGACAATACTAAAGAGAGGAAAGAACAAGTCAAAAACTTCCAGCTACCGCCCTATAAGCCTAACAAGCAGTTGCTGTAAACTGATAGAACGTATAATCAACAAGCGCATGCAAGTCTATTTAGAATCAGAGAAGATCATTGGACATGAACAAGCAGGCTTTAGACAATACAAAAATACAGAAGACCAGACAACACATCTAGCACAGGTTATTGAAGATGCCTTCCAAGCCAAAAAAGTAACACTTGCTGTATTCATAGATCTACAAAAAGCCTTTGATAAAGTATGGAAAGATGGACTACTAGTAAAATTGCTCAGATCTGGAATCGGTGGTAGAATGTACAAATGGATCAAATCATATTTGAACAACAGAAAAGCCAGAGTTTTTGTTGATGGACAGTGTGGAAAAAAGTCCTTCTACGACAAGGGGTTCCACAGGGAGGAGTACTCCCGCCGACCCTTTTTATCCTCTATATGAACGATCTTGTTCAACAGCTACCAAAAGGTGTACGCACAGCCCTTTATGCAGACGATCTTGTTCTCTGGTGCTCAGAGGAATATACAACCACAGCAAAATACAGAATACAAACTGCTTTAGACAGGGTAGTGACATGGGCTGAGCAATGGTGTGTTACAATCAAAAGAGAAAAAACAACTGGAACTCTGTTCTCACTCTCCCAGAAAAACCAATCTGTACAGCTTAATCTGGGCAGCACATCACTAGAGATTGAAGACCAACAAACATATCTTGGAGTAACCTTTGATAAAAGAATGACATGGAAGCAGCATATAACATCAGCTGAAGCAAAAGCAAGAAGAAAACTAAGCATCATGAGGAAATTGGCAGGAACAAATTGGGGTACCAATGAAAAAATATTAAAATCAGTTTACCAGGGGAATGTTCGTCCACATCTCGAATATGGATCTACCTCATGGATGACAGCAGCAAAAACCCACCTACAGACCTTAGACAAAGTACAGAACCAGGCACTACGAATCATCACAGGTGCCATGAAGTCAACCCCAATACATAGTATGGAGGAGATAACAAACATAACTCCGCTAAGTAAGAGAAGGGAGTGCAATGCAATGTTACAAGCCGCAAAATACTGCTGTACTGAAGATCACCCAATGAATAATAGACTAACGCAACTCTCATCAGGCAGACTGAAAAGATCAAGTTTTGTATTAGAGACAAGAGCTTTACAAAGAGAACATCATGAATCGCTACCAAAGCAAGTCAAACCTATAGCCTTTTCTGTAAATGACTACCCTACTGAAGATAAACTGAGAAATGTCAGCATTCAGACATCAGTACCAAACATCACATCCAAAGATGAACAATCTGATATTGTAAAGAACACTCACACTATGACCATGCTAGAAGAACAGTACCCCTCTGAATTTTGGATAAGAGTATTCACGGACGGATCAGCCACAAATGCAATAAAAAACGGAGGGGCTGGTATATACATCCAATATCCAAATGGAGAGCGACAATCTGAAGCAATACCAACAGGCTTGCATTGTTCCAACTATAAAGCTGAAGAAAAAGCCATCAGTCATGCTGCACATACCATCACAGACAAAGTCAATATCACAACTCCAATTGTTTTCCTTACAGATGCTCTGTCTGTATTACAGGGATTGACAAACAACAAGCTACCATCACTAGAACAGGCGCTATTTAACATTCAAAGTCGCATAACAGTGCTACAATGGATCCCTTCGCACTGTGGAGTCTATGGTAATGAACAAGCTGACATTCTCGCAAAACAAGGTGCTGGACAACAACAGGAGGAAAACCCAGTCTGCCTTGCAGAGATGAAAACCATAATAAAATCTCTGTACAGAAAATCCAACCATCAAGACAGTTACCACCATCTGTCGAGACCTGAACAAACTGTCATATTCAGACTGAGGACAGGACACAATAGACTAAACAAACATCTGAACAGAGTGATGAAAGTGGTACCATCCCCAATGTGTCCCTGTGGTGAGGCAGAACAAGATACAACACATATTCTACAGACATGCAAGAACCATCAGGCATTGAGACAAAGGATATGGCCATTACCAACAACTATCCAGGAAAAGCTATTTGGAACAGTGGAGGACTTACAGAAGACCACCAGATTCGTAGAGGAAGCAGAAATCCAAGTGTAGAGGCGAACGACAAGAAGAAGAAGATGTTAGTGGGGGCAATATCATTTTCTCTCAGTTTCTGCACACAATATTTTCTGGTACTAGGATTTGTTAAGAGTTTTCCAGATTCAGCTATCTGTGGACATTTTTCTCTCGTTTTTCTCATCATTTTCTCAATAGTGTTGACACCAAGTCTTTGTTTGATGAACCATTTTTCGCTCTTTTCATTTGATAATGGAATTGTGCGGTGTGCAATGTAAAATGGGTCAGTCGGATTAGAAAAACCCTCTGGTCTCAAACTTGCATGTTTTGTAAACGTGAATGGGGTCATTTTCATTTAATGCGGGGTTCGAAAATATTTTTTCGAGAACTTTTCTGGTATCCCGGGCATCCGCGCCAGTGCGAGTTTTCGTTTGCCGTTCAAAATGCTGCAAATATTCGATACCTCCCGGTGTTTTTTGAAGGGAAATATCCCCCCAACAAAGATTTTAATGTTCCTGGTGTCCCCGGAGCCCCAGGAGAAGTGCATTGTTTAACCAGACCGTGTTGAGAAGTGCATGGGGGGAAGTAACTCCTAAAACTCCACAGTCGTATAACATGTTTACATCGTCATCCGACAACGGGTCAGCTTTTTGTGGTCTGTTCCCCATTCCTTTTTGTTTAAGATCTTTTTGTTTCGCTTTAAGTGCCTGTTTTTTGGCATTGAAGATATCATTTGAAGATTGCATAATGCTTACTTCGTAATTATGACGCCTTAGAGCCCGATCGATGCTGGAAACAATACTACGGAGGGATGTTGGTTCAAATTCTTCACCCCCCCCCCTTTTCCGGACGCTCAGAATAAAATTTGCAGGATATCGGGTTCAGTGGGTGGAATTATGTGAAATTCACGCGTTTCATTTTTAGATTGCAGGAATGTTTTCAACAAGTTAACATCATATAGAGTTTTTCTCAAAGTGTTTTTGTTTTCTTTGTCCTGGATGAATTTTTCAACTTCGTAATTTTCATAACATACAAATCTTGAATTGATTGGTTCTGCACTTATTTCTTCCAATTGATCACTTGCCTTTTCGTCAGGTTTTTCTACATTAATAATATTTGCCTCTTCTATTTCTTGAAAATTTACAAAAAACTTTCCAAATTTTCTATCACCTAACTCCATGATTTTCCAGCGATATGCAGACGATATATCAAAATAAATACGCACATAATTTATGAAAATAAAAAATTCATTGTTTTTTTATGAGCATTTTGATTTTGCTATAAAAGAAAGAATAAATAAATACAGAATAACAAGTTATATGCTTTATTTCATGCAACGATATGCATCAACACAGGAAATAGGTCATCCAAGCGGGGACAGTGTCAAAAGTAGTTCGGACCGGAAGTGCTTTATCAAACGGGGGTGTGATAAAGCGAATGCTTTATCTCACTTGCAATATACACCATTGACCACACGTATGAGATAAATGTTTGATATATGTACTGTAAGATACAGTTCTAGTTTGAAACTCTCATTTAAATACAATGCAATGTATGTTAAATAAATGGACACGTACATGTTTATGAAAAAGTATCTGGTATGGAATATATAGTGAATACAAAATTGAGGATAACCTCAGCATTTCTGTATTCTTGAACATCTATACAATGTATTTATAAACATTCTCCTGATTTTACCAGAGCGATTTCACTGGAGGGCTTTGTAGCAGACTTTGAAGCTGCACTGTGGTAAGCTATTAAGGAGAGGTTTCCACGCACGCCAATCCAGGGCCGTGCATTCCACTGGATACAAGCCGTGTTCAGGAAAGGTCCAGGAGCATGAACTGCAGGTATAACAAATTACATCAAGGAAATTATCATTGAAACTATAATTTCTGTAAATATCTATTGTGCCAAGGAGGGGGGCTGCTGTTAGCAATCGCGTTCATTCATATTTTGATGGCCTTGATTTACTCTAAAGTTAATTTTTAAATGAATCTTAAATATATTTTTGTACCATACTTCGTTTATATAT
Source organism: Ostrea edulis (assembly GCF_947568905.1). Lineage (NCBI taxonomy): Eukaryota > Metazoa > Mollusca > Bivalvia > Ostreida > Ostreidae > Ostrea > Ostrea edulis. The sequence goes on from NC_079168.1 coordinate 79,732,409, forward strand.
CGATGACTCAAATTTCCCCTGTTCGATTATAGATCTAGTCTATAAAGGGGGGGGGGGGTCATAGAATTATAAGATCATTGATGATTGTATCACTAAGGATATATAAAATTTCATCATAAAACATTAATGCAGAATATTACAATCTACAGAGCAAATGTTTGAACCACCGTAAAGTCTCTCTAAATTATGTGGGAAATTAGAAAATGACTTAAATGTTTATCTAAGATTTTTACTGTATGCAGATGATACAATATTATTGTCAAAAACACCAACAGAACTTCAGTATCAATTAGATGTGTTTTATAAATATTGTGAAATATGACACTTAATAATATTAGCTCTAAATATGAAAATCCAAAATCATAGATAAAATTAAAACTAAGTTTAAGATTTTATCATAATAATGATTTAGTTCCATTGAATATATACACTGTAGCATTATAAAGAACTCATTTTTACACGAGAAGACAACGATGTAATTTTGTTTCATTCATAGTAATAACTAAAGTTTATAAACCTTATCCTTTTCTGTCATTGAAATGTTAAAAATCACAATTTTACAACAAAACTATCCGATACCAAAATGGCCGCTAGTATTGCTTTAAATATCAACAGTGATAAATCTAAAATTGTTAGTTTTGGTAAACGTACCAACACTGTTTTTAATTAAATATAACAATGGAATTCTTAAAATGGTTTATAGTTTCATATATATGGGTGTTACTTTTAGTAAAAATGTTAAATATCAAAGAATTAATTGACAATGCCAATGGAGCTATATAAGGTGTACATGTTATTAGAAAATGCAGAAAACACAACCTATCCATTGATTGTAAACTTTATATGTCAGATAAAATGTGAAACCATTATTTTATTTGAATGCGAAGTACAATGTATGGGGTTTTAATCAATCAGCTTTGCCAGAGAGACTTATTAAAAATGCAAACATATATTGCATCTTAAACCTTCTACAACCAAGTCCATGGTATATGTATATGGCTAACTAGGAAGGTATCCCATTGCAATTAATGTAAAGGTACAGTTCTTTTTGGGCTAAATTACAAAATTCAGAGGGGACAAAAATTTCTTCAAAACTAATTAATGTTTGGTAACACTTTCACGCGTGTTTGCTTTACTTTTATAATATCCGTATTAAGAGTTTGTTTTACGTCTTTGTATTGCAATAAAATAAAATATTGATTGATTGATCACAACATGTACTCATAGGTACTGATAATGATCATATCACTTCATTACTACCCATTTCTCTTATATCTATATGGTTTCCATCTCTGTTACACCTTCATAATTAATAACGTCGATCATTGTACGTCGGATTAATTGCAGGAGATACTGCTTCATTTTGAATCATAATGTCTCTACACAGCAGTGTGCAAAACAACTTTATAAACAGCCCATCTTTGCACCGACTGAAATTCAGTTTTGCACTGATTGCATATATGTGGTGGTTACTGAAGTAAACTTCTATTTGATATTTCATTTTCAGAAATACACAAGGTTATGAACTACAACACTTCACGCCGTCACACTTTTCATGAAGCGCGTTAATGACATTTATCGAGCTATATTTATAGTACATCTGTCGGAATTTCGTTAAATTAGACGAAATGTAATTGTCATTGAATAATGCGCATATGAATCTTGATAAATATCATATTTATTAAGATCATACGCGCATTGTTCACAATTGCAGTGCATTCATAAGAAAGTGGCTATTACTACATTTAGGAAGATATCAAAGGCAAAAATACTGAAAATGTAGATATACAAATATGAGAAAAGGGGAAAACTGCAGCTTAACATCGCCTGAACTAGGAGCCCAAGAATATAGTTTACGTTACAGAGACTTAAATTGTTTTGTTAAACACCACTCTGATTCCACGCACAAGTACTCTGATGTTGAGATTAAAAATATGCTGGGGTTCCTTATTGATAATATCTTGGTAATCTTTGGTGATCAGGCCTTCCAACAGTCTGTTGGAATTTCCATGGTTATGAATTGTGCCCCTTTGTTAACTGAGTTGTTTTTATATTCTTATGAAGCAGAATTTATTTTAAAACACCTTCTCTACGTGAGAAGAAATAATCTCTTGCTGTGGCCTTCAATGCGAAATTTAGACATATCAACGACGTTTTATCTATTAACAATTATAATTTTCATCCGTATGTCGATTCGATATATCCCTGAGAATTCGAAATAAATGACATAATAGAGTCGTCCACATTTAGATAGAGATATCAACGGCAAACTAACAATTCAACTTTATTATAAACTCGGGATGATTTCAGCGACTTCATCGTCAATTTCCCATATTTATGTAGCAATATTCCATTATCATCTGCATATGGTGTTTATATCTATCAACTAAATCGATATGCAAGAGTTTGTTCTGCGTGTGATCAGTTGAATTTTTAAATCGTGGCAGAATACTAGTAGACTAACAAGTTGATTAAGCAGGCGTTTCAACAGTCTTGCTTAAAGTCGGCATTTCGCAAATTCTGTGGTCATTATAATGATCTAGTTTGCCAATACAACCTATTTTTTGGGTCAATTGCTGTCTGACGTGTTTCATACAGATTGTTGGGCCGTTCTTGGCACACTGATTTTACTACGGATAACTCCATTTACCTGCTCACGATATATGGCTCACGGTAGATGTGACCGGTCGATAGGGCATGCTTACTCCTAGGCAACTGATCCCACCTCTAGTATATCCAGGGGACCGTGTTTGCCCAACTCTCTATTTTGTATTGCTTAGGAGTTATGAGATGGGTCACAGTGCGTTATATTCACCTTTTGTTTGTGTTTTGAGTTGTTTTCTATTTGAAACAGTTTTGTAGTCACATAAAGCTAAGAATAAAATAAAATATACCGGTATGTTATGATATGATATGTGGCCAAACTATTGCAGTATTTTCCGATTTTTATCCATGTTCTTTTCTAACAGTTGTGCTACTTGTACGAAAAGTTGAGCAATCAAACCTGTTTGTTTTGTTTCATCACTAGTCTTAAAAAATAATGTTTTATTAAAGACACTGAACATCTCCTTTTCTTTGTTTTGATATAGAGGCTTTAATCAGTGTTAATAAGGGAACAATGGTTTTTAATTAGTACAAATACCATTCATATTCAAGGTCATACTTGTGAAGGAAATCGTATACAATGGGACACGGGGTACTGCTTTTGTAAGGGTATCTATTTCAGCACATTTCAATATTGAAAACAAAGAAATAATTCAGGTTCACTCTTCAAAGTTTTTGCTAAAGACGACAAGCTGTATTTCTTTTCAAATTAACTTTGCTGTCATCATAATCAATGGATACATGTTTGTTGCAAACTACCACTTGTCCGCGTAATCATTACCAAATATGGAGCGTCGTCAAGGTCAAAGGGTGCATTGACTATTTTGTTTAAAGTAACTGATATTTTAGTACTTAAATCTGGTTTATATTGTTAAAAAATCCATATGTCACCTTGAAATGCCTTATATTGATGTTTTGGCATAATCATGTTATTCGCTCCGTGCAGTGAATTAGTTTGAAATGTTTGGTTTATAAGTGTTATACTATTGGCATTTTACAATCATGCTATTTATTCCGTTTATAAAAGCAAAAATCATTCATTCACATTTACGGAATAAATGCTATAGTACGTAGAATACATGCTCATTCGCTCCGCGGAGCCAATAACATGATTATGCCCAATATAAACTATAAAATGTCTTTTGGGGGTTTTCTCGGGTGATGAAAGTAACAATCATCGCAGAAGAATTTGCATAACTATAGTTACACGTTAGTAGTATATTTTATTAATCGATGTATTGTTAGTAAGTTTGAATTGCATAATATCATACACAAAGACAAGCAATTCACAGTTAATTGAACTCGGTCAAACTCTACGCGTTCTTGTGTCGGCAAGACAACAATACATACTTTGATTAGCACGTGCACGAAACACACAAATACCTTCAGGTATTGCATTGTATTGTTTATTGACCAAGAACCATACAGTTCATAGATACAAAGTATATATAACAACACATTATACAATGAAATAGTAACAGAACATAATATATCATACTGATGTACATGGACAGGATAGATACTGAGGATAGTCTTATAATAACTGAGATCTAATGGATGAACATTTATATAGGTATTTACCAAGTTTACATAATTCGGTAATATTTCCAGTTGATAATAGTTGGATAAGCTTGAAAGTGGAGGGGTGTTTATAATAATATTTATTTAAATACTGTTTTCTATACAATCATTATAAAAAAGACACATTAATATAAAATGATATTCGTCTTCAATACTATCTGAACATAATTTACATTTTCTTTCGTTTCTTGGAATATTGCTAAATCTACCTTGTTCAATTTCTAATCTATGTGAGGATAATCGGTATTTACTAATATTTTGAACATACATACTTGGAACAGATTTTGTAAGATACAATTGTAATTTAAAACCTTCATTGACATACTGTATTTATATAAGTTACATTTTGGTGACGTCTCAAAACACTATAAATTTCTTGTATAAACACATCTTGTAGTCTTTGTTTTACTTCAGATAAAAATTTGTTTTCATTTATATCATAAGTACAATTCCATACATATCCAAATCCTAACGAATGTAATAAATTTCTTACATATGTCAACCAACAAGTATTAAGAATTAAGTAAGAGTAACTCCGATATTGAATATTCTTTACCACATATCGTAAAAGGGATAACTAAGCTTCTTAACGATGCGCACAACTGAGCAGTACAGTTACTGTTGGCTGAAAAACGCAAAAGCAAAGCACAATTATCTTATCCTCAAAGTTCTGCAGATCGCCCCCTAACGGTTACGACCATTCGAAAAGATTGTCGTATAGTCCCGACAACTGCATGATGATGAAACGTTGACAGGTGTGGTGATGGTCTGTAGAGGGCACAAAACCCGTTTAGTCATCACTTAGGGCAATTTGATAGCTCAAGGGTATGTAATATTCCGGAAATTTATCCATCGACCATCTAGGTTCTACATTGTAGTTTTCAATGTAAACATCCGTAATTTAGTCACATGACCTAACACTATAAATACAGCGCGAAACAGTTGTCGTCAGTCAGCTATTGTCGAAGCCCAGAGCGAGAAGACGTGGTGGACAAGATTAAGAGTAAGTTGCAAGCAATAAAGTGATTTACTGAGAAAGCCAGTGTTTGATTCTGTACGTTGTAACGGTGTCAGAGTGGAGGCATTGAGACTGTCCTTTTAATAGGCTGACCTTAGTAGTAAGAGGCCTGCCACTGTTGAGGTCGACCAGATAAAGGCTAGCCACATAATTCGTCTGTCCTGTGTACTGGACTTGACTGACGACCAGGCTGTTGTTCACAGTGTCTGCCTGAATAAGGCTCTACAGTGTGTGCAGCGGTAGAAGGGCTGTCACTTGTACTGTGTGTCCTGAATAAGGCTGCAGTACAAGCGTTAGTCCGAGGTCAGCCAGTCGTTGGCTGAGGGTGGTCATACCCATTGTTAAATCATTTTGATATTATAAATCATTTGGTGAACCCCTGATCTTTGTATGTTGATTGACTTTCTTTGATTTCATAGTAATTATTAACCTGGGTAGGGTTAGGCCATATTTGTATATATCTGCAGGCCCAATTTCTAATAACATTCCCAATCTTATTTTATCAATGAAAGTTGCTATCCTAATTACACCTCGAACCCTTGAATTGACAAGGCACGGACTTTGATAGCCTTCTTGCGTATAAGGAAATACGTTACAGGTACATTGATTACTGTTTTGTAGTCCGCTGTTGTGTCGTTTTGTCTACCAGCACGACTAACTTGAGACAATGGCCGGTGTCATAAGGCGTCAGTGTACTATCTTCACCAAAACAATGTCGACATGTACATACATTAGCTCCTATACAGTCCCAATCTCTCGTCAATAGAACTTGTGTGGGGTATGTTCGATCGAGGCATTTGAATACACCGAAATCCACCAGAGGATCTACAAGCTGTGTATCAGGCACTTCTGGACGATCCTCATGGCACAAAGAAACCGTGATACGAATTCTATTGATCTCAGAACCCCAGCATCAGCATTTACTAAAGGGGGTTTTGTTATTGAAGTAGGAAATTTTCAACCTTGATATTTTTGGCAAATTAATGATTGCTAGTTCTAAATAATTGCGTTATCCAACGGAATACATGTCCATCTTCTATTAGTTGTAAAAATTAAAAGATATAGCTGAATGAGGTATAAAAAATATTTACGACATTTGGAGATGGCGATCCCTTTACATGTCAGTATAACATTGTTATTCATAAACTAAAGTCTTCAACTAAGTCAAGCCAAATAAGCTTTTAACAAGGTCAAGGAAGGCTTTAAGACTGTCGAGAAAAAACTCAATGAAGAAAGCTTTTACCCACGTCAAGGAGCTTTCAAACAAGTTAATTTGGTCGTGAGTCTTAGACTCCTACAGAAAGTCCAAAAGGCCTTAAACTAAATCAAAAGAACTTACAAATTAGTTCATCGTCCAATACCCACGGCTGATCTCGTCTTCTACTGAGTAATTAAGAGAACCTTAAAATGTAATAATAAACTAAGTTAAGACAATCTCGAAATAAAACCGAGGCTACTTTAGAGCGGGACTTGTTGTCCATTTATTGCTTGAACATGGGTGGGGGTGGGGGTTGGGGGGGGGGACATACCCCGATTCTAAAAGTACTGTGGCATTATGAATACCAATACGGATCATTATTCAAACTCAGCGTACATGTATGTATAAATAGATAGTGATGTCCTCAACTGATGTACATGTATTTGAATGTAATTTGAAATAAACAATTTGCATATGATTTACTTCACTTCATTTGATTTTTAATAAATCCATGCCTATTATGGTTCAGGACTGCATATTTCAGTGAGAGTAGAATTGAAATCAAAACGTTACTTCTCTGAAAATGATGAAAGATGATGCCAGCTTCATTTATTTTTCAACATCGGATATATTGAAAATAAGCAGCTGGTCCTCTGATCTTCACCTCATCCGGAGTAGACTGATATTCTTTCGATAAAATTTTCACAATTCAGACTTCGTATGTACCGGGTCATTCCTGCACGTAGATAGCGTAGAAGCTAATGTGAAGTTTGCCGGTGAAATATTTAGTGAAGAGGTTTATTAATGGCGCATTTTTGGGATCAATAAAATGGATGTTTGTGACCATTAAACCGCCATTAACAAACAGTATTTGATTTTAATGTGGAGAATTTCATTTCTATTCTCTGGATTAATACTTTTCCCGTTCTTATTTCTTTTTTGCCTCGTGATATTTATTTTGAAATTTTGCCAGCACATATACATGTATGCCATATTCACAAAGTTTGAGAACCACTGTCGGGGAGCCTGGGAATATTGTAATTACTACATTCCTATCCATTTGTTCAAAGAAAGCACATATTGAAAGCTGAAATAATATTCATTCGTTCAAAGAAAGCACACATTGTACATGTAAGCTGAAATAATATCTGTTATCAAAATAGTAAATCATGGTACCAGCTATTTCTATACACAGTATATTACATTGTGTATACATGGAACAAAAATTAACATAGATATTTTTCATGGAGGTATCCAATCCCCATCTCAGAATCCATACATTTTCAGAATTCTTATCCTGGGGATGTTATCTTAAAAACAAGCTGTAACTGACGATATTTTATCCACCCAAGTATGCACCAATTAACAGCTATCGATATAACTAATATAATCCTACAAGATGAAAGGTGAAGATAACTAACTGTGATCAATCTCAAAATTTGTATAAGGAATACATAATGGAGAGTTGGGAAAACACGGACCCCTGGATATACCAAAGGTGGGATCAGGTGCCTAAGAGGAGTAAGCATCCACTTTAGACCGGTCACCCTCGCTGTGAACCCTACATCTTGATCAGGTAAACGGAGTAATCCATAGTAAAACTCTGTGTGCGGCCTAACAATCGGTATGAAACACGTCAGACAGCATTTGAACCAATGATAGGTTGTCTTGGCAAACTAGATCATTTATAAGGACCATAGAATTTGCGAAATGCCGACTTTAAACGAGACTGTTGAATCCCCTGTAACATCATGTTGACTTGTTTGTCACTAGACTGATCATACGCAGAACAAGCTCTTGCATATCGATTCAGTTGAGCGATATAAAGACCATATGCAGGCGATAATGGAATATTGCTACATGAAAGGTGAAGATAACGAACAGTGATCAATCTCATAACTCCTATAAACAATACAAAATAGTTAGTTGGGCAAACACGGCCACACCAGAGGTGGGATCAGGTGCCTAGGAGGAGTAAGCATCCCCTGTCGACATACATACATGTAAATATGGGAAGTTGACGATGGAGAAGATGAAATCATCCCATTTGTCATAAAGGTGAGTTGTTAGTTTGCCGTTAATATTTATTTTCAATCTGATGAAAAAATTCAGTAAAATAAACCAAGAAATATTGCCAAAGAGCATACCTTCTAGGAGTGTTTCATATAAACCGCCATAGTCTCGGACATACACCGTCGTCGTATTCTCGGACACGGGGACGATTGCCAAACATAATCGAGTTGCTGAGATCGAAGTCATATGAAGGTGGAAACTGACGCGAGTAGATACATACATTTCGTTTGTTTTAAAATATGACATCCTGTCATGAATTACGTTCACGTATTATAAATAAAATTTTGCTAATGAATTTTCAATAAAATTGGCATGTTGGATGAATTCAATACCAAGAGAAGGTCTCATGAGAATCTCCTCTAAATCTGCATTAGTTCCATCGGTTAAAATGATTTTTAATTCATTCCATCGATCAATGTGATCGCCGATGTAGATTCTGTTTTTGTTTGAAATTGAATTTATGTCTCGGCATGTTTACAAATATGACACTAGCGCAATGCTTCTCGTCCGCATTTTCCGAACTGTTGACCTCAGGTCAATTAATGCACACCCGAAATTACGAGGAGGAATTATTGTCAGAAGACAACAATTCATGAATCGATATTTTCTGCTTATTTGACGATTTTATTGCTTCAGATCCACTTTGATTTATTCTACATTGTATTTGTTATTTCATTTTTCGATAGATAGCTTGTATTGCTTTACAGTGTACATGAGTAGAAGTTTCAATATGGGTATATATGAATAATATATACATGTATATACTCATTAGAACATACAGAAAACAATTTAAAAGCAATTACAGAATCCGATCATTTAGCAGCGCGATCGTTGGTTTTTAGATCACATGAGAGGCTATATCTATGGAGCGCTAACGCTGCAAGAAATATAGGCCGATGTGAAGAGGCTCAGGGTATATCATCTCTAAAAGGCAGCTCTTATTTTCATAATTTAGATGTAATAAATCTAATATTTTGCTTTTTAATAATAAACTGATAGTTTATGTCAAGTGTATTTATACGCAGTGATTAGCCCATTTGATTAATCATGACTCCGTGATAGACTAGAATTAAACTAGACATCAAATCTATCAAGACTGTCCAACGGTACAATTGTGTACATAAAAAAAGTCCCCAAAATTTCTTAGTCTCTTTCAATCAGACACTCGGCTGTCTCCGCAAATATCCGACGAGCAGAGAGTCGGGTACCTGTAAAGTGCGAAACGAAATCTAAACGAAACGAAATCTACCGAAACGAAACGAAACCCACCGAAACGAAACGAAACCTACCGAAACGAAACGAAACAGATTGTATAACCGAACTCTTTTAATTATAATAATTAAAAATGGCATCTTAGGCCCCTGTGAAAGTTACCACATATAAATAAAATTCGCCTCCCCTTTGATGTAGGCTTTCGGCTTGACTGTTACAAAGTTTTAAAAGTTGGAAAGGGGGGGAGTAAGCACAAAGTACATATCCGTAGTTGATTAAATGCCATGTACAATGAGTTTCGGATCCATACATTTCAGAACCGAGGGTTACAGTCTCAGAGATCTGGGGAAACACACTATACGAGAGGTGGGGTCGCCGATGTTGGATCCGCCTTTGGGCATAGATACATTGTTTGAAGAAGCTGGTGTCTGAGAAAATTGAAAGCAGGAAGAGCTCTTAACCTCTTATTTTATCTCTAACTGCTGAGGTGCGAGTACTTTCAATAATGGAAAAACTCTATACATCTGGGATGTTGCTAAGACGGGGAATTGAAAACGGGACGGAAAACGGATTTTTTTTTTTAATGCAATAATATTAGGAGGAGGTCGGCATTTTGTAAACTGAAAAGGCTTATGAACAAGGGGATTTTAAGCAGAAATCACAAAGAGAACGGGAGGACATATTCAGAATCCACCGTTTGATATACTACATACAAATACACAATATCCACATGTATACATATATTTGCCTTTAGAGCAAAAAATACTGAAACATGTATTTATGCCCAAAATCGGATTCAACGCCGAGGACCCCATCCCTCGTTTAGTGTGTTTCCCCAGACCTGTGAGACTGTAACCTTCCGTTCTGAAATTTATGGATCCGAAGCTAAATGCACATGATATTTATGTACTTTGTGCTTACTCCCCCCCCCCCCCCCCCCCCCCCCCCCCCCCCGTTTCCAACTCTTAAAACTTTGTATCAGTCAAGCCGAAAGCCTAAATCAAAGGGGAGGCGAATTTTATTTATATGTGTAAACTTTGACAGGGGCCTAAGATACCATTTTCAATTATTATAATTAAAGAGTTCGATCATACACTCTGTTTCGTTTCGTTTCGGTGGGTTTCGTTTCGTTTCGGTAGATTTCGTTTCGTTTCGTTTCACACTTTACAGGTACCCTAGAGAGTCTGGGAAAGACACGCGGTAATAACTATTACCGCTAAGGAGCGCTAATCCAGTTTCGGTTTGATTCTCTCTGACATAAACAGTCAATTACGAGATTTGATGCTAATTAGTTGATCCTTCGTTAGTGATACCAATGGGAAAATCATTACTACATGTACAATAGGAAAAAGAATACAGTCTTTGTCAGTTGGAAATTGTATTTTCACGTTTGCTTCCTAAAGTAATTTTGATAAAACGGTTTTACAATTTCCTGTGGGTAGAACAGCAAATAAATCTTTTCCTTTTACGAAAGTTTTATAAACACTCTAGTTGTAAATCCTTAAGCTTAAACGGCAAATTCAGTCTATTAAAACTTTCTTCGATAGTCGTTATTTTGGAGGTGTGTTGAATCAACCAATCAAATTAAATACCAATATTTTGATAAACCTCGTTCTGATGTTACAAACGTTATCGCGTGTCTTTACCAGACCTCGTCGGAGATTTACAGAGAAAATTAAGCGTCTATTTGCACGAGACTAAAAAGAGGGTGTTGCACCGAAGCGGGAATTTTCCCTAATCGGAGCTCCGTACAAGCACTCGTGACGTAGAACTGACCTTCATTCATATTTATACTCATTGCGTATTTGCCATTTAAATACCTGAAGGATACCCCCAGTACTAGGGACAAGCCTAATACATTTTATGGGTAATACATTACTTGTAGTCTAAAGATAATTTTTGAAATTGTGAAAATTAAATTGTCTTCTTTTTTCTGAGTATGAAATACAATGTATACGGTTACATGTTACGAGTCTATCAAATATTTAATATTCTATACTACTACAGTCCAGAAGCTCTTATACTCGTGTGTATTATTTTCTACAACCAACAACTGGCAACTGTACATGACTCTGACCACAAAACAAGATCTGGGAAGTTTAATACGCATTTATAAAGTTCAACATTATTCGAAGTACATTCGTACATGCACTTGTAAAAATTGATTCAACATAGCAGTTTGCTACTGGAATACATATAAACTCAAACTGTTTAACAGTTATTTACCTTCTTTTGGGTTAAAGTTTTCCTTCCAAAGCGTTGCATAGTTCACAACGGATTCTCGTAAAAGGCACCATGCCTTTCATTCAGAAAAAACATACACTTTCTCGTTAGCAGCCTTGCCTATTAAAACACAGGCATTGCATGCTGTATTCGGCGTGATTTTGAGAGTTCTATTCACAAACTAAACAGTGTCCAGGTTGGAAGGTTATTTCAAATTCGGAACATGGTAATAAACAGAGATTTGACATGAAACATTTATAAAAACTAGAAGCGTGTTTCAATTAAGAAAAAAAAATGTAGATGGAAAACTTAACATGAAAAAAAAAATGTGTTCGTGAGGGAGTCGAACCCGGTCGTTTTAAAAAAAGAAAACATCTTTACATATAAGAGTCGACGACCTTACCCACTGAACCACGCAGTAGACCACAAATTAAGAAGGAAAATTAACGTACAGGTGATGTTGAAAATAATACCAGTGAAGTTGTTTCGATTTTTTTTAATTTACAAAAAATGTCCTCGTGAAACAAAATTTCAAAGCGACAGTTTTTAGAGGAAAACTTGAAGAGCATGTTTATGCTAAATCTATTTTGTTTGACGGAGGCAGTTTTTTTTAAATTCGGGGATACCCCTCCATTTTAACGCCAAAAATCATATAAATCGCTTATTGCTTGATTTAAACTCGAAATATTTTGGCTAATTTTGTCAATACACGTCTTTTAAACTTACTTAAAAAAATATTGAATCAAGACATACGTTCCAACTGGTTTTATCATATATTTGAATAACTTAATTTTTTCGATCTTTCATGCAACACCTTTAGGGAAATTAACATGAGATGTGCAACACCTTCATTCTCCGTTTTAAATGGGTCTTGTATAAAGCTTGATCTGTGTTTTAAGGATTGATTGATTGAGGTTTTACACCGTTTTGGCAATATTTTAGCCATGTTTTAAGTACATGTAAATTAAATATATGCCAAGTACTAGTATACTATCTGAAGTTAATCAAAGCTGTTGCTTATTTAATAGCATTATTACGTCATAAATAAGACTTCCCCCCGCCTTTTTTCGAAAAGAGCTTGATAACTGTTTTAAAAATTTCATCCAGATTATTGCTTAGGAAAAGGTGTGCCCATCTGTCGAGCAAAATGAAATTAATATATATTGTGTGTCAATAGAAGATGAAAAATGTGTTTGAATATGAATTTGCTCGACGCATGGGCTCCATGTTCTCTGAAAGGAAAACCCCCTGAATTTATTGATTTTTTCATTGATTTTGGCATTTTATGCCAACTTCACGCTTCTGTCGTGTAACACAATGCAATTTTGGATCAAATTAAACGTAGATTAGGTTTTCTTATATATTTCTTATTTGAATGCCAGATTTTGGGACTCCTACTGAAATCATCCATTTTCTTGGCCAGAGGACCATGGAAACTGTACCTGCTTCTTACACAAGCTTGAGAGGAACCCAATCCTTACAAATGACGTTCAAATCTACGGTGTTTTGCATCTACCCAGTTTGGATGCGTTCCACATCAGTATCAGTCTCGTTAGGATAGCTCTATAGTTTGTTCAACTCAATAGTCATTGAATGTAACCTTGCGGATGAGGCAAGGTGTGCAAAAATCCCAATAATTAATGTCAGCAATCCTCCTATGTCCTGAACATTGTATGACCTTTCACCGTGGCTAACCCATCCAGTGTGTTAAGACAGCTTTTCATTAAAATCCTATAAAAGTCTCTAGTGAACATGCAGTGTCAATATAAATCCATCTAGATATTATCTTGATTTTACTAAGTGGGATTGCTGTAGGGGTATTTTAAGATTTGTTGTTGATCGATGACAATTGTATAAAGGTGCTCTCGCTCGTGTTACTGAATAATGGTCACTCCCGGGTACATATCCAGACTTTGAACAAATTGTTATTTCAAAATAGGGTTTATACACTTTAATTCATACATGCAAGGTGAAGATAACGAACATGTAGTATGATAATATATAATTGACATTTATAAAAGCAATCTGTCGCAGCTGATCCTTCAAAATCCATATACTGTTTAGTTTTTGTTCCACATTTCAATAATGTACATGAATTGATTTGGTTAACAAACATTCGCCAAAAACAAAGAAAACGAAATGTATAAAAAATAAAAACCCACTTATGTTCCTAATAAAATGAAAACAAATTTGAAATAATCTGTCTTATGATACAATGTCTCTGCAGATTGTGTTTTCATTCGTTGGACACCATCATTTTATGGTTTTGTAATTGATAATGACATGAAATTAAGTTATAAGATAGCAAATAATAAAGAGAAGATGTATCCGAATATTTGTTCAAGTTGCAGGAAATGGGCATATGCGTTGATCACGAAATTATTCATGAAACTACCCCCAGTAAATGTGTGATTCTTCGGCTGTGACCACTTTACGGGTGTTTTTATATCAAATTCATGACAAAGATTATGATTGCGGCCATTTCTAAAAGCAACATTACCCAGAAACAAAAGAAATCAAACGCAGATGATACGTCATTCCAGTTAACATCATCGAAATAAGCATCTTGTTCGAAAGATTGTCTGTTGCTTTTTCTCTGATGGGAAGGTTTCAAGCATATTTTACACCTCAGGAATCTCTCCATAGTAACAATTCCTCTGTAAAACTTGCCCACCTTTCTTTCGGACTTTCTATAGTGGATCCTGAGTTGAAAGGAGGACAAAATTATGGTACCCACCCCAAGCGTCATTTGAAAGATGAGATATACTCCCAACATTGATGTTTTTTCTGAATTAACCGGAAGTTGCATGCTGATTATGGATAAAAACACAGCGAACGCCAGAAAAACAGTCACCGCAAACGACATCTTCTCTCCGGCATCTGCGGGTATTACAAATACCAGGAGACTTATCACTCCTAAAAGAACGACTGGTAGGATCAAATTCATGACGTAATACTGTGGTTTACGGCGCAGAGTCAGGGTGAATGTAACCTTAGCATCCGCTTCATATTCAGGAGAAGTTGAATGCACGATGTCCCATACCGAGTTTTGCACATAGTCATAGTAATCTATTGGTGCATTCTCCTCATATAAAGTAATATTCAGTTCACTTTTCAGGAAGCTCCAGCTGACGAAGATAAAATTGCAGATCTGAGTGTCGAAAGGAAAGTAGGTTATGTCGATATCACACTTGCTCTCGAATATCTGGTAGGGATACCAGTAAACCGTTCCGTCCGGTACAACCTCCACATAGTAGAAATCCCCGCCCAATTCCTCGAACTCTTTGACGCCATTCATAAGTACCACGTCAGGAGTCCAGATATCTTTCTATTCATATATACAATAATATTATGTTAAAAATAATGACGTAATTTACTTCATGGGAAATTATACGTTTGTTTGCATAGTGATGATGACTATTGAATTTTGAATTTTGAGTTTATAATATGATAAGGCGTTTTTATACATGATTTTAATTCCTCTGTAACATTAGTAGAGATGTAATATATTACTTTGACAAAACCATATTCGGCATAAGGTTCTCAATTTGTAAACATAAAAAGCTTGGTAGGGGTGAATAATAAGTTTTTGTGTATTCATCTATCATACATTGCTACATACAGCATCTTAGAATTTTTCCCATGGGGATAGGTCCTCAGTATGCATTGCTCGTCGTAAAAGATGACTAAATGGAACGGTCCTTCGGATGTGACACGTCTTCATATGAGTGAAAAATTCTCGAAAGGGACGTTAAACAGTATATAATCTATCGGATGAGACCGCAAAAACTGAGGTCCCGTGTCAAACTAAAGACCCCTCCCTGCTCAAAGGCCGTAAACGCCGAGCATAGCCCCAGCTTTTGCAGCCTTTCACCGATAATGGTGACATCTCCATATGAATAAAGGATTCTCGAGAAGAACGTTAAACAATATACACATTGTACAATCAATCTTAGAATTCAATGTCACTCACATGCAATACACACTTTGGCAAAATAATTCCAATAGTTTCGAGGGAATAGAGTTTTTCAAGCGAATAGAATATAAGTAGCACTTTGAATTATACAAACTTAAGACCATTTCTTAAAAGGTGAAGAACAATTATTATGGCCTTAATCGTATGAGAGAGAAAATTCGTAAGAGATATACCCCACCTGTTTGAAATACAGCCTTTCAACTCCTGTACTACTTTCATCCCACTGAAGGAGCTCGTCTGTCCAAATAATGCCAAGGTGCGCGGTGGTCACTAGTCGCTGCTGGACAGCGTCAACTTCAACAATACTGGACAAATAGAACGTTGTGAAAATGTAAATTGTTTCATCTTGGTCATAAACAGGGCGGATCTTGTTGGAATAGTCAGCCATCAGTGATTTCTGGAGCTGCTTATAGTCGTCTATGGAACTTCCACTCAGTAAGATTAAATCACAGAGTGAGAGTAAAATCACACGAAGCACCAGCATCGTAAAGTTCTATGGGCTGGATATGCTGGCTGCAGACGGTATATTGCTACATGTAGAAACTATTTGGCTGAAACAGACAGCACGCAGTTTATGAACGCGAAGGCGATCCACTGACCTGTGTCCATCTAAAAGATAACTTGCATGAAAACTTGAATTCTAACCCTTGAGTAAATTAAAACGTGTGTGTTTGTTTGCGTGTGAGTATATGTGCTTAATCAATTGATAAACATTTTCAATGTTACATGTCTCATCTTTGATACCCGTAATTAGTTTGACTTTAAAAGGTAAATTCAGCAAAATTCTTTTAAACGATTATATATATATATATATATATATATATATATATATATTGTAAGCTACCCAAGGATAGGGGTTTGCTTGTATATTTCTGAATCCTCGGCAGATCCACTCATGTCAGGATAATTCCAAAGATCATTTAACTTCAATAAACAATATCTCGGTCACACTTCTCTTCCATTTTTGGTGAAGAATACTAGAAACTTTTCAGTCTTAATCTGTATTTATTATGATGAATAAACAAAACAAGGCACAAATAAAATCTCTTCATGTGGTGAACTCTGTATACTACGACAGGCTTTATACAAGTGCTGAATTTTCAGAAATACAAGTTTTGGTTGTCCAGTGTGGTAGGAGATTTCTAACTAAGTTTTTACTATGATTATTACATTATGAGTAGTCTCACCTTAATTTTCTTCCAAGAGATTTGAATGTTACCGCCGCTCAACTTGTAGAAATCTGCCGTAGTAACGTAGCGAGCTTACTTATATAACCTTCGGTCCTAGACCACATGACTACAGTTAACCAATCAAAATATGCCGTACAGGCCTCTAACCAATCAGCGACTTGTACGGTGGCATCGGCTCCCACACAATTTCCCACACAGAACTACTTTTTCCCGTACAGGCTACCGTACAAGCGCGAAAGGAATATCAATAAGTACCAATAATTAAAACTGAGTAGCATACATTAAGAAGCTCAATTTGCTAATCTAAACAAGTAAATAAATATCACAATATCTCATGCATGTGGGTTAAACATACTCTGTCTTGTGTGCGCATGAATACAGTTACTATCAACGATACCGTAAACAAATATAGTTCCTTAAGATATGACTGGTTACATGTAGTATGTAATAAATAACAACGAATTCTCAACCTCAAATTGTTAAAGAACATTAATTCATATGTCTGAATGATTCACATAGTAAATACTATCTCACAACCATCGTAAATATCTTCGTCACCAAACCGGAAGTGACGAGTGATACTGCACTCGTAAAAAGATGATGACAGCCAAAAACATGATATGTAAATATCCACCCGACATTCCCCAATATTATTACTACTACTACCCCTCGTGAAACTAAAACTGGTAATTACAACAGGAATTATTCAAGGGAAGACACGTAAGTACATGAAATGACTCGAGATTGCTCTAAACTCGTAAATGAATAACTTAACTATCGGAACACGTGTAAACATGAGACATGTCAAAATATACGGGACCATTTCTGAAGGAATACATCGTAATGCACAATACAATGTCACTAATTATTATTGATCCAAACATGTTAAAAGTAGAAAATCAAGTAACAGGTTACACTATATATATAGCTTCTCCATCGTCAACTTCCCATATTTGTGTAACAATATTCCATTATCACCTGCATATGGTTTTTATATATCTCAACTGATTCGATATGCAAGAGCTTGTTCTGGGTATACTCAGTTTTTAAATCGAGGTAAGCTACTGACAAACAAGTGGATGGTACAGAGATTTCAACAGTCTCGATTGAAGTCAGCATTTCGCAAATTCTATGGTCGTTATAACGATCTAGTTCGTCAATACAACCTCGCATTGGGTCAAATGCTGTCTGACGTGTTTCATACCGATTGTTAAGCCGTTCTTGGCACAGTGATTTTGACTGCGGATAACTCCGTTTACCTGATCAGGATATGGGGCTCACGGCGGGTGTGACCGGTCAACAGGGGATGCTTACTCCTCCTAGGCACCTGATCCCACCTCTGGTGTGTCCAGGGGTCCGTGTTTGCCCAACTATCTATTTTGTATTGCTTGTAGGAGTTATGAGATTGATCACTGTTCGTTATCCTCACCTTGCATATATATATATAACCTTGCATATATATATATATATATATATATATATATATATAACAATATATAACAATATATATATACCTGTGCCTGATTAACAACATCCGCGACTGTACCTCTCCTGTATACACAACATATTCTACATCCATGACTGTACCTGTGTCTGATTAACAATATCCACGACTGTACTTGTGTCTGATTAACAACATCCATGACTGTACCTCTCCTGAATACACAAGATATTCTACATCCATGACTGTACCTGTGTCTGATTAACAACATCCACGACTGTACATGTCCTGTATACACGAGATATTCTACATCCATGAATGTACCTGTGTCTGATTAACAACATCCATGACTGTATCTGTCCTGTATCTACACGTTATTCTACATCCATGGCTATACTAAACTAGGTTTATATCCATGTACGATATAATATGATTTAGATATTTTAACATTTAATCAGATGATTGCAATGGTATGGTGGCAATTTGAGATAGTATTGCAGAAAATATGCAAATGATATACTGCCTACCTGAACCTAAAGGACTGTATGAATAGTAAATGTATAATGTAACAATGTTATCAAAGAGAAATTCACAGTAGCATTCCTATAATGAAAGAACCTCATTCAGAATAGTTGAATAGATGTCATTTTTCGGTCACACATCAAGCTCAAACTTGCTATGTAGCTTCTTTGTGAATCACTCTAGATCATGTTACACTTTTAATCCATTTTTACCTCTTGCAGGAGTTGTGCCCCTTTATTTAAAAATTATTGTTATATGGAGGGTACATAATTTGTCAGGCAAACACCTCCTTCAATTTTCAAGTGAGGACCATCTTATTTTACAGTGTTTGTATCGATATTGAAGATGTGCATGTGGCAAGGATTTTGATTTTCCTCTTTGAGAAAATTACAGGTTGAACGTTGTCAGTTTTGAGGAATTATTGAATAGAGTACATGATTAGTCTGTTTTTCCTTCCAGTTTTCAAGCGAGGACCTTCTTATTTTACAGAGTATTTGTATGAGTATGGAAGATGTGTATGGCAAGGATTCTGATTTCTTCAATCTGTCTTGTCTGTTATCACCTTGTGGATCTAATAAAAACAATACTTACATGTATAAGGCTAGGATCATTAAACTTGGCCCACTGTGTCACATTTCCAATGATTAAAGGAAGAATCCTATTGTTTTGCAAGTCAAACTTGCATATATGGGTAATTAATACTAATAAGGCTAGCTTGGACAATCCACTTTCATACACAATCATATTCAACCATCAGATGGGATGTACAATAGTATGGCACAGTGTTACTGTGCATGTCTGTTCATCCATCAGCACCTTGGATGGGAGGAGGAAGAGTACCAATGAGGCTACATATGCCAGAAGTGGTGTTAATCAAATGTGGATTCTTAGAAGAGCTTTTAGTAAACTTGAAATCACAGAATTTTCCCCAAATCAATAGCATTAAAACCTATGACTTTTCAACACTATACACGACCATTCCTCACGATAAATTAAAGACTAGACTTTTTGACATCATAGACAGTTGCTTCTTCAACAAAAACGGAAAACGGAAATATTCATATCTAGTGATCAGTCATTCAAAAACTTACTTTGTTAAACACCACTCTGATTCCACGCACAAGTACTCTGAAGTTGAAATAAAAAATATGCTAGAGTTCCTCATTGACAATATCGTCGTGGTCTTTGGTGATCAGGTCTTCCAACAGTCTGTTGGAATTCCCATGGGCACAAATTGTGCTCCTTTGTTAGCTGACCTGTTTTTATATTCATATGAAGCAGAATTTATTCAAAAACTTCTACGTGAGAAGAAAAAAATCTCTCGCTGTGACCTTCAATTCGACTTTTAGATATATCGATGACGTTTTGTCTATTAACAATGATAGCTTTCATTCATATGTCGATTTGATATATCCCTGTGAGCTCGAAATAAAGGACACCACAGAGTCGTCCACTTCTGCTTCATACTTAGATATTTTATTGAAAGTAGACATTAACGGCAAACTAACAACTCAACTGTATGACAAACGGGATGATTTCAGCTTCTCCATCGTCAACTTCCCACATTTATGTAGCAATATTCCATTATCACCTGCATATGGTGTTTATATATCTCAACTGATTCGATATGCAAGAGCTTGTTCTGGGTATACTCAGTTTTTAAATCGAGGTAAGCTACTGACAAACAAGTGGATGGTACAGGGATTTCAACAGTCTCGATTGAAGTCAGCATTTCGCAAATTCTATGGTCGTTATAACGATCTAGTTCGTCAATACAACCTCGCATTGGGTCAAATGCTGTCTGACGTGTTTCATACCGATTGTTAAGCCGTTCTTGGCACAGTGATTTTGACTGCGGATAACTCCGTTTACCTGATCAGGATATGGGGCTCACGGCGGGTGTGACCGGTCAACAGGGGATGCTTACTCCTCCTAGGCACCTGATCCCACCTCTGGTGTGTCCAGGGGTCCGTGTTTGCCCAACTATCTATTTTGTATTGCTTGTAGGAGTTATGAGATTGATCACTGTTCGTTATCTTCACCTTGCATAAGCAAACCTGGTGCACATGTTTCTTATGATGAGAGGAAGATGTCTGTTATTTCTTAAGGTCATACTTCCATGAATAATTAGGAAAACTGTAATAATAAGGACTTGATATTAAATTGTTCCCAATGTGTTTATGCCAAGTACATGTATATTTTAATAAGTACATAAATGTAGATCAACTTTTTGAAGTTGTATATTATTAGAGCAAAGTGAAAACTAGTAAATTATCAAATAAAATGTATAGGTCATCACTCTTTTGAAGATATAAGACATACATAAACAGAATCATATATCAACTTCAGAAAATTACAATTTTCCTTAAACAGTATCATCAAAGTTTCACAAAAACTGGTTATATAATAATGTACATAACAATATATAACAATCAGAACTTACCTTTCGATTCATTGCGATTAAACCGGAAGTAAGACAGTCCAGCGAAATTCTTAGGCACTTGGAGGTGTAAAAACATCTTTTTCTTCGAATGAACGGCATTGGAACGAAAAGAAACCGTACATATATTGAACGTAAGGTATATGTGAACGATTCATCGCCTCAGGCCGTTTGAAAAACGCCCACAATAACCCAAACCCGAATTTGCCTCAAAAAGAGTGTCCTACCCTTCCTTTTTTATACATGCACATACTATATATTTACATTAACTTCCAGTGCCCGTGATTTAACTCGTCAAAGTTAAATCGGTTTATCTAAGCTAAATATCAATTTTAATCTGTATCACCGGGGTAATTTCCCGCTCCAAGCTATTCTCTTTTCTATGGAGGGTAATCGTGTTCAAAAATCCAAGCATGTAACCTTGTTAATCGATACATGCAACCGTGTTAATTTCTCAGTTTCAACTATGTATGTTTGTAACTCAGGGGGTGTACGTTATGTTTCTCAGAAATGTATACCTCGGTGTTGTACTCTTCATTTGTGTCATCGTTTGATTTCTGATTTTACATTTCTCTTTATAAAAATGCATCATTGTTTCTTAAATTATACGTCGTCATCCCTACAGTATTTCCGTTTGTAGACTTAGTAATTACATAGCTGTACCTTACAACATCGCATCTTACACCTTTCAAGTCAACAAATGTCAAGTTTACATGTTTGTCGAATTTCGATATGACCATATATGGAAAGACAACGGAAATCCACGATTATTACCGAGAAACGAAAGAATTCCCCATTTGTAGGACTAATCTATTGCGCATGCGCCAAAATTAACAACGGATTTGCATCTCGAATTTGCTAAGTTTTTATATCAAAAGACAAATCGACATGTGTCACAGTCTCAAGTTCTCGACGTTACGCATTACACACAGAAAATGATCTATAAGGTTACGAAGAATGGATTTACACCAACGCCTAATAATAAACATATACTTTCTTGATGTGCATATGCACAGACATGTAACGTTTATGTATGGATAAAACTATCCAACATGCTAGTACACATATTTTGCACCGGTTAAGATAGCTCATTACACTAAAATTTTATTTAAGGTGGGTCCTTAGTCCTGAATTTTTGGGGTTAAGGTAGCATTTTTTCGTTTGGAATCAATAGATTAACATTCAGAGTAATGAAAAAAGGCAAACTAGTTAAGGACTTCCATATTAATTTTCATTACAGTCACTACTGAAGTCATGTACCCCTATGTAGATTTTTATGAAATTCATTGGAAACAGTTATCTGTTGTTATTTTAAAATGAAAAAAAAAAAAAATAATAATTTAAATTGCATTTATTTATCAGGAAACAGTCAATAACTAAAACACATGTCATTTTCAATATGTTCATCAAGTTTTAGTATAATAAATGCAAAATTATTGAATTAGCCTTATTCTCCAAAATGTAAAAAACAAACTAATATGGACACAGTTTCCTTATAGCATGGTTTACATATCATTTTTTCTGTTTATATTAGTAGATGTACATCTGTTATAGTTATTTATGAAAAAAAATCCATACCTTTCCTTAATAATTTCAAATCTATAGCTTCCAGAGTATGTATACCCCCATAAAAAACCTAAGTCTGGCACCATACAGCTGAGCTATTCAAAACCACTGATGGATTAAAATTTTATGTAATTACATGAAAAGACAGATAAAAATTCCTTATCACCTTGGTAAAATGTTTGTGAAAAATATAAGAAATCTATTGCATAATGGACTTGATAAATAATTTAATGAAAACAGAGTTATTGTCCTTGGATTCAATATTTTGAAACACATTATTGACTATTGAAATATAACTAAGACTTTTGAAATATTTTATGGTTAACAAGATTTTTTACAATAACTATTGAAAAAGACTCCAACAAAATTTATGTTTCAGTCATTAAATTATTGACTTTGGAAAATCTTATGACGTCACAGGAGTGTGGAACTACGTTAATGTCTTGTTAAAACACCTCTTATGAAGAGTGATTTCACCATCGAAAGAGTGAAACAAGCTCTCAATTATTTTATATGATTTTTAGTGATTCGTCCCTGAATGATCAAACAAAAATGTTTTCCTTGCAAATAAAGGATTCTAGAGTTCAAATTTCGCTGGGATTTGGTGCATGATGTGATATCTAATCAAACATGCCTACAAGATTCAGATATAAACGTTCTTTTTTAGTATAAAATATTTATGAAAATTGAAAACGTTATTTGTTAATATACAATTATGGGCTGTTTATAGCAGGAAGACATCGGAAATTATCCCATCTTAGTAGGGGTATCACCCGAGGGCGCCTATGCGTATGTGTATGTAATATCAAAAGTGCAGAGGTCATGTGGTACTGTACGTCACAGGGCCAGTCAAAAGGCTGAAAGAATGATGTGGTAGAAAGAGTTTTTTCCATAATCAATGAAGGGCATCCCGTCTCTGTTAAAGTGTTCCTCTTTATAAATTTTGTGGGAGATAAAGTCTCAAAGAAGTTGTTTGAGTGGATGATCACATTTGGTATCCCTGATTTCGTCCATCTTATACTCAGGCACGTTAAAATTGATTTTCCATTATTTTTACGTGCAAAGTTATTTTCACATAGAAAGTAAGGTATATTGGATGACCCCCCCCCCCCCCCCCCAACTGCATGTACATTGTAATGAATTGAAGGACTAAGCCCCTCCCCCTCCCTTAGGCTGTTAGTTTGGAATAGACAACATATTTTATGGAGTTCTTGGGGGGGGGGGGGGGGGGGTCCCCTTTTTTTTGCTAGATTGTCAAGAATTTTAGACGACTTCTCCTCTGCCCCCAATTCCACCCCCTTTTCAGAAAAGCCACGTGATGTGGCCGATACTCGTTGTCATTCTTTGTGCAACAAAACTTAAGTTGAGTTAAATTTCTGACTACTATTTCCTTACATATTGCTACATATTATAATGAAAAAATATATACGTATTTTAATTTATTTTAGCCCTAGATATGATTGAAGAAAAAAATAGCCTACCAAACTAACATGTAATTTCAGTCCAGTTGTACCTCGTAAAATTCGTTATGTAATTAGATATGTAGTTTAGATCTAATAGATATGATTTTATTATGATTAATTTTTTGAATTTTAAAAAATACGTTAACATATATTCCGGAAATATATTGTTCATTGGTGACGTTTCACCCAAGTACGTACAATTTAGCGAGAATACCGCTTGTGTTCTGCCCGTGTAGCACATTGATTTTCTTTCGGTTCTCGGTAGAAATCGTGGATTTCCGTTGTCTTTCCATATATGGTCATATCGAAATTCGACAAACATGTTAACTTGACATTTGTTGACTTGTAAGGTGTAAGATGTGATGTTGTAAGGTACAGCTATGTAAATACAAAGTCTACCAACGGAAATACTGAAGGGATGACCGCGTATAACTTAGGAAACAATGATGCATTTTTATAAAGAGAAATGTAAAATCAGAAATCAAACGATGACACAAATGAAGAGTACAACACCGAGGTATACATTTCTGAGAAACATAACTTACACCCCCTGAGTTGCAAACATACATAGTTGAAACAGAAATTAACACAGTTGCATGTTTCAATTAACAAGTTTACATGCTTGGATTTTTGAACACGATTACCCTCCATACTTTTCGGGTATTAGTGAGGTCATAAATTACGTCATGACCACCGTGCAATATTTCCCAGCAGTTCACCCACCCAGCCCTCCACGTAAACTGAAATTGTACATTTCTTAATTTGTTGTCGGCGATTTGGCTTTGTTTTTGTATTTTTCAGGCAAGAACCTATTATGGAGAGCCACTCCTCCCAATCTCTCACCAGAGGGCGTTATGCAACGCTCCACAACGTTATTTCAATCAATCTAATTAAAATCAGATGTTGGATCCGCTCGCATACTCGTAGCGAGTATGCGAGCGGATCCAACATCTGATTTTAATTGGATTGTATTTCAATAGAACAGAACGATAACACGTATTGGCAGTCTTTGTCATGGCTTTACTTAATAAAAACGTATTTCCAATTCAACGACAATGTTCATATCAATACAAACCATCAGTATGTATATCATATACACTCTGTAATGAAATGCATGATCTACAACGACTTTTGGATAGTAATGTTGTAGCATCAATAGTCCATGCATGTTTGATCCAATCAATCAATAATTCACTCAATATTTTCAATCAATCAATCAATATTTCAATCCACCAATATGTCAATCAATCAATATATCAATCAAAAATTCACTCAATATTTCCAATCAATCAATCAATATTTCAATCCACCAATGTGTCAATCAATCAATATTTTCAATCAATCAATGTTTCAATCCACCAATGTGTCAATCAATCAATAATTCACTCAATATTTTAATCAATCAATCAATATTTCAATCCACCAATGTGTCAATCAATCAATAATTCACTCAATATTTCAATCAATCAATCAATCAATCAATCAATATTTCAATCCACCAATGTGTCAATCAATCAATATTTTCAATCAATCAATGTTTCAATCCACCAATGTGTCAATCTATCAATATATCAATCAATAATTCACTCAATATTTTAATCAATCAATCAATCAATATTTCAATCCACCAATGTGTCAATCAATCAACAATTCACTCAATATTTTCAATCAATCAATATTTCAATCCACTAATGTGTCAATCAATCAATATATCAATCAATTATTCAATGTCAATAAGCCCAATTATTGGCCACGGACGTGGACTGAAACAAAATCTGTGGCAGGCTTAACAAAATTCGGCGATTGTCTATTATTGACCACTGACAACTCGTAAATTCGTAGAGCCATGACGCATCGTGAATGTGGAGAGTCGAGTCACGTCGACTAAATGGATCTGAAAATACACAAAGAGAAACAGCAAAAACGCAGCAAGAATGGTATGCATATATGCTTGTAAAAAAGGGGGAGTGGCGGGAGGGTTTGGATTTTCGTTGACATGCAACTCGAAAAGGACCGGCAATTAGCGCTTGCGCACTATATATACCCAGGGATTAGAAAGAGGGAAAGTGTCATAATAGGTATTTGGGGGGATAGTGTCAAAACCGCGTAATTCACGCCAGTTTCGAGATACGAACTCTTCTGTATAGGAGGTGCATTTAGTGGAACTTTGAATGCCTAAGTGGGACAGAGTGGATATACAGCCAACAAGGAAGACGATGAAATGTATTAAAAGCGGCTTCTTTTTAAATGTGTAAATGTGGGAAATACTAAATACTATCGAAAGAAATGTTTTACCGAAGTGGAAACATACAAAAAATGTCATATTTGCAAGAAATATCTTGGATATGGTACCTATGACCAGCAAAATAACGTGATAGGATATGAATTCTATGTATTTAATTACTTCCTAAATACTTATCACTTACTTAGTTTGTGTATCAGTCGAATTCGGGTTATTAAACAGCGTATGAGAAACTTACTGGGGACATGCACTTACGCTGTGATGAATATCTATCCCACCCCCGCGTGTAAACAAATTCTTTCACGCCTTACTATGTACGAGAGTTCTACAAAGGGAAATAAATCGGACGTATCTCGAAACCGGCGTAATGCCTGAACAAATACTTGTTCTGTTCATTTCAATAACAGGACTTAACTCATAGTGAGTTAAACACAAAACATAATTTCATAGTACATGTATGTTTGTGTTTTTGATAATTTGGATTACATTTATCATCTTATAAATGTGGATTTAAAATGCACAAGGGGGTATATATAGTAAATTTATCATTACTACAGTAACTTGATCCGAAGCGTTGGATCACGTCTGGTTGACAGGCGCAGATCATCAGATCAAACTCAACGCTTCGCGTCTCGTGTGATCTGATGATCCGCGCCTGTCAAGACATCTTATAAGTTTATGAGCTGTCTTAAAAAAAAAAGAAAAAAAGAAAGATATATCACGTGAAATTGTTCTTATAAGATATCTTATATCTTTTATAAGATAGCTAAATATCTTTTATAAGATATCTAATAAACTTTTTGCTGCAGAACTGTAGCTCTCTGAAAAAATATTTTGACGGAACAGAGAATATTTTTTCAGAGAGCTACTGGATGTTTTTCAGTATGTTCATGAAATTAGCAGTAGATCTACCAGATTAAGTAATTCATTATATATCCAGAGAGCAAAGACACGGTATTTTAGAAGATCTTTTACAATTTACGGTTCGCAGTTATGGAATTATATGCCAGAATTTTCAAAATATTACCCAACATTGGAAACTTTTAAATCCGCTTATCTCAGAATTTTTTTTCATTCCGAAAATTAAAACCATATAGATTTGTTTTTGATTATTTTCAGTTTTATTTTTTTTTAATTTATTTTATTTTCAGTTTTAAGTATGTAAATAGCGTACATGTATGTATACAACATACCTTCATATACAATTTTATATTGTATCTGTATAATACTGCTGTCTATATATATATATATGTTTTCAGGACCACAATGTAAACTAGTTTTAAACCACAGGCACTCGACGTTTTAAATATCTAGATCTATAATAAAAAAAAATTGTCTTCCATATTTCAGAAGCAGTAGACGATGTTTGACGGTTGATTATAGCCGATAAATGGACTTTATTTCCAGTTCACCATGACGATGCGAGAGGCAAGACCTTGACAGAGTTGCTTCTAAACGGTAGAGGTCTAATTATCATATTATATCAAACTTTTCAAGCGATGCAGCTGGTAAAAAAGAAAACCAAGATGGTCGCGTGATATACCTTGTGAATATTATGTTTACAGGAAGACGATTCTTTTATTATAGATATTTAAAACGTCAAGTGCCTGTGTTTTAAACTAATTGTGCTATCCTGTTTAAATAAAGGACATTATTATTATTACAGTTCTGCAGCTAATAAACTTTACAAGATATCTCAAAAATGAATTTTTGTATTAAAGTTATCTCAAAAACTTTATGATAAGATATAAATAAAAAATTGCTTATTCGGTATATACATACATAAATACCAAGGATAACCCATGAAAGCTCGAAAGCTTATTTCCAATGGGTTCCTTTGATGCACGGATGTTTGTGCTTGGGGATCATGTATGTCTTATATTGACTTTTATAATATATCTTATAAAAGAAAGTTTAATATATCTCATTCAATTTATTTCTCATATAATTTACTGTTTATAAGATATCTCATAAAATATACAAGATATCTCATAAACTACTTTAAATAAGATATCTCATAAACCTTATAATATATCTTGTATATCAAACACAATATCTCATAAAGTTTATGAGATATCTTATAAAATGTTGCAGCTTCTGTATATGCAGAAGGTTAGCGTTTAGGGCGCTGATTCAATTCTTCATCTCATCGTGGAGTCAAACATAAGGTGTTGAGTCTGGATGGGAACTTCCCTTTCCACGGTAGGTGTAACGAAAACTTCATACTGTACACATACATGTATATGAAAACATTTTACAAAACTCCATTACAGGGCCAAAATCGCACCACTTTGGAGAGAATAAAGGTCTTTTGATTATATAATGCAAAAGAATTTCGTCTATCTACCACATACATCAAATCCATAGAAATATATTCACAAATGTTGAATTTTTCTACTAATTGATAAAAAAGACAACATGAAATAATAATTTATTTTTTTCGTTCATTAACACTGGAGGTGATGGTCTGTAGTTTGGTTTCCATGGTGCCAACCAATTCCTGGAGGTTTTCAGACAGTGAGTCGGTTACTGGGTCTGTGTGTGCCAGCTGTTAAAAAAGAAATCAGCATTGTATATCAAAGTCATCACGTGATTAGTACTTGCATGTATCATAATTTTAATATTGATAATAATAAGTTGTGTCTGTTAATTGGTAGTATAGAGAGCTAACTGATGTTAGATTCCATTCTTGTGACTGCAGATCTGTCCAAAATTGGTGTTTTTTTTCTTAACACTTTATTTGTTTTACAATGATTAACAATTTTAACAACAGCTATGAATGCTTGTCCTAGCCTTGTATCTTGACACAAAGAGGTCATTGGTTTGTACCTGGAGAAAACCCACTTGTTCAAGTGAGCTATCATAATACTTGCTTCGACTGAAAGAAGAATGGACACGGGTCGCAGCAGTGAGAAACGAGTGTGTCGGCCACCATAGTAACTGGACAGTGGTCAGTGACGTAGCTACACTGTATGCACGTGCTTACAAATATTTTCGTTAAATTTTTATTACATATTACGAAAAATGTCCACAGCTTCTGAGGGGCTGCTGCCCCCCAGACCCCCTGCTTACAAATATTTCAAACCTAGCTATGCCACTGGTGGTGGACACCCAACACACCTTTGTCTGAAGTTCTATTCTAATTTGTTATTTCGTACATTTTAGGAGAGCCTAAATCTAAATATGTAAATACACCAGTAGACTACATGCCATCCCACCTTGATTTTGGCCAGGACGCCTTTAAGCATCATTTTAGCTGACTGCAGTAAAGGAAGGGCATCATCTGACACTGGGCTCTTCTCACTGATCTCAGTATACACTGGAATAGAAAAGTTATACACTGCAGAGCAAAGTAACATCTACAGTTTTCTCATAATATAATAAATTTCCCATGTTTTCCAGTGGCAAATCTAGAGATCGGAGTTCTAATTAGCTCCTCTTTGGTTGAACATTTTTAAGAAGAAAAAGGTATTTTTTCCATTTTGGGGTCTTCACCCCCACCCCAACCCCCTTGTGCTGAAAAAGTAAAAACTTGGTTGCACCCCTTCCCCCTTTGAAAGTTCTGGATTGGCCCATTTTCTATGTAAATCTATTGTGATATGAAATGTACATGTACATTTATATCATAAGACTACTATTTTGTAGAAATATCATTTCGCAATGCACAAATGCCATATTACAAACATAAGTTAAATTTTATAATTGAGTACCTTGGAACACGTTTTATATTAGATGTAACCTTTTCATAAATAAATCACGCTTTGCACAATTTTCACATGTACTGTTTCCATCTATAAGGGTTTTCCATTTGGTAAAGTTATGAGATCATATTCAATATCTTAATAAATTCACTCATATACATTGATAGCATTTCAAGTACCACGAATCTAGAAATTTTTGAAACAATTAATTTTTGTGAATTTTGATCAAATTGGTATGAAGATTTTTGCACCTCTAATTTTTCCTATTTATAATGTAGTTAGTTGCTACAATTAAAATCACTTGTTTTAAAAAACACTCTATATACCCGGTACATGTACTCAAGGTAAATTTTGTACTAAACAGTATCTGTTCTTTCCTGAAAAATATTTATGTGCATCCACTACATGCACAAAAATCAAAAATAAAACTACAATAAGAATTTTCAGGTATAAGGTACATGTATGAGGTCAAAATGAATGCAACATACAATCAGCCAGTTCTAATGAATGCTCCCCAACACTTCTACATTTGTCCAATGACTTCTCCCAGTCTACTTCCTGTGTCAGACATCTCTGTGACTTCTGGAGATACTGTAAGACCTAAAGAATAGAAATCGATGAGCTTCACATCACAGCAACATTATCAACAAGCATCTTATCACAGCAACATTAGCAACAAGCATCTTATCACAGCAACATTAGCAACAAGCTTCATATCACAGCAACATTAGCAACAAGAATCATATCACAGCAACAAGGTTAACATCAACATTACTAGCAACAAATTTCATATCACAGCAACATTAGCAACAAGCCTCATACTACAGCAACAAGCTTAACATCAGCTTTATTACATGTACCAACAAACTTCACATCACAGCAACATAAGCAACAAGCCTAATATCACAGCAACAAACTTAACATCAGCATTACTACATGCAGCAACAAGCTTCACATCATAGCAACAAACCTGATATCACATCCACAAGCTTAACGTCAACATTACTAGCAACAAGGTTCATATCACAGCAACACTAGCTATGAATTTCACATTGCAGCAACACTAGCAACAAGCCTCATATCACAGCAACAAGCTTAATATCTCAACAACACTAGCAACAAGCTGTATATCACTGCAATACTAGCAATGAACCTCATAGCAACACTAGTACTGAGCTTAAGGTGGCTCATTTCACCATATTTAATGGCTCATTTAAGCACCTCGTATGAAGCAGGATTTCACCTTTGAAAGACTAATAAAAGCTCTTAATTATTTTACATGATTTTTTTCCAGATTGATAAAAGAGTCTGTATCACTCTTTTGATGGTAAAAATCATGCTTCATATGAGGTGCTCAAACGAGCCATTAAATAAAATTTGAGTGTAATGAGCCACTTTACATCACAACACAAGCAACAAGGCTCATATCATAACAACACTAGCAACAAGTTTCACATCGGAGCAACATTAGCAACAAGTTTCACATCAGAGCGACATTAGCAACAAGTTTCACATCAGAGCGACATTAGCAACAAGTTTCACATCAGAGCAACATTAGCAACAAGTTTCACATCGGAGCAACATTAGCAACAAGTTTCACATCAGAGCGACATTAGCAACAAGTTTCACATCAGAGCAACATTAGCAACAAGTTTCACATCGGAGCAACATTAGCAACAAGTTTCACATCAGAGCAACATTAGCAACAAGTTTCACATCTGAACAACATTAGCAACAAGCTTTATATCACATCAACACTAGCAAAAAAGCTACAGCAACACTAGGCAGCAAGTTTTAAATGTGAACAGTTTTCTCAATATCTGAATTGAGTCTCGGTAAATTAAATACAAACGGATGGTGTAGAACCTTTTGCTGTGTCTCAGGCTTTTGTCCTTCCAAGCTGTTCGTGAGCTCAGCGTACAATTTCCATATTTTCCCCTCACTTGACACCTGTCAAAACATTCACAAAATCATGTACAACTCGACAAAACATTCACAAAATCATGTACAACTCGACAAAACATTCACAAATATATATGCAACCTGTCAAAAAATTCACAAAAATATATACAACCTCACAAAATTCACAAATAAGTATATACAACTTGACAAACTATTCACAAAAAAATAAACAACTGGATTTTTGTCTTTCACAAAAGTACAGTTAAACTTCAGTATCTTGAACATCGTATCTCGAATACCATGGATATGACAAAGTGAGTTGGAAATCGTAATAACATTTTCTTTATGTATCTTAACATCAATATCTTCCACCCTTGTATTTCTCCAAAAAAAATTCTTGGCCCCATTGAGATCAAGATAATAGGTTTCAATGTATCTAATTTGAATGATTAATGTCATACTCAGTATTGGAATAGAATACACACACACATTAAAAGTATGGTGTCCATGAGAACATCTTATAAATTCCCACAGTAATGTCCCTTACTTTTGCTGTGATTCTGCCAAACAGCTCCAGAAGTTTCGGTTGGTGGAGACTGCTGGGATTCCCCTGGGCGTCCTGATAATCTCCTGTAGTGCCCCGCACTAGAATTCTCAAAACCTGAAAATAAGGCATGGTTAGATTAATATTTCAATAATCCCCAGATGTAACCTGATATTTTTGAAAAAGTGACCGGTGTTCCAGTTTTCAGGGGTGGCCGGTTTTGTGAGAATTTATTTGTAAACAAATGTTAGGATTTCGGCCATGACTTTAAAAATCAGCTGATATTTAGGAATGTACAGAAGTTTCACTGTTCAGCTTTAATCTGTACTATATCAGAGTATGGGGGTTGCAACCCCACTTTGTTTGAATATTTTTAACAAAATTGGATTCTAATTTTTTGTCATTTTGGGCATTTCCAACCCCTTTTTTGAATAGATAACATACGAACTTGGGTCGCACCCCCACTCCTCCCCTTTGAAAAGTCTCTGGATCCGCCCCAGTGATTTTCAAGATAAAGTTAGTTTCTGACAGTCAGAGAAATCGAGGAATGTTTAAATTTGAGGGCCAGAAAAGCCTAATTCTGTACCTAGTCCTTTAAATCATATATGTTGTTCAAACTATGAAAATTCAAATACTAATTCATTTGAAATCTTTACAATGGTCACACCTCTATGTCAGTCCACTTTTCCTTAAGGTCAATCAGCCGGTGATAGGCATGCATGGCTTCCGTAAACTCACCACAGTCAGTGGCCACCTGCAACCAAAGTGGAAAGCAACTCTGAATTTTTCTGCATTTTAGAAATCAACATCACTACATGTGTACTTGGCAAGCTATTTCAAGTCTAACTGACCCCACTACTCAAAGATTATCCAATCAAGTCTAACTGACCCCACTACTCAAGATTATCCAATCAAGTCTAACTGACCCCACTACTCAAAGATTATCCAATCAAGTCTAACTGACCCCACAACTCAAAGATTATCCAATCAAGTCTAACTGACCCCAATACTCAAAGATTATCCAATCAAGTCTAACAGACCCCACTACTCGAAGATTATCCAATCAAGTCTAACTGACCCCACTACTCAAGATTATCCAATCAAGTCTAACTGACCCCACTACTCAAAGATTATCCAATCATACTGACCACCATTAAGTTTTCCCAGATTCTCCAGTTGTCATAGTTACATTTTAAGGATTCCTTCAATGTTATAAAAGCTTTTTTCCTGGAAAAAAATTTATACATTATATTGAGTGAATATGTACTGACCCCACTGAAATACATGTATACACTGCTGCCATATTCTTGTTGCAAGTAGATTTTTGATCATTTCGCTGTAGATACATGTACACCAATAAACTTGGCATTACATTTATATATATACACTGTACATGTAGAATAGATATCAAAATCAGACTTTTAAAGGGACTGGTTCACGATTTTTGATAAAAATATTTTTCACTTTTGATGTTAAACATTAAAAATATAACTCATTTAATGTTGACAGCCAAAATTTTGACCTTCTGAATGCAAGAATAAAAGTAATATTTTAGCCTTGAATATGTGTTATGTAAACAAAGACTCGAGTCTTTTTATGTATACAAACAAACAAGTGAAATATTAATTTTGTAATATACAGCATCTTAATTTTGTGTAGTCACAAATTTTAACTTTTAGATGACACATTTTACCCCAAAAATACTTGAAATGTGAAAGATATAATAAACTTTGATCGATATCCATTTCTGTTGAAAATTTCGTAAACAATAACATACCGCAATCTTTGTTTACAAAACAAATAATCAACTCTCTAAAATGAGCTTCTGTGATAATGTATAACCTTAATTTTTATGTGAAATCTTTTAAACACATTAGATAGTAGATTTTGATCATTAGAAGTGAAAAAGAAAATCTTGGGGGAAATCGTGAATTAGTCTCTTTAAAAGAGACCCTTGTACAAGTTAAACAATGAACATAAGCTGATAATTTTCACTTACTTGTCTTTGAGTTGAACATAAGCTGATAATTTTCACTTACTTGTCTTTGAGTTGAACATAAGCTGATAATTTTCACTTACTTGTCTTTGAGCTGAACATAAGCTGATAATTTTCACTTGTCTGAACTGAACATAAGCTGACAATAATTTTCACTTACTTGTCTTTGAGCTGAACATAAGCTGATGCCATGTTATTCCAGGCCTCAAAATTCTGAAAATCATGTAATTTTAAAATGTATTTAAAAATGTGGTGTTTATTTCTATTTCATGATTAAGCTCTCACTTAAACATGAAAAAGAGTGTCATTAAGGACATATGCGACATTTTTCAATAATATATAATTTTTTGTGACATTCTCAGTACAATGCACCATCCTATCTTGTTTCTATCAAACATTGGGGTATACTGCCAGGTTAAATGTTCTACAAAACATTGGGGTATACTGCCAGGTTAAATGTTTTAGAGTTCACATATTTTGATAGTTCCTGTATCTGTTTGGGGTATATTGCCAGGTTAAATGTTTTAGAGTTCACATATTTTGATAGTTCCTGTATCTATTTGGGGTATACTGTCAAGTTAAATGTTTTAGAGTTCACATATTTTGATAGTTCATGTATCTGTTTGGGGTATATTGCCAGGTTTGTTTTATATTTTGCACATTTTGTTTGTTCCTTATTGTGGCAAGTAAAAATGTAAAGTCAGCTCTGATGTATTGCAAAAGTTGTAAACTATATATGGACATTACACTAGCAAAGAAGGAGAGAAAATCTTTGGATCAATTGGGGATCAAAACCGGTACCCTTGCATCTAGATAGGTGATCTAACCACTGAACTACCCAGGCTGACATACAAAGTATAGCAATGTTACTACACTATAAATCAAAACCTATTTCAGAAATCATACAAGAACTCCTCATATGAATGAGATGAAAATATAATAATATTCTGGGAAAAAATGTCAGAAACGTCATTGACATGTATATGAGTAGATCATTGGAAAGTGTTCCTTCACATCACCAAGGGTGAGTAAAATTTCATTGAGTCCCTTGATATTCAACAAGAATGTCACCCAGGTGGTGAACAGAATCAAAGACGGAGCTAAGCTATTCATAATTGAAAGCAAATGGCAATCCATATTGCTTCATATACATGTATTTTATAACTCTGCTCTGCTTGAATACTGAATTAGAAAAACTTCAGTTATTCTATTGACTATGATATACATGTACAGACTGTCTGTTGACTGTGATATACAGTGTGTCTGTTGACTGTGTGATATACAGTGTGTCTGTTGACTGTGTGATATACAGTGTGTCTGTTGACTGTGATATACAGTGTGTCTGTTGACTGTGTGATATACAGTGTGTCTGTTGACTGTGTGATATACAGTGTGTCTGTTGACTGTGTGATATACAGTGTGTCTGTTGACTGTGTGATATACAGTGTGTCTGTTGACTGTGTGATATACAGTGTGTCTGTTGACTGTGTGATATACAGTGTGTCTGTTGACTGTGTGATATACAGACTGTCTGTTGACTGTGTGATATACAGTGTGTCTGTTGACTGTGTGATATACAGTGTGTCTGTTGACTGTGTGATATACAGTGTGTCTGTTGACTGTGTGATATACAGTGTGTCTGTTGACTGTGTGATATACAGACTGTCTGTTTGACTGTGTGATATACAGTGTGTCTGTTGACTGTGTGATATACAGACTGTCTGTTGACTGTGTGATATACAGTGTGTCTGTTGACTGTGTGATATACAGTGTGTCTGTTGACTGTGTGATATACAGTGTGTCTGTTGACTGTGTGATATACAGTGTGTCTGTTGACTGTGTGATATACAGTGTGTCTGTTGGCTGTGTGATATACAATGTGTCTGTTGACTGTGTGATATACAGTGTGTCTGTTGACTGTGTGATATACAGTGTGTCTGTTGACTGTGTGATATACAGTGTGTCTGTTGACTGTGTGATATACAGTGTGTCTGTTGACTGTGTGATATACAGTGTGTCTGTTGGCTGTGTGATATACAGTGTGTCTGTTGACTGTGTGATATACAGTGTGTCTGTTGACTGTGTGATATACAGTGTGTCTGTTGACTGTGTGATATACAGACTGTCTGTTGACTGTGTGATATACAGTGTGTCTGTTGACTGTGTGATATACAGTGTGTCTGTTGACTGTGTGATATACAGTGTGTCTGTTGACTGTGTGATATACAGTGTGTCTGTTGACTGTGTGATATACAGTGTGTCTGTTGACTGTGTGATATACAGTGTGTCTGTTGACTGTGTGATATACAGTGTGTCTGTTGGCTGTGTGATATACAGTGTGTCTGTTGACTGTGTGATATACAGTGTGTCTGTTGACTGTGTGATATACAGACTGTCTGTTGACTGTGTGATATACAGTGTGTCTGTTGACTGTGTGATATACAGTGTGTCTGTTGACTGTGTGATATACAGTGTGTCTGTTGACTGTGTGATATACAGTGTGTCTGTTGACTGTGTGATATACAGTGTGTCTGTTGACTGTGTGATATACAGTGTGTCTGTTGACTGTGTGATATACAGTGTGTCTGTTGACTGTGTGATATACAGTGTGTCTGTTGACTGTGTGATATACAGACTGTCTGTTGACTGTGTGATATACAGTGTGTCTGTTGACTGTGTGATATACAGACTGTCTGTTGACTGTGTGATATACAGTGTGTCTGTTGACTGTGTGATATACAGTGTGTCTGTTGACTGTGTGATATACAGTCTGTCTGTTGACTATAACTTACGTCCGTATCAATGTTGACACATCGTTTGAAACCTTTAACTGCCTCCTCGAACTTCCTCGCTGCCATACAAGCACATCCATAGGTAAACCAAACAGGAACCTTGGGAAATATATTGGACAAGTCATAATCATATCAAGCGATACCTTGTAAATATATTAGACAAGTCATAATTATGTGAGGCAATATTTTGTAAATATATTGGACAAGTCATAATTATAAGAGGCGATATCTTGTAAATATATTGGACAAATCATAATGATTTGAGGCCATATCTTGTAAATGACATTAAATACATCAGAGAGAATTGTTCATGCATGAAAGAATACACATATGCACATACATGTACAGTAAAACACATTTACAGCGAACCCATTTATAATGAATTCACACTTCCAGCGAAGTGATTTTCATTCCCGGTAGTTTTAAAACATGTTATGAACGTATTGGATATAAAAAATTACATTTGTAACATAAGAGTTGTTCACCCCCAGCAGTTTGCTATCAGCACATTTTACTGTACAAGTATACAAAAGAGTCATTAAAAAGATATGTAACCGTAAAAGGACAATGTACACTGTAAACTAACTATTATACATGTCATATTTTAATTAAGAATGGCAAATAGAAAACCAGTCTGTGATCATTAATTTCTGCAATCGTGTAGTCATACTTTACTTATTCTGCAAGTGTGTTTAATAACTGTTTAGAACAATAGATCCCCTCCAATATTACGTATAATGCTATCATGGGTAGTTCTTACACATCACTCATTATACATGTATTTCGAATCCATTTGTGTCCCTGGCAGACCATCTACTGACCTGCTGGTCATTCCAAATTGTCATTTAAAGTTAAGTTTTGAAAGCAAGTTTTCCGAATCGATAAAAAAATCAATCTCAAAGATTCTAATTTAACCTATATATACACAATTTCAGTAGTTTAAATCAAGTCACCATAAAATTATAAAGATTGGAAATTTGGGATCAGGATTGAAAAAGGTAGATCACTTTGATTTACTTATAAAGAGACCCAGTTTGATTTGCGGTGACAGTACAAATCATTATACAGTAGGTTGAAAAATAATTTGAAAAGTAAATTCACATCTATCTTGAAACCTTGGTTTACACTGTATATAAAACTGGGAATTGTATTCACAATGCAAATAGTAATTTTTGTGTTTTAATATGTCTAGTTATATTTGTGGCAGTCAGACTGATTAATCACCAGCGTCTGATAGCTCAGTTGGTAGAGCACCTGACTAGACATTCAGGGAGCCTGAGTTCAAATCCCAGTCTAGGCCTTTGCATTTTCATCATTCTTGTTACAATTTTAAATACATTGCTGCAAACTTAGATTGAGAAAAATGAATGAGAGGTCCACCATGACGAATATCTGCAACTCAAAGTTGCTCGCAAATCTCAGAGAAATTTCTCACATATAAAGTTGATTTATAGCATATTGTTGATAACTATATTTCCATTTGTGTTTCTATAGGATGTCAGCCATTTTGATAATGTGTTCGTCTTATTTAATTAATATATGCCATTTCAAAGAATTTTCATAAACATTTGGGAAATGGACTCAATACATTTGAAAGCTAACATATTTAACATGATGTCATAAAATTGCCTGTGGACCTCCCATAAGTATGAATTACTACACTAGTTACAAGAAATATGTAGAACAACGATATCAATATAAGATTTTGGCCCTTCAGAGTGGGAAAAAAGCTTTGGAAACTTTAATTTCCATTGTTTGAACACTGACCTGGAGCGAGTTGATTTTGAGAGATTTCTGGAAACATTCGATACACATCTCGTACTGTAAAGAACAAAGTGAAATGTCAACATCAAAAACAAAAAATTTGTCTGAGTTCATCTCTTTTTTTCTTGTACTACCAGACAATACAAAATGAATCAAGCATGGGTCTACCTATAATGATATATCAAATAATGTATTCTTTTCATGTCTGTCCAATCAAAGGAGGTATACTTCTAAATCTAAAAATGGACAAAGTAAGCTGACTGCACCTTGGCCCTTGCCCAGTCTGATTAGCACCACATGTTTGATGCTGGCAAACAGATGGCCTTGTTTTGTTTACTTGTTTATACAGGGAAAGGCTCTATACTCTTATCAACTAAATTCCTGTAGAATCATTTCCTGTGAAATTGACACTTCCTGATCAGATATCTACAGATGTAGTTTGTACATTTCTGGAAAAACCCCTACCTGTTCCTGGGCCATGTATAGGTACCCCATACACCTCTGTGACCTAGCGTGTCGATGTCCCGACATTTCCCATGCCTTTATGTAATGATTGATATCTCGCGTCACGTCTCCAAGGAAACACCACAGATTTGGTGTCTCTTGTATTGCCAGTTGGTCGCGGATTATCATCTCAGCCTGAAGAGGAAGAATATTTCTCTAGAAATGACGGCCATTTCTATAATGTTCTGATTTATTTTACAGACACAAGTTCAGACCAGTGTGTTGGGAATAGGAATAATGCAGAGAATTATCACTCCAACACATTCACAATTAATATCAATACAGTCATCACAATACCTATCACATATTGTCTACAACATACATTTTCTATGTAAAATAAAACATGTTACAAAGCTTTCATAAAGCTGAGTACACATTCTCTGTTTAAGCACATGCACTACACTGTTATGTTAATTTTCAAAATGCCCTAAACTAAAAAAAATTGTCAACCAGAGCAGATCCCTTTTCTGAATATTAACAGGTTGTGTTTGTGAAACACAAATGCCCCAGATAATGGCCAATTCCAAAGATGGCCGAGGTCACAAGGACAAATATTTTGGTACCAGTAGAAAGATTTTGTCACAAGAAATGCTCATGAGCAATATGAAAGCTCTAATATTTACCATTTAGAAGTTATGATCAATGTCAATTTTTTAAAAAGTAGGTCAAACTCCAAGGTCAACAATTTTGGTACCCACGGAAAGGTCTTGTCACAAGGAATACTCATGTGAAAAATCAAAGCTCTAGGACATACTGTTCAAAAGTTATTAGCAAGGTTAAAGTTTCAGACAGAATTACAGAATGACTGACAGGACAAAAACAATATGCCCCCGATCTTCGATCTAAGGGGCATTAAAAAAGAACTCAGTTTTTCCATTTTGCTGAATATTTTACAGAACTCAGCTTTTCCATTTTGCTGAGCTTTTTACAGAACTCACCTTTTCCATTTTTTGAGCTTTTCACAGAACTCACCATTTCCATTTTTTGAGCTTTTTACAGAACTCACCTTTTCCATTTTGCCGAGCCTTTTGTATCCAGTAATGACATCCTCCCACAGCTGTAATCTCTCAAACACTTCTACAGCACCACCGATAATCCCAATACTCAGCAGCAACTCGGCTAACTGTCTCTGTAAAATTAATAATCACTATCTATAATCCCAATACTCAGCAACAACTCGGCTAACTGTCTCTGTAAAATCAATAATCACTATCTATAATCCCAATACTCAGCAGCAACTCAGCTAACTGTCTCTGTAAATTCAATAATTACTATAATCCCAATACTCAGCAGCAACTCAGCTAACTGTCTCTGTTAAACTTGGCAACAACAGATAGGCTGTCTGTTTAGATCAATGAAGAAGTGAAGATAACAAGCAGTGATCAATCTCATAAATCCTATAAAGAATACAAAAATTAAGAGTAGGGCAAACACAGACCCCTGGATATACCAGAGGTGGGATCACGTGTCTAGGAGTAAGCATCCCCTGTTGACAGGTCACACCCACCGTGAGCCCTATATCTTGACCAGGTAAGCAGAGTAATCCATAGTCAAAATCAGTATGTAAATAATGGCCTAACAATTGGTATGAAACACATCAGACAGCGTTCAACCCTGTGATAACGTGTATTTCCAAATTAGATCATTATAACGACCATAGAATTTGTGAAATATTGAATTTAAAATACTACGACCAAACTTTTCTGCTAGGACTGGTGCCCTATAACATACTAAAAATAGAGCCATGATATTGCTTTTTTAAAAAAACATAATTTTATCATTCACTAAGATTTCTACATTTCCATTTTAAATTGATGAATAGTAGTCTTATCCTAGAGAGAGAAAAAGTTTTAAAGATATGTTTATTTACATTTCTTGTCCATTTTTAATCCTTGCTGTGGTGTTACTGGAGACAGATTTGAGTTCAGAATCAAACTTATTGTGCCATAGATCTCATACTGAATTAAAACCCTCTCCTACCTCTAATCTCCATGCTGGGGGGATCTTAACGGAGTAAAACAGATACAGTCTTTCTGACGCTGGAGGGTCAAGAGTTTTCATCTGCTTCACAATTTCCTAAAAAAGAGAAGCCCAATTCTAATCAAATAAATCAGATAATCATGTGTGCATCCGTTGAATAACACTTTCACGTAGTTCAAAGATTAATTTTCCGCTTCTTTTAATATGAATAAGAAAAAAGAGAAGAGAAATCTCG
Source organism: Ostrea edulis (assembly GCF_947568905.1). Classification (NCBI taxonomy): domain Eukaryota; kingdom Metazoa; phylum Mollusca; class Bivalvia; order Ostreida; family Ostreidae; genus Ostrea; species Ostrea edulis. The sequence continues at coordinate 79,774,576 of NC_079168.1, forward strand.
TCAATTTGCTTTGAAACTCAACACATATGCTTGTCCTGTAGTTTTCAAAGCTGCCTGCTCTTGCAATGGGACTCATACTGTACGTGTGGTTTTGATTCAGACAATCTACTGAACCAAATAACACAGTTTTTCAAAATAAATCACTGGTCATGAACCTACCTCAATTTGCATCATGGATCGCTCCACTCGTCGACGACCTCCTTTCTCAAGACATGACCTTCTGTAAAGACTGGCCAAGGTCACACTCCAGCACTTGGCTTGAGACAAGATGCACTGAAACAAACACATAGCAGTACACTTACACCATGAGCACTGAAAAACTCTCTACCACACAAACATTTCAGAATAAAACTACAGAAATTTAAAAACAACTCTCAATACTTGAACTCTGCCCAGTCAAGGACACTAAATAAACTTGACCCCTGACCTCTATGTAGGCTCCTGCCTCTTCCTCTGTCAGTTTCTCCTGATTGGCATGTGTCCTCAAATGATCCTCCCTAACAAAATAAGCATAGAGGTAAAATCATATGACCCTCCCTCACTGAATAACCATACAGGTAAAACCTAACGATCCTCCCCAACAAAATAAGCATACAGGTAAAACCTAACGATCCTCCCCAACAAAATAACCATGTACTAGGTAAAATCCTCCCTAATAAAAAACTGTAGACATATTTAATTTTGTGTTGGATTAAATATCCGTATTTTCATGTCTAAGAGAAAACGAAATTAAATCTGACACAAATTTTTATTTCAGGAAATGTTTATTTTTAGTTAAAGTCAGAAATATCGGTGTCTATTTATAGGTAACATATTTCGCCAGTACCTGTATATGTACCTGAACTTTCAACTCATTACGGAAATGCACAGGTGTAAATAAAAAAGTTTAATATAATTAAGAATAATTACTATCAAAACAGAACAGCTCATTTTCAGATAATAAGTATCGATATTAATACAACAAAGTGTAGGTAGATCTACGGATTTCAGCTAACCGCTCATGCAGACAGCACGTCTGGTATGTCACTGAAACGAAACCCAACTGTGTGTCACATTTAATGCTATTTCTGAGACACCTTTCGATCCACCTGCACTATGTCAGTATCCACGCCCTTCATAAAGTTCCTCAGATGATCTGACACCTGTCCCGTATACCATACCATGAATTTGTTTGTACCGTCACATGGATGACGTTCTTCCGTACAGCTGGGGGTTGTTTTGGGGGTTAAATATTGTTTGAATATGGATACTTTGTAGCAGGTTGGGGAAATTCTTGTCCTGGTGTGCCCTATATATGCACATCAAGCAGGGCAAGAAAACGCGCCTTGTAGTTTACTGGTATGTCCGATTTATATACGAATTTCATTGACAAACGGAATACAATATAAACGCTTTCAACATTCTAATGGCTTGAGTACAACAATTTAATGACCTAAGCTTACATGGATTAACTACTAACTAGAGGATTTGTTTGTACTAAATGAGTCTTAACGACAGCATGCTTCGTCGAGCAAATGGTTTATATATGTATATGTTGTACGTGGGTATTGTACCGTTATTTAACTGTTTAAGCAAGTTAGAATTGCAGATAAGCAACATTTTTAACACTTTGTATGCATAATATGTAGTTTTTGAGTGATCACAAACAATGAAAATTAATCCACATGAAATCATATTCACGACGAATTTCAACAAATTTTTTCCCCATCAAAATTAATACGTTTACAGTAATCACACAGGTAAATTCCCAAACTACTGTACAAACATATGTACAGTATAGACTGCCTTAACGACCCCTTTTAAACAATTCTGTGTCTTATGGTACCCTATTTCATCCCTCCCAAAACAATTTCCTACATGTATATAAATTGACTGTATTTAATGACTCCTTGCTTTACATGACAAGTAACTGTACTTTTCGGCCCTAAAACAATAGTTAGATTGCTTTAATGACTTTGAGATGACCCTTCACATACTGGGTACTAAATAACATGTTTACTCTCACATCTTGCGTGATGTCAGTGAGAAAAAAATGGTGTCTCAAGCCAAAATTTTACTAGACAAAAAATTTGAAGTGATAGAAGACCTAGATCCGGGACAGCGGATACTTGTAATAGTCAGTCACTATTTGGTTCTGACATGAGTTAATAATATCACTAAAGAGCTATATTAAATGTAATTTGATGATTCTGACACTGATTGTCAATCACTGCAGTAATAACTGCACATCAATACATTTACAATGCACTGATGAACAATACTGTACATGTAGGGGACATGTAAATCAAACACATACCACTTTATATATTTTACAATAATCTGAATTGTTCTGTCCTTGACTTACATGGTTGCTATAACAACAGTTTGTTCTGCGGCTGACATGTTGACGGCAATCTCCGTGTTTGGCTCTGTCAGATTGATGGCATCCAACACGGTATCATCATCTAAATTCAAAATCTGAAGAGACACAATCACAAAATTAACTAATAATAAACAATCACAAAATTAACTAATAACACGAAAAATCACAAAATTAACTAATAACATTAAGGATTTGAAGAGACACAATCATGCAGTGTATATTAAAAGGTCTTCTCTCTTTCTGCCTTCTAACACATTCTCATAACAAGAGTATTCAGTCACATTATATCACTTATAAGTCTTATCTCCCTTTATCTTCAACTCGATATATTAAATCAGTGAAACTTCTTCAAACTGGTCCATCAGAAAACCATTCCTCCCTAAATATCTCTATTCCCAACAGTCACATTAGCTCACCTATACGTATTATCTCCCTTTGTCTTCAACTCAACATATTAATGCTTTGAACAACTCGTGTAGAGATGAATGGATTAAAGGATAAAAATTTTAATTAGATTGCCTAAAACTGTGTAAACAGTGGCTTATCCACAGAATACTTCCAAAACTGTGTAAACAGTGGCTTATCCACAGAGTACTTCCAAAACTGTAAACAGTGGCTTATCCACAGAGTACTTCCAAAACTGTAAACAGTGGCTTATCCAGAGTACTTCCAAAACTGTGTAAACAGTGGCTTATCCACAGAATACTTCCAAAACTGTGTAAACAGTGGCTTATCCACAGAGTACTTCCAAAACTGTGTAAACAGTGGCTTATCCACAGAGTACTTCCAAAACTGTAAACAGTGGCTTATCCACAGAGTACTTCCAAAACTGTAAACAGTGGCTTATCCACAGAGTACTTCCAAAACTGTGTAAACAGTGGCTTATCCACAGAGTACTTCCAAAACTGTGTAAACAGTGGCTTATCCACAGAATACTTCCAAAATTTATCCAACTATAGCATGGTTCAGTCATTAAACCTTCGTTTGTGAAATTTTAAAATACAAGCTGGAGTGTCTATGTAGTCTTAAGCTTGTCCATGAACACACACTCACACACACATGCACAAAAGCACACACACACATATCCACATAGACACGTAGGCTCACACCAAACACATAACCCAGTTGTCAGAAGCAATGAAATTCAGTCATTGTTGACCTGACAAAGTTTACCTTTGGAAGTCTCGTTTTGATGGAGTTCTCCTGCGTGGTGCCCTCTTCACCCCTGGTGACCCCAAGAATGAGCTGGGCCTTGTCTTCAGACTGAAACTTAGTTCTCTTTCCCATCACACCTTCACAAGAAAACAAAGATTACTATTTAGTACAAGATTTTGGATTTTCTTTAATTCTGTGGTACATACATGTACAAACTTTAAATCAAAAACAGGGAATACTCCCAGGATGACCTCTCTACAGCTAGAGAATGAAGGCCCCAAGTACATAATAACAGTCAAACACAGTTATAGCAAACAGGCTTATAATAAAGTGATTTTCATTTCCTGTAGTTTTAAAACATGTGAACTTATCAGATAAATATAGAATCTTCCATGGTTTGTAGTTGGGTATGATTATTATAAAACGAGTTGTGTGGTTTTTATAACCAAGCCTTGGCGATGGGATAGAAAACACACAAGTTAGATAATAATCATATCCAACCACAAACCATGTGAGATTCTTTTTATCACATATTTTATCCCAACAGACCATTGAATTTGCATTTACCAAATATCCTATTTTGTTTACCTCAACCCGAACTACCTTCATAATGTAACATCATGCCACTACAAATAGCTCATTGGGAAATATTTGTTGTAAGCCTACATAGTGCGAATGTTGATGATGAATTTCCACCTTGCATATCACCATTCAGAGAATTTCTGTTTCCTGTGACGTGGAGGGTCGTGGAGTTTTCATTGTTAGAGTGTTTACATCTGTACTTGTGATGGAATCGTTTTGTGTGCAGTTGAATGTCATGTATCCCGGGTTCATTTGGTGCATGGAGTTGGGAAGTTGATACCCACTAGATAAGGGGGTAAATATGTGATAAAAAATCTTAGTGTGTCCACATCCGAATGTGAACTATCGGGTTTTCCAACACTTAGTAATATTTACACAGTAAGACATGATGAGTTATGATGGGGAAGGGGGTCAATAAAACAGTTTTCATTTTGAGTTTTAAGAAAAATGATTTCAGTTCATGTCACCTAATGTGTTTTTTTTTTCTTTCCATGTATTTTTGTTACCTTGATCATTGAGAATATTTTACAATCAATGCAAAACATGATCAGGGGTTGAATGCAATGCCGAGCTGCAGGCTGTTTCACTTTTTGAGACAATAATTTGGCTAGATAAAGAACAGGTCTGTTCCCTCGATCGTAACTAATTACTTCAAATATAAATTCATTATTTTCAAAGTTTGAAGAATTTAACAACACCTGTGCTAGTTATCATCAATTTTTACAATTTTTGGGAATTCTATCATCCTAATCCAGTTCTTATGCGCATTACGTCATGCGGTGTAGGAATACCTACTCTGGAATACGAAAAATTTATTGTATGAGTGATATCCACTGCAAGAAGGAGTAAATATGTGATAAAACGAATTACCTTCATAACGAATCAAAATTTTTCGTAGAGGACTTTGCTATATGTAATATTTACTCAAACTATGACAACTGGACATAATGAAAATGAGTAATTCTAAATCACGCAAGACTCACCAGTTAATTTGATCTGTAGCCCTGTGCAGCTCTTGGCAGCCATTAAATGCTCATGAGCTAATTTGTAATCAAAGAAAGTGTGACCTATATAACCAGCCTCTATATGAAATTGTGTCAGCAAATCCCTTAAAGCAAAAAACAAGGTTCTCATAAACATTAAGTTTGAGATGATCTATTGAACATACCTATGTACACTTTATATAGGCAAACAATAATTTCTGTCCTTGTTCTAGTCTAGAACATTTCAGATACAAGATTTCCATTTATCTCTAGAGTTGATGAGCTGGTACATGTACCACTCTGATAAAGCAATAGTACAGCTTGACAAAGCATATTGCCTTATCAGACTGTGATATTGTTTTATCAGACTGTGATATTACTTTATCAGACTGTGATATTACTTTATCAGACTGTGATATTACTTTATCAGACTGTGATATTGTTTTATCAGACTGTGATATTGTTTTATCAGACTGTGATATTACTTTATCAGACTGTGATATTACTTTATCAGACTGTGATATTGTTTTATCAGACTGTGATATTGTTTTATCAGACTGTGATTTTAATTTATCAGACTGTGATATTACTTTATCAGACTGTGATATTGTTTTATCAGACTGTGATATTACTTTATCAGACTGTGATATTGTTTGATCAGATTGTGATATTGTTTTATCAGACTGTGATATTACTTTATCAGACTGTGATATTACTTTATCAGACTGTGATATTACTTTATCAGACTGTGATATTACTTTATCAGACTGTGATATTACTTTATCAGACTGTGATATTACTTTATCAGACTGTGATATTTCTTTTATAAGATTGTAATATTGCTCTCTACCTGCTTCTCTCATCAGTCTTCCAGGGCTCTGTCTTAGTAACTAAAAAAGAAAAGAAAAATGTTGGAACATGATATACTTAAAACAGCTCAACATCAGAAAAACATTAAATAGAAAGCTTGAACTGTCCATTTCATATATATCAAAATTACTAAAATTATAGCTATACAGAAAATAAAATGATATGTGTAATGAATAGTAGACACTAACTTGATTAAAAGTAAAGATAACATTGATTATGCTGAAACTTACAGATCATTCACAAATTTTCAGATTTATTTTTCATGACCTATTGACCTTGTTTCTTACTTGTGCCAATCAAACTGAGCACCTGTTCCCTGAGGGAGGCACACTTATCGCCTAGGACCTGTTGATATACATACACACTCCTCATGGTCCACCACTCCACTGTCTGTTAAAAATAAACATATTGTATCATATTGGCACATCTTTTGTCTTGCACCTATTTGTATCAAATTTGTCCATATTTGGTAAATGCCATCAAATCACTTGCTTATATCAGGGATCGAAATTAACTTTTTTCCAACTAGCAAAATTGAGCTTTTACTAGCATTTTTCAATTGATTACTGTTTTACATGAATTTAAGAAAACAAGCATGTCTTTTTATCAAAATTTTGGGAAAATTTTTAAAAATCTCCTTTAAAGTGCAATAATAAAAATAAGATTGCGAATTCTTTCATTTAAAATTCAATGAATTATCAGACAACATACATGGTGAGGGTCATAGGGTACACTTGTGTGGCGTACTCGCTGTCCAGAGATCTACCACCTATTTACAACATCATGTGGATTGAAATCTTGAAGACTGTTTGCGCCAATTCAAACTATATGTTCAAAACTTTTGGAAATTTCATCTAAAAAAATTCTAGTTGAAAAGAAAACCCTGCGAACTCGAAGTGTTTGACTATAGAGTACAGAAGGACACCGCGTGAAACGGTGACACACTGTCATGTGTTGTTTTATGTAGACATGGACGAGATCAATATGCTTGCTATTTAAATCAGACATCTCTGAGACGTCCGAAGTGTGTATGAAGTAGGCCATCTTCGACATCACTGACTGATGAGATGACTTTGGTCTTAGTTATTTATTCGATCCACGTTTACTTTTTCAATACTTGTATATTCATTCTGTAAAGCGTTTCTATGCACAAGACAAAATTATTGTAAACTTCAAAGTACAGCCAATAAACCGAGGAAATCCGGGGAAAAGATCGGGGTTTTTTCACTCGCAAAAAGTTGCGATCACTTGTGATTTTTTACTCGCAAATTCAATTTTGAACTCGCATTTAGCGAGTATTTCCCCTTAATTTCGTTGCCTGTATATAAGACTATCAGGGCATACATGTATATCAATATCTTCTAGATAATTGCTGTGAAAGAATGTGTTCTGTGAGTCTGTTTCCTGTCATTTCTGTGTGTGTCTGTTACCTGTAATTTTTGTGTATGTTACCTGTTACTTTTGTATGTCTGTTACCTGTAAGTTCTGTCTGTGTGTGTTACCTGTAAGTTCTGTGTTTGAGTCTGGCATGCATTAAGGACACACTGAGCCACAAACAGGAACTCAATTCCCCGGCACAGGTTATAAACGTCCTCTCCATCACATGACATCTCTTGTAAAATCTCTCTACAGCACACCAGCACCTGTTCATCACAAATGCTACTAATTCTTACACAAGAATTATCTCAATAAATATAATACTTTTACTGAATTAACTAAAATAAATCAAAAAAATAAAATAAATAAATCACTTTGGTAGAACTCAGTTTTTTCCACATACCATAACAGACTTTATAAAATTTCTAATATATACAGTATAGATCCATTTCAATTCATGGGATCTAATTTTCATTGCTTGTCGATGTTCTAGTATTTCTTCAAAGTGCTCTTTCATGGGATATGGTTTCCTTACATTGTAAGTTTTAAATGATGCATAAATTAAACTTTTTCTTGAGGTCTAAAAATTTGTGGATAGGTGAACCCAAGAAATCCATTAAAATTGATTCCAATGTATATTTAAACAAATCACGATAAAAACAAATTGAAGACACTTTCTTCATTTGGTGTATTATATAAAACGTACATCAGTGGAACCTGCTAAGATAGTGATCAGTTCCTCAGAGAAACCAGACAATGGCCCCAGCCAATTCTGACACACAAATGTCTGCAGGCAAGCAATCGCAACACACAGAATCTCCAACTCACTGAAAATATATGGAGGGAAGGGTTAAATGGTGATTAGGAAAACAGAATATGAGAATTTCCCTCGATGTAAAGGAAACATTCTCACTATTACCTTAGTTTAGTTTTACAATTAAGCATTTAATCCTACTTGTTGCTACAGAACAGGAACATAAGATCAGGAATACATGTGCAATCTGACACAAAGATAATCCAAACAAATAAGAGTACTCATGATACACATTAGTCCGAAATATCTGATGTTTTCCTGGTTTTTTATGATTTTGATATTTACCGTGCCAGGAAAATACGGTAAATATCAAAATCATAAAAAAGCCAGAAAAACGTCAGATATTTCAGACTAGATACACTTGGGAGTACAATCTGCATCACAGCCTTTAAGCCATCAGTGGATTCAAGTTAAAAGGAGTCCTTGACATTGCAAATTCAGGCAATTTGAAGAAAAATATTATCTATCCATCAACATAGAATATAGGATACCATTCTGCTGTCTTCTGTTTGTCTGTCTGAGTTAGGAGTCTTTTAACGTTCTGATTAATAGCGTCTTTCACATCAGAAATGGACTTTCCTTCTCTCTGCAGTAAATCCTTGACAAGTGAAAACTGGAATACCCGGGCATAATCTCCATGTAGTACGCAGTTTATAAGCTCACTTTGTTCTGAAAAGAAAGTGTGTACAGTGTATGATTTTTTTTTCACATTTCAATTTATATCTACTATTCAGATGCTGTTATATTACAGAGGTCAACAAAAAATTCATTATCAACTTACTGCACCAAGCAAAATCAAGCAGACTCAACAGACATCTTCTCCAGATCATACCCCTGAGGATGTCTAAGACATAACTACCATAATTCTGGTTTCCAGATTTACTCTATTTCAAATCTAGAGTTCACACAAAGATTTCTATCATCACAAATTATGTACAAGTGTACACTCTTGGTTCTGCTTATGAGTTACGTTGAGTCTATTTGGTTATGCAGGTATTGAAATTCTCATCCGAAGTACATTTCACGTTCAATTCCTCATCCAATGAGAAAAACATTTTCTAAAATGGATTTGTTTGGGGTAAGAAATGAAACATCATGAGTCAACTGGTTACTCTGAGATATAATAATAATAATAATAATAATAATGATTGGTTTTAAAATAGCGCCTTATCCAGTGTATGCTGCTCAAAGCGCTTTACAATAATCAATGTATATTATTACCCCGGCAGACCTTATATCAATCTAGAACTTACTCAGCCTCCTAGGAAGCATACAGTGCAAGCTGCCGTTACAGGCGCTAGAGCACCAACATTCTAACAATATCTTTCACTGTTTACAGCCAGGTACCCCTTTTACACTTGGGTGGAGTGAGGAAATTCATGTAAAGTGCCTTTCCCAAGGACACAACATCAGTCCTGCCGCGGCCAGGACTCGAACCCACGACCTTTCGGTCGAGAGTCTGACGGCCTAACCACTAGGCCACCGACGCCACATCTAATTCATAATTCATTTAACATACAGATATCTGACTATCAGAATTTCAATGAAATTTTTAGCAGCTTCAACAACTAGGAAATGAAAATTTCACACAAATCTATGGACCAAGAGTTTCAATCTCTCCATGTGTCGAAAGTTAATTCAGATACCAGGTTCTCTGTTTGAATTTTTATATTCTAATTTAAAGTTTTGCCGTCGACAACCCACTATTGAATACAGTTTAGCTCAAAGTTGACAAAATTGGCAATTTCCCCGGAAATATGTAGTCTTTTGTTGATTTCAGCACTTAGTGTACTATTACCAACATCCAGTTATGTTAAAGCCCCCCCCCCCCCCCCCCCCCCACCTCCCCATCATTGAATGATATCTGCCCTATAAAAAAGAAATTTATGAACACTCTGATTTACTACAAATCAGTGTTTATTTTTTTCACATTTGCTAGGCCATAAACAGCCAATATGCTGGGTCAAATCCTTTAAAGCTATGCTTAGCACCCAGAGCCATTTTTGATGATTCTTTAACATGCCAATGCCATCAGTGACACAGGAACTCCATTTAAGGTCATGTTTAAAAAACAAAATCATTAACACTCGCTCCTAAATACTGGGTGTTTGGGCAAGGAGCAATCACGACAGGTCAATGTTTAAATTATAGGTTTGACATGGCCATGGCACGAACAGGATTCATACTACTAACCTCCCTGATTATGAAGCAAATGCTTTAACCACTGAGCTACTGTGACAGGTATACAGAGTTCTTAAAATTTCTTTTGAAGTGTCAGACATTTGGTCCGATACTGTTAGAAATAGTGTCAGCCCAAACAAAATTTTGTCAGTCCAGAAATAAAATGCATTGCTTTTGAGGTTTTTTTAAAAATTTCATTTATAATCTACTACATGTGTAATTGTATTCAATCTCCATCTCAGCTATACGTTGATAAATTCTCCTTTCATACCCTTTCGCATCTTCCTCACACTCTGAATCTTCCTCAATTCACTGAGTCACTTTTTTGCTCCACTTCTCTCTCACCCTCCACTTCTCTCTCACCCTCTACTTCTCTCTCTCCCTCCACTTTTCTCTCTATCCTGTCTATTCCTCTCAACTTCTTTCTCATCTTCCTCTCCAATCGTTTAAATTACTCTCTCTCACTTTGGCCCGGGTGTAGTTGGTCTCGCGACTTTGAGCAGATGCTGTCAATCTGACTAAAGTACAGACCTATATTATAATAATATAGGTCTGTACTTTAGTCAGATTGAGATGCTGTCACCTAGCAATAGGTAAAACCACATCAAACAAAAGCCATTGTCTCCCAGATTCCCGGTTTCTTTTCTCCTCGTAGTTCTCACAACAGATTCCTCACATTTATGTTTCAATGTCTTGCCGGATTTAGCATTGGTTTGAAAATTTATAGGCCACATGGCCGCCATTTTTCCCGGTAAAAAACGGACTTCGATCCCAATCTTTTATCGGCCATCAGGACTGACAATTAAGTAACTTGTGTTGGACATTTTAAATTACTACTTTTATCGGATAATCCGACATTACCGACACTTTTCAAGAACTCTGGGTATAGAGGATATATTGAAGATTTGACATTTTGACTAGTCCTGGACTGAGTTTTTTTTTAAAAGGCTAAGTCATTGGAAATTGAATTTAAAACATCAAGATTAAAGTCAAGCAGTTTAATGATGGTTAATGATCATATTAATTATGTAAAACTACATTGCAATGAACTTACACTATTCAAAATTACTAGTAGGATGTGAAATATATTTTTAAATTTACAAATACAAATAACTGTATAGAGCTTTTTATAGAATTTGAATTTATAGAAAATATCATGGAGTTATTATACTACATTTATTATTAGTAGTTTCAATGTAATATGCTGTATTGCATCATTCAAGCCCTCCCCAGATTGGTATTTACAGTTAGTATGGTCTTGATTGTTGGAAATGCTTAAAAAAAACTAGTTTGGTCCCCTATGCTCATGTAGCAGAGATGGGGACAGGACCAGATTAATGAAAGCCGCGTAGCCGCGAGATTACCTATTTGAATAATTATTATTTATCGAAACTGGGATGATTTATTATTTAAGACATTTAACTAAATTATTTGTGGGGATATTAGTTCACATCTAGATGTTATTGTGCAAGTATGGAAATGAACCGGGATTTGAATTGACTGGCTATCTAACATGGCTAGGTCAACAAAGAAATCCTTTGAAGCTATGAGTTTTCAGATTACATGGGGCTTTAATGAATTTGGACACAAGTATTGTAGGGATATAGGTTAAGAATTTTTTATTTAAATTTATGAGATGGTCATGCAATGCAAGAATTCAATGATATAAAGCCTAAACTGAGCACATTCTTTTTATTACCGTAAGTCGAGGTTTATATAAGGGGTGAATCTGAAGCTCTTTGATCTGTCCCAATATTTTCTCAGAGAGCTACAGTTCTGTAGCTACTACAACTGGTAAAGTCTCAAAAATTCTCAAATGGACGTAAAACACTCTACTGCATCACAAAAAATCATTACAAGGCAAGTGATTTTTTTTTTTAATTTACTTCCCATTTATCAATTCTATATTTACTCTGAAAGTTCTGGTACACTAATCTATTTGTGTCCATGGTCATATACCTATATCTCAAACCTTCTTGGCTTCTAACAGGTTGGGAACACGTCCCCTACAGCAAGATATTCTCGCGAAAACGCGATTATCCCTCTCTAGTGAGAGTAAAAATATCCCGTACAACCGAGAAAAACACTCGTGGAGTACATCTCTTCATGTTTCACGTGAAAAAAAAAGAAAAGGTGCTAAAATGTCTGATACTTCTGCAAATATGTTGATAAAAAAAAAAAAAACTCACGATGTGTATTGGATTTCAGACTGCTTCCCTCTTACGCAGCAACATTGACACACAATTTCTCGATTGTGTTGTCAATTTTATAGAGACAATTCGCGTTATGTTGAGTGTGTGTCGCACTTATTCAGCATTGCACGGAATTTGCCATTATTTTCGATAAAGACACCAAAACACCTGTTTATGGTAATGTTTACTTTTCGATAAAGAGGGACAATCGCGTTTTAGCGAGAAGATCTCGCTATAGGGGAAGTGTTCCCAACCTGTTTAAACTTTTTAATATAGAAACCGAAATGAACATTTCATTAACATACCATTTTCAATTGTTTCTTTACAAGGTATACCACTCAAAATCCATGTTTCGATTTCTCTTATTTGCTTGCTACCACTATCCATTTCAATGATTTGACCAAAATTTGACAATGTTTACAAAATTCACGTGTAATATCCAATGGAGGCAGCCATCTTGAAATGTAACAGCGTTGATTGATTAACTCGTACTATTTCTGATTCGTGAGATCATCTTGTATATTACTTTCATCCTAAAATTACTGGTATTTAGAACGACAGAAAATTATCAAATCAGCGCTTAATACACAATTTTCTCTCTTTTTTCTTTCTTTTTGATATGAACGAAATCAAAATAAAGTTATAAATAAAGAGAGAGAGAGAGAGAGAGAGAGAGAGAGAGAGAGAGAGAGAGAGAGAGAGAGGTGGTGGTAATTCTGATATAGCATCATGAACACGTTGGAAATGATTGATATTCTATAAATTATAATAAGAATACATATTCTAGAGAATATGTGTAAATACTGAATTCCTATGAACACGCAGTAGATTGACAACATTTTCCGCCTGAGGCAGAGCCCGGAGGTCATACATCATCATGTAATATAGTAAAGTGTCAGAGGTAACACACAAATTTCTTAACGACCCCCGGAGAGACACGTGGACCACAGGAAGGTCTTTGGCGGCCATTTATTTACAAACTTAACATACACACAGGTAAGTCTGTTAAGAAATTAATTCATTATATCGTTAAATTAATTTTTACCCTGTTTTGAACCTGTTCTAATTTTACCAGAAATGTGAATTAAGCATGTTGTTTACAAACAGCGTTCATGATGCTTCAGCCAGGTTGAAAACATATTTCATGAACTTTGGCTGTACATAATGCATATGTTATTATTTGCCGGTTAATGAAGCTGCCAGCTTAAGTTTTATTTCAATCTAGAATTTGTTTCCATAATTGCTAGGCTCTTAAAGTATGTACTTTGAAATCTATATTAATTTTCATCGACGTACAGACCTTCCATATTGTTCTGTACATGTTTAGCATATTGAATGGAAAGCAATGTTTCTCTCTTGTCTCATGACAAACGCAGTCTACATGATTCAACGCACCAATGTCGATGTACGTAAATCATAAAATGTTTACAGGGTGAAGTTTATCGAAAGTTTTATTTTTGGACGAGTTTGATATTAGAATATTATGTAATGAAATTAACTGTCGCTGTAAAGCACAGAGAGAGAGAGAGAGAGAGAGAGAGAGAGAGAGAGAGAGAGAGAGAGAGAGAGAGAGAGGGGGGGGGGCTATATATAACCATTTCAAAACTGAATTAGAAGAAAAAATGTATGCATTTGTACCTGCTTTTAAACATATTATTGGTCTCAGATAATCTTCTAATCACTAACGTATATTATTTAAATTACATCACATTTATTTTGATTTACAGTCGCCATGCAACGTCTGTTCCTCCTTCTTTCATTAGTTGTCTGGTGTTGCCATGGACACGGTGACCATGGGCACCAAGGAGGAACCCCTGTTCAACACGTTCCCGCGGACCAGTTTAACATCCATGACCCTAAAATCACCCAGGACCAGGCGTGAGCTAATTACTGATATCAGAGTTCCCTTTTTGACAGAGGTTTACATTTTGTAGGATATATACCCGAGATACTCACCGAAATCTTCTATGTACACATGTTTACACATGAACGTTCGATCACTTTTATTTTTTTAATCGGGAGGGGATCCAGCATATTCTAAGGATATTTTACAACTGAAATGCATTAAAGTAGGTAAACATCTATATTATTGACGCATCATTTCATAAGGACCTCCCCACTTTCAGCACCCCTCTTTTCAAAGAATTTTTTTTATCTATTACACTTTTTGGTAAATATTAAACACTGATGTATCTCCAGTAAGTTTCCTTTTCCCCTGGGATATTGGAATATAATGGTAGAAAACAATACAAAGTTTGAAATGGTCACCCTTAGCCTGAAAACCACAGAATTACTACCCGAGGTTAATACAGGTAAATGAGGTAGAAAGAAAACGTAAATTCTGTAGATCTTTATTGTACATGTATTTATTTTTATGAATTTCATCACCAACAACACAAATTGTCTAATCTTGCCTTTTGAATATAATTTTCTTTATTTCAAAAATGACTTATCAGTTATGATAGAAAAGAGAAATCTGGACAACCATGCATGTGCTCGGTATAAACAAAGAATTTAAAAAACGGTCATTCTATAGAGATTTAACCCCCCCACCCCCCCCCCACCCCCCAAAAAAAGACAAACGCGATTTCAAGACATGCCGTCTTTTAATGTTAACGAACTTTTCAGTAAAATAAAATGCCAAACCTCCAAGTTTGGGTATTAATGAACATCTTGGGACACTGTATATTACACAATTCAAACTTTGATGGGTTTTCTAAATCATCGGGGGTCGTATGTCACAGCTAAAGTGGGGAGGTCCTTTGAAGGTATAACATATATGACCAACTTTCTCAATTTCTTGTTTCATATAGCCATTTTAACATCGACACATTTTCGATTATCTCATTCCGTCGTCAGACATCTTTTTTATACAATGTATCTAAAGATTGCCCACTCTTCGACGGGTGGATTTTAGCAGAAAAAATAAATGCTTGAAAGTCAATCTAATCAAAATCAGATCTTCTCTAACCGTTACACTGGAGAGGGGTCTGATCAGATGTTCATGTTATTGACCCCAGTCTCATGAATAATGCAATAAATATTCCACCAATAACAATTTTTGTTTGACAAAGAATCAAGGACTAATCAGGAATCGTTTTACTGAAGCGAATTCGGATTATAGGCGTTGATTCATGAAAAGTTTAAACGAATTCCAAATATCAGCGCTAAAGGATCTTAGATACTATACATCCATTATCGTTAAAATATATTTCCTGTGGTGTTCTAACATTGCTCATGGCCGCCTCCATCTTCTTCGATTATTCTCCCGTGCTTCGGCCTTCACAGCAAAATTTTCATGTTAGCAAAAGCCGTCATTTGATTGGTCAAGTGTGAAGGTGAAATAGCATTACCTCAAACGCAACGCTGTCGGAAATTTCTCTTGTACAACGATTTTGAAGATCTGGTTTTAATTTGATTGGCTTGAAAGTATAACTTTTATCTGTGTCTTTCACAAGCACTTGACTGCAACTTATCCGTGTTTTGACAGACTTTGCGTGAATGTAACTTATCTGTGTTTTGACAGTCGCTTGAATTTAACTTATCAACGTCATTAACAGTCCCTTGATATAGTTACAATATTTGTCTTTGGACAATCACTTGAACTTAACTTAACTGAGTTTATTCAGAATCCCCTGAATGTAACTTAACTGTTTTTGACAGTTACTTGAAGGTACACTGTAACTTAACTGTGTTTTTGACAGTCACTTGAATGTAACTTAATTGTGTCTTTGAAATCACTTGAATGTAACTTATCTGTGTCTTTTACAGTCACTTAAAGGAGCACTTAAAGGATCAGATTGACACAAACCGACAGATGTCACCAGAAGAAATGGAGTTCCACTACTTCAGGTACAATTATGTACATGCATATAATGAAACACCAAGGAGAGGGGGGGGGGGGGTGATGATGTATTGTTACGTTCAAAATTTTCTGTTTGTTAGAGACTTTAAATTTTCACAGTAAACTGTACTTCATTGTATATTAGTATACTTGCAAGTACAAGTATAATTTGCATTTCGTCCATGTCCAGTTTACCACATACATGTATCTGGATAGACTGCATGTTGGCGCGAATCAAATGTGACGTCTTCACTACGTTTTCTCTCGGACTTCAATGACGCTCCGTCATGCATGAATAAAACATGTAACGCGATTGCCATGCAAAATATTCATCCAAGTAAGGGGAAATAAAATTCACCCCCGTTACTCCCCTCTAGATCCGCCACTGTTAAGTATGTATACGGTTTCCTTTACACAGACTGTATAAGATTAAATCATTAGTTCGAAAAACAAACAAATGATTATTTGAGCTGTACATAGATGCTTTCTACTTCCATTACAGACTCCACGACACAAACAACGACACAAAACTCGACGGACTAGAAATCATGGCGGCTCTGAACCATATGGCGGGTATGTTCAAAGTCCAGCCCCACGAGGCTGTCGGGAAAACACCGCAACAAATTGCTGACCTTGAGGAGGAGAGACAGAAGGGGGCGCTTCAGTACTTCACAGGTAATGACATCACGTCAATATAGCTGCTTACATACATGTACATGCAACTTACAGGGGCTAAACCCGTTTTGGGCCCAAACTCTGGGATACCATAAATATAGATCTATTTATGGTATCACAGAGTTGGGGCCCAAAACGGGCTTAGTCCCTGTACTACAGCTCACTGAGAAAAACTTGGATTGAGAAGAGAGCTACAGTTCAGAAGCCAGGCCAATATTATTATGAACATTGATAATACTATATTATAGTGAAACATTTAAGCTCGGAATTGGAGTAAACTTTGATAATAGCAGTTCAGTCAAATCTTCTACATTTACATTTGAGTATATATGTGGAAAAAATGTAGTAATTATTAATAACTTAATTATATAGAATTTCACAAAAGAATCATATGGGTGCTCGATTAATATTTCTCTTCACGACTTATGATACTTTACATGCACATATATCTTAGGACATATTAAAATGACGTTGAATCATGAGTTTGTCATTAAATTTTTCAGACATCATTGATCGCGTGCTCGTGACGGATGACATCAATGGAGACGGATACATTTCTTACCCAGAGTACATGAGAGCCCGGAAGCGGGACTTTGCCCAGTATCAGCAACAAATGGCGATGCAACAGCAACAACAACAGCAACAGATGATGGCAATGCAACAACAACAACAATTCCAGCAATTTCAGCAATTCCAACAGTATCAGCAACAGCAAGCGGCACAACAGCATCAACAAAATGCCCCCAAACAACCGCAACAAATTCAGCAACCTAACGCACAACAGTTCCAGCAACAACCGCCTGTCGGTGCAACCAAATCTTCATAAGATTCACCAGAGGGATCTTGTTGTTTAAAATGAAATATCCTGGTCTTATTTAGTTTTATCATCATTTGTCTATATTTCAAATGCATTAATTTGCACCCCAAAAAAGCTGGAAAATAAGATATTTGATTTTACTGATTGGGACCCGGATGTTAGTGTTTGGTGTTTGGTTTTGACGTGTGTAACATGTAAAGCTGTGCATGTGTATGTAGCCTTCCATTTATTGTATTAAATACAGGCGGATGTGTTGAAGAATATGAGAGAGAGAGAGAGAGAGAGAGAGAGATGGGAGCGTTTGCTAAGTAATGCATCACAGAGACGCATTTATTTTGATAATAAATTTACCATTTCCTTAAGTTTTTTCTTTCTTTTTGTTTCTCTTTGCATGCACAGAGCTGGTCTATCTTGCTAACTTCTGTTAAAGACTGCTAACTTATATATAGAAATGCATACCTACCATAGAAAAAGTAGTCATAATTCTACGATGCGCTCAATCTGTTTCATTTATGAAATTTTACATATTCATGAGGGTATGAAATGCGACGTTTGCAGAGTATGCCAGTGAGGCGTGTCGCAGTTCATACACTGGTGTATTTTCAAAAATGAAATTTACCTTTTATATTTACATTCTGTTTTCATTTGTTCACATTCATAAAGAAATAGCCATCATTTCAGTTGGTAAGGATGTCGAAGGCAAAAACATTGGAAATGCGAATATTTATTTGTGGAGTTTTTATAGAGAGTTTTGGATATGCGTGCACACATTACCGGTCAACAGCTCAATAGAGTCTGCCTTTTCTTGTTCTTACCATGCCGAGTTGAAATAAAAATGAAATATGATCTTATTATAACTAAATCAAATCAGACCGGGTATCCAAGTGTCTTGAAAAATTGTCTCCTAAGAAGACATTTTTGAATAGTTTGGAAGTTTGCAATTAGATCGGAGCCAGTTTAAAAGCAAACTTCCAACTACTATTCAAAAATGTCTCTTGGGTTATTTCTATAGAAAATAACATTTAAAAGCATACCATTTATATGTTTATTGCTGCATACATATAGTAAAACGAGTAATTAAACGAAATCTATTACATTTATTCCATAATTATTATTTTTGTAAACAAAAGAGAGGGGTGACATAGTCCTGTCCAAGTACCTGCATGTGACTGGACTTTGGCGAATCTAGTTTTTTCTTTTTTTTTTTTCCTGAAGGTGTTCCAATCGTGACAATTTTTTCCAAGATGAGGTCAAACTATATTCTAGAGGCCTGACATCTAGTAATCTAACAATTGAAATTGAATAGAATCACTGGATCTACCGATCTTGCTGACTGCAAAATACGGGTTGAGGATGAATTATGTGTAGTACGAATTGTCAAGCCTCTTCACCCCGAAAAATTTTCCCCGCAAAACTTGAAACACAAAACAAAATAGGCCTATTCTTTATTCGTATTGACCGCTTGGTAATTTATGAACATGGGCGAGGAGATGAATATTACAGAGGACGAGGCGGCGTTATACGACAGACAGATTCGGCTCTGGGGATTAGACGCACAACGAAGGTAAAACCATTCTTCTGCATTGAGTTCGCGACAAAGCGGGGTTACCGAATTTTCTCTACAACGAGGAAATAACTCACTAGAATTTACAATCAAATCTTTAATATCTTTGTCATGTTGACACAATTGTTTTCAGATGAAGTGTCAATTGATGTTTTTTTTTAATTTAGATTTTGTATTAATGTATCATTAAAGAAAAACTATTACACGTTCCTTGGAACAGATTGGGAACACTTCCTAAAACGGGATTATCCCTCTTTAGCGAGAAAGTAAACATTACCATATGATAAACAGGTGTTTTGGTGTCTTTATGGAAAATGATGGCAAATTATATGCAATGCTGAATAAGTACGACACAAACTCAGCCAATCTAATTAAAATTAGATCCTATGATCCGCTATTAGATCCTATGATCCGCTCATCTAATGTAGCGATAGTAGATGAGCAGATCATAGGATCTAATTTTAATTAGATTGCAAACTCAGCATGGTACAAAATTGTCTCAACAAAATTTACAGCACAACAAAAAATTTCATATCAATGTTGCTGCGTAAGAGGAAAGGAGGCTGAAATCCAATACACATCGTGAGTGTTTTTGTTTTGATTAATATATTGGCAGAAGCATCAGACATTTTAGCACTTTTTTTTTTTTCATGTGAAACACAAACAGATGTACTCCACGGGTGTTTTTCTCAATTGTATGGGATATATTTACTCTTGCTAGAGAGGGATAATCACGTTTTTGCGAGAATTAGGGCTGAAACGATATACCCCCTTCACGATAGGATACACTTTGCAATACTTATGCCATGATTCAATACAATACAATTTACAGAAGAAACCAATAATAACATTGAAGAAAAATTTAATTACCAAGATTTACATTCATAATTTTAAAAGCAAAATGTTTCCAATTTGCCAAACGGCAAGATGCATGTTGGCTCTGTAGTTTAAACTGATAAATTTCATTATTATTTTCTTAAAACTCGAGGCAAATAACAGTCTGAAAGTTAGTGGATGCTATTTTGTCTCTTGTGCAGGTTAAAAATAATTATTACAGGCCAAACCTGATGAATTTTACTGAACCAGTTTGTAATAAATGTATCGAACCGAATACAGGGTTCGAAATTAACTTTTTCAAGCACTAGTCCATACGGACTAGTCACTGTTGATGTTCACTAGTCTGCAAAACATTTCACTAGTCCGTCCAGTATATCATATTAAATGATCTTCATTTTATTCAACAGTATTTAATGAAACCAAACACATCACAGTTGCAATCACTTTAATTTCTGACACGTACAGAAGAAAGAGACCACCATATTTTATTTCGCATTCAAGATCTTCAGAAGCATACAATATTAACCTCCGAGTTAATCCTTTTATAAACATCCATAAGTGCGTTCGAGATTGACATTCCTGTTATTTTGGTGCTCAGATCTTGGAGCCACAGGAGTTCGAAATTTTATCAATAAAGTCAATAAAATTCACTCGATTGACCAAGTCATGAGCTATAGTGTTATGAACTACTGTGTTAGAGTCGCGAATGACGAGAACATGTGCGCACAAACGTGCATGTTCTCAGACCACACTACTTGCAATTCTTGCACCTAGAATACGTTCTTGTGATGTGTACTCGGCGTTCGGAATCGGCAGGAATTTGACAATTTGTGCACGTTCGAAGAACAGCGGTCTTGAATGCACTCCATTAGCCTAGGTCATGCAAGCCGTTTGTCTCGTAGAACACTGCATTGACAAACGTGTAGGTGACCTAGACTAACACTCCATGTGTTTGGAAGCTCAGGATGTCATAGTCACGCAAACACTTAACCATGCAGGTAATTAATCGAGCATAAGTTCAAACATCTAAGAGACTCGGACAAATCTTGCTAAAAATCTTTACCATATTCAAGATTGATTTCTGGATTTTCACTAGTCCGTATGGACTAGTGCTCTAAAGAGTTCACTAGTCCGACACATTTTTTACTAGTCTCGGACTTACGGACATGAGTTAATTTCGAACCCTGGAATATTGAGGCAATGAATCAAGCATTGAATCAATTACGGGTTTATATTGAATCGATATTTCGGTGAATCGGTGAATATCTTGCTATAGGGGAAGTGTTTTCAACCTGTGGAACAGCAACTAGCTGTAATCATGGCGAGGTTCATAGCCTCTTTTCAAGAGGCGTCAATCCAAATATCCAGCCTTGACGAACCTTGCTGAGATTACAGCTAGCTTTGCTAGCACTAGCATCATCAGAAACCACGACTGATCTTCTACTCATGAGTAGAAGACGAAATCAGCTGTGGGTATCCGACAATGGGCACAAGCAGCTTAGCCCAAATTGCTGTTTCTGCTAACTCAACCAACGCTGAATTATTCCTATCCTACAACATTGTTTTTTAATGAATTGTGCAAGGCCATATTTAAAAATGTTTGTTTCCCCTCTCCCGACCCTAGATATCAGAGGATGGTTGGTAGGTAGGTAAAAAGTTTTTTTTTTAGCCAGCAGAATTTTATTTAGTATGAAATTCCCATGACCATTGATAAAGCCCAATACCAAAACGTCATGAAGCAAATCCTTCCATGTTTCCTCGTCAAACTCGTTAAATCGGTTCTTTCATAAAGTTCCGCTTTGATTGTCACGTTTAGCAGTTAGGGGAAGATGTTCATTACCTAACCACTGATCATAGACATATTGTACATGTGTAACGGTTAATTCCACAAACACTTGGGTTTCATCAGGTTTTTTTCTGCTATTTATGCCACATATTAATAGTAACACTTCAATAAAGTCAACTACAGACAGTGGTGTTATTTTCTACGGACAGTGGTGTTATTTTGGACATGTGGTGTTATAACTTCGGACAGTTATTAAATCTTATTGCTGCCTCTTATTTTGTGGTTATTTCATGTTTTTGTTTTTGCACATTATGTTAATTAATCTGTGGTAGTGATTTTGATTTCATTTGTAATCTTTTAATCATATCAGACAGTAGATCAAATCTTGTTTAAACTTTTTCTGGTAAATAATAAATGACTTTGCCAGAATGATGGAATGAAAACTTTTGGGTTGATATGACTTTCTCAGACTCGGTCAGGCGAGGGGAAACAAACAATGTTTTTATTTTGGCTCAAGGGACTATGAAATATATTTGTATTGTTTTAGAGTTGTAATTATTGTAGAGGTATTTCATAATCATCAAGTTTAATCAGGCCTAGTTTTGAAAAGTGAGCCCCTCATGCTCAATATGTTAGTAAACTTATGAGGGGGTAGTGATTGAATGTTTCTTTGTGTTACTTTGAAAAATTTCTTTCCCACCTACTCTAATTTAACTTGGTTGTTAGTGGAAACACAACAATTGTTATTTTAGGCTGAAGTTTAATGGGGGGGAAAAAAAGGACCGAAGCTAAAAAAGAACATGATAACATTACCATTAATTCATATACCAGGTTGATTCCTATTTCTTTGTCAGGTTACGTGCAGCCAAAGTCCTTTTAATTGGACTGAGGGGACTTGGGGCAGAGATTGCTAAAAACATAGTGCTGGCTGGAATAAAATCAATTACGCTGATGGACCACACAGACGTAAGTACAGTAGTGAGACATATACATATACTTGTTCAAGCTCTGATCGATATGGTATATTTGGTTTGACTACATAATCTCCGAACGACTTAATAGTATATTCCATTTCACTACACATGCTCCGATCAACTCAGTATATTCGGTTTCACTACACAAGCTGTGATCAACTCGGCACTTAGCACTCACCAAATGTGAGTAAAATTTTGTGTGGGTGCCTAAATTCGCTGTCTTGTTTGCCCACATGGCGATTGATTTCTGTGAACAGGAATCAGTCAAAATTGTATCGAGTTCAGTATTCAGTATATCTTTAGCGACCAAACAAATTCCGAGAGTTATTTACAAGCATAATTTAAAACATTTTGGAGACTTCTTCTAAAATGAAAGTAATCCATGCACGATTTACAAGATCACTGATGTCAAAACAGCTGAATGTTTTAAAGCTTGTTGAAAAGAGAGCATGTTTGTAGTCTTAATGATGATTATGACAATAGGGATATGAAAAACTAGAAAGCTACTGTTAGTACAAAGAAAGCGAAAAAAGTATGGAAACCTATTTTCTACCTCTCTAAATATTACAATGAAAGGTGAAGATAACGAACAGTGATCAATCTCCTAACTCCTATAAGCAATACAAAATAGATAGTTGGGCAAACACAGACCCCTGAACACACCAGTGGTGGGATCAGGTGCCTAGGAGGAGTAGCATCCCCCGTCGACTGGTCACACTGGCCGTGAGCCCTAGATCTTGATCAGATAAACGGAGTTATCTGTAGTCAAAATCAGTGTGCCAAGAACGGTCTAACAATCGGTGTGAAACATGTCAGACAGCATTTGACCAATGATAGGTTGTATTGGTATACTAGAGAGTTATCATGACCATAGAATTTGCAAAATGCTGACTTTAAATGAGACTGTTGGAACCCCTGTAACATCAACTTGTTTGTCAGTAGCTTGCCTTGATTTAAAAACTGATCATATGCAGAACAAGCTCTTGCACATTGAATCAGTTGAGAGATATAAACACCATATATGTAGATGATAATGGAATATAGCTACATCACTATTTGACGATGGAGAAGCAGAAATCATCCCGTTTGTAATAAAGTTGAGTTGTTAGTTTGCCATTAATATCTACTTTCAATGAAATATCTAAGTATGAAGCAGAAGTGGAGGACTCTGTGGTGTCTTTTATTTCGAGTTCACAGGGATATATCGAATTGACATATGAATGAGTTATTGTTAATAGATAAAACATTGATATATTTTAATGTTGAATTGAAGGCCCCAGCAAGAGATTTTTTTCTTCTCAAGTTGAAGTTTTTGAGTAAATTCTGCTACATATTAATATAATCCTTTTTAATTTCAACTTCAGAAAACTTGTGCATAGAATCAGAGTAGTGTTTAACAAAATAATTTTTTTGGATGACTGATCACTAGATATGAATATTTGCATTTTCCATTTTTGTTGAACTTGAAATAAGTTGGAATACATGACTGGAGTCTTTTATGACAAAGAATGTTTTTTATGTTGACTGCATCTATTCCTTAATTGTTTGTAAATTTGAGCTTAAGGAACTGGTGGCATGATTTGGAAGGAATATCATCCATGACCCGTGGTGGTTTAAAGAGCCTGTGATTGGCAACATCCATAATCATAGAGTTCAGTCTATATTTAGGTGTTGAAAAATCCCAAGGATAGACTAAGTGTGGCTTCTTCAAATAATGTATGTAAAATTCTCAATGGAACAGAGTAAAGTTTTGTGCGAATATGATATGGACCTAATTGTCTGTTGACGTAAGGTAAAAGTGAATCAAACGTGACATCATTTATACTTGGTCTTTTATATGAACGATGTCCATGACTGCATTTCCGTCTTTGAGTATTGGGAAAGAGTCCCACCACATTCACATTATTTCCTTGTGGACTAGTCAAATTTCCCACATCATATATGCATTATCATTGCATCCATATGGAAATGCAGTACCTAGGGTCCTGATCCAGTAATCTTCTCATCTACGAAAAGGGGTACTTAATGTTGGACTATTTGTGTGATGGTAAATTTTTTCCAAAATCCTTACCTTCATGGACAAGATGGAGTGGTCCTGTGAATTGAAATGCTTTTAAAGAAGTTGGTTACCACCATTATTTATTTGAAATCTGTGCCCCGATATTCTTTTATTAAGTGAACCCTTGGTTTCTCCCACATACATTAAGCCACACAGGATACACTCAATAGCGTAGACAAAGTTAGAAGATTTAAAAGTCAAATTATCAAACGTTTTGGTACAGAAACTAGTCCGGTGAGATAACTACTATTAAATGAATTTCTAGTGATCAGTATATCACAAGTCATCAAAAGTTTTGGTACAGAAACTAGTCTGATGAGATTACTACTAAACAAATTTCTCTTGATCAGTATATCACAAGTTTTATAATGTTTTACAGAACATTTGGAGATCGAGCACATGGGATCTGAAAAGGAATCATCAAAAATATCTCTTAAAGGAACATAACTATCTAACTATGCATTTAAACGGTATAGTGAAACAAACGCACACAAAATATATGATCCATTAACATGTCTCATGGATTCCTTGCATTTTATTCATCAGATGTGGGCAAGCATGTTTTGTTGTGGGCTCCCAGAATAAACATTTTATCAGATGTGGGCTAGCATGTTTTGTTGTGGGCTCCCAGTAATAACTTTTCAGAAGCCTTCATGGCTCCTGGAAATTTTAGTGACATTTCAACCCAAGGTATACTCTGTTTCACTACACAAGCTTCGATCAACTCAGTATATTCTATTTTGCTACAATTCCTGATACTGTAGCTGTCTGACTGATTCAGAAGAAAATGGTCGGATTAGATGGATGACAGGATTACTGAAAATTAAAAACTACTGATGAGTTATGTCCCTTTTCCAGAATTGATATTGTTCATCATGTTCCTTAATCTCTGGAATTTGGGAACATGTTTGGTATTAAAAACAATGATATAGCTGATCTCTGCAACAAAAATCGCTTTACTGACAAAGAATAATTAACTTGTACCAAATTATTTGTGTATTGTAATAAAATTTATGTCAGATGACTGAAACTTGTGGGAGATCTTACCCCTTCCCCCAAACTATTTGATTAAGATTTTTATTTGACATCGCAATATTGATCTTACCTTGTAAGAGTATGTTGTTGATTTTCTCTACACACAATTTGAATTGCCTAGATTTTTGCTGTTGTGAGTAGATGGTATGCATTCAAATATTAATTAATGACTTAAAACAATTTAGACAATGAAATATATGTTATGAAATTGATTTTGAATCTTATTTTATATGTTAAAGTCAACAGAAGAAGACGGATGTTCACAATTCCTTATTTCCCGAAGTGACGTGGGTAAAAATGTAAGCTTTATGTCAGTCACCATGTTTAGATAGATGCGATATTAGACTTAAAACGAGTACCGGTATATGAATGTATTTAAAGTACCTGCTTAACACTCAGATTTCACACAAGTTGAGGATCTTTTGGAATTTGAAAGATATATATTAATAAACAGTCAGTTGCTATAGTTCCAGTTTTTTTGCGTCTAGAGAGCGGAGGCATCTCAAGAGAACACGCAACGTTTGAACCCCATGGTGGAAGTGGTGGCAGACACGCAGAGTGCGGACGAGAAAACCGACGATTTCTTCACAAAGTTTGATGTGGTGTGTGCCACTTGCTGCAAGCAGACCACGCTCCTCAGAATCAACAAAATCTGTTCAGACCATAATATCAAGTTCTTTGGGGGAGATGTCTTTGGTTTCTATGGTTTCATGTTTGCTGATTTAGGAGAGCATGAATATGCAGAGTAGGTACACTCTATTTTTTTATCCTCAGTATGGAATGATATAGCTCATCCTTCTGTCTGTCAGTAAACTCTTAAACTGGCCAATATCCACAAGCTCCTTGTCCTCTATCTGTCAGTGAACTCTTAACCTGGCCAATATCCACAAGCTTCCTGTTGTTAAGGATATTTTTCATGTGACAGTATATTTCAGTCAATATCAAAATGAAGTGATACCCCCACACATAAAATTCTCAAACCTCATTCTTTTTGAAATTGTGCAACACGTTCAAGTTGATTTTCTGAGTTGAGTATGTTCAGAACAACTACGACCACAGCAAGTTTTCTATATCTTCAAATTAATAGAGGAAACAAAGTAAAGAAATCAAGTAAAGATAAACACCATGTAGTATGACTTTCTGATCTGATAATATTGTACTTCTTTTTAAAAGTAAAGTTTTAACATTTATATAGTGCTTCAAGTGTGTATCATTTAGCATGCTACAATGTTAAGGTTATCAGTTGAAGTGAAAAGATTCCCTCTGCTTCTACAGAGAGGTCCCAAAGCCCAAACCAAAAGATGAGGGAGGGGAACCAGCTGCCAAGAAAGCCAAAACAGAGGAAGTGGAGATGGTAACAGTAAAAAAGGTAAGCCGGATGAAAGGTAAAAACTGACAGTAGGGAAGCAAGTAGTAACAATATAAAGGTGAAACCTGGTGAATATAGGGAAGTAAGTAGTGATAACAGTAAAAAGGTTAGAAGTGGCGACATAAAAAAGGTTAGAAGTGGTGACATAAAAAGTTTAGAAGTGGCAACATAAAAAGGTTAGAAGTGGTGACATAAAAAAGGTTAGAAGTGGTGACATAAAAAGGTTAGAAGTGGCAACATAAAAAAGGTTAGAAGTGGCAACATAAAAAGGTTAAAAGTGGTGACATAAAAAGGTTAGAAGTGGTGACATAAAAAGGTTAGAAGTGGCAACATAAAAAGGTTAGAAGTGGCAACAAAAAAGGTTAAAAGTAGCAACATAAATAGGTTAGAAGTGGTGACATAAAAGGGTTAGAAGTGGTGACATAAAAAGGTTAGAAGTGGCAACATAAAAAAGGTTAGAAGTGGTGACATGAAAAAGGTTAGAAGTGGTGACATGAAAAAGGTTAGAAGTGGCAACATAAAAAAGGTTAAAAGTGGTGACATAAAAAAGGTTAGAAGTGGCGACATAAAAAAGGTTAGAAGTGGTGACATAAAAAGGTTAGAAGTGGTGACATAAAAAAGGTTAGAAGTGGTGACATAAAAAGGTTAGAAGTGGTGACATAAAAAAGGTTAGAAGTGGTGACATAAAAAAGGTTAGAAGTGGCAACATAAAAAAGGTTAGAAGTGGCAACATAAAAAAGGTTAAAAGTGGCAACATAAAAAGGTTAGAAGTGTTGACATGAAAAAGGTTAGAAGTGGTGACATAAAAAAGGTTAGAAGTGGTGACATAAAAAAGGTTAAAAGTGGTGACATATAAGACATACATGTACTGTGGAATCATTTAAACTCGGGGCGATTTCCATGGATTGCCAAGATTTTACCGTTTTGTTGGGATGTAATTTTATGGATTGAAACATTATATACATGTAAATTGTCATTTCGTTATGGAAAAAATTTGTGGGGTAGGGTTACCCATTAAAAACGAGTCCACATCAGATTGAAAGATTCCACAGTATTACGTCCATCACAAGTTTATGTAGGGTGTTTCTCTTCATCCATCACAAGTTTATGTAGGGTGTTTCTCTTCATCCATCACAAGTTTATGTAGGGTGTTTCTCTTCATCCATCACAAGTTTATGTAGGGTGTTTCTCTTCATCCATCACAAGTTTATGTAGGGATTTTTTCTTCATCCATCACAAGTTTATGTAGGGTGTTTCTCTTCATCCATCACAAGTTTATGTAGGGTGTTTCTCTTCATCCATCACAAGTTTATGTAGGGTGTTTCTCTTCATCCATCACAAGTTTATGTAGGGTGTTTCTCTTCATCCATCACAAGTTTATGTAGGGTGTTTCTCTTCATCCATCACAAGTTTCTGTAGGGTGTTTCTCTTCATCCATCACAAGTTTATGTAGGGTGTTTCTCTTCATCCATCACAAGTTTTATATGTAAGGTGTTTTTCTTCATCCATCACAAGTTAATGTAGGGTGTTTCTCTTCATCCATCACAAGTTAATGTAGGGTGTTTCTCTTCATCCATCACAAGTTTTATATGTAAGGTGTTTTTCTTCATCCATCACAAGTTAATGTAGGGTGTTTTTCTTCATCCATCACAAGTTAATGTAGGGTGTTTTTCTTCATCCATCACAAGTTTATGTAGGGTGTTTCTCTTCATCCATCACAAGTTTATGTAGGGATTTTTTCTTCATCCATCACAAGTTTATGTAGGGATTTTTTCTTCATCCATCACAAGTTTATGTAGGATGTTTCTCTTCATCCATCACAAGTTAATGTAGGATGTTTCTCTTCATCCATCACAAGTTTATGTAGGGTGTTTTTCTTCATCCATCACAAGTTAATGTTGTGTGTTCATAAGGCCAAAAAAAAAATTTATGTTGGTTTCCACTTTCCCGAATGACCCTAAAAATTTCTGCCAACCCTAACACATTTTTTTCTATTCTCACAGATTTTGCGAATGTCATCATTACAGCAAGAGTATATTATTGACTTATTTATTATACAGTTTTTGTTTACAGTACGGTGGAAGAAATGTTTTGATTTATCATATAACTTTTATTTGATTACTAGATAATCACTATATTTTATGCATAGTACAGAGCTTCAAATAATTTTTTACCACAAAGAGTATTTACTCCCTGATTTTCAAATCAATGAGTATTTTGCTTTTCAGAAAAATTCAAAAGGGTATTTTGTTAATTTACTGATTATCTTTGCTCTTTTGCACAGAAGATGTCACCAGATAAACAATACTTCTTCCGTTAAACTTTAAACTTAAAGTTTATACTAAAAGGCTGCTCCAGCTATTTACGGGGAAAATCCTTTGCAGTTCTTTTTATTAAAACTATTCATTGTCATTGGGAATTTGATACTTATCATTGATGCATTAAATTTGAATATGTCAGACACTCAGTCACATGATTATGATCCAATTCTGTATATCATTCGTCCACGATTGATAATACAAGTTGGGTTTTTTTTTCTGTGCTTTCGACCGAACACTAACTCTTTAAGAAAGAAAGTATAACAAGTAGGCCTATATAATAGTGTTTTAAGTTAACTCTTCCAATTTTTCAAAATTGTGATTGTCATCAAAACGTATTTCATAGCGCTAAATATCATGTATGATCAAGCCCTGGGCTAACCTCAATTCATATGAATAGATAATTCATATCTATATCATACTACATGTATCACAAATACGCAGACTAATACACATTACTTTGGGAGTGTAAAGCGTATTTACATTCGCTAATGCGTAATTGTACGCATGATTTTCAACTTAAATGTGTATTTAGTAAAATTTAATGAGTATTTACGCTGATACGCACCTTATCTGGAGCTCTGATAGTAGAATACTAAATCGTCAAAAACAATAATTCAACGTATAAAATCAACAACAACAAAAACACAAAAAAAAACCCCACCTACTTACGACCCTTAATTTTTTTTTAGATGAAAGTGGAAACCAACATATATTTTTTTTTGGCCTAAGCCCTGAGTTGTATAACTTTACAGAAGGTAAAATATCAGCCATCATCAAACTGTGATATACTTTCCCAAATTGTTCAGAATCAAAATCTTTATAATGTACACATCTTCATTTTTTTTTTTTTTTTTTTTTTTTGATAGAAAGGCCTTAGTTTGAAAACTGAGATGAATTAAATGGACAAACCATGTACTCTCTATGTAATATTTCTTCAACAACCTGTAGTTTTCTCAGAAATTGAAGAAAATCAAAATCCTTGCCATGTGCCCATCTTCAATACCTGATTAGACACTCTGTAAAATGAAAAGGTCCTCAACTGAAACTGTGGGAGAATTAGACGGACAAATCATTGTAGCTGACAGTATAAGAGGGAACTTATACTGCCTCGCTAGTGAGCTAGCTTTTCTAGTAATGTGGTAGAGTCTCTCTCATGATCACACAAGTTAAGCAACAGTGAGCATGATCAGCACTTGGCTAGGTGACCCCTATACGTTACATCATGTACTCTTTATGCAATATTTACTCAAATCTGACTAAGCTCAGCAACCTGTAATTTTTTCAAGAATTGGAAGAAAATCAAAATCTTTGCCACATGCACATCCTCAATGCCCATACAAACACTGTAAAATAAGAAGGTCCTCACTTGAAAACTGTGGAAGGAGTTAGATGGACAAATCATGAACCCTCCATATGACATTAAACAAACATGACCCACAATGGAAGTATACAAGTTTCAGCTTGATATGTATGTAACAGAGAAATGAAAATAGAAACGAAAAACCCTATATGGAAGGACAGGCATACAGCTGTACCATAATACATCCTATCTATAGACAGACATACAGACATTGCTGTACCATAATACCTCCTGTCTATAGACAGACATTGTTGTACCATAATACATCCCGTCTATAGACAGACATACAGACATAATACGTCCTGTCTATAGACAGACATAATATGTCCTGTCTATAGACAGACATACAGACATCGCTGTACCATAATACGTCCCATCTATAGACAGACATACAGACATTGTTGTACCATAATACGTCCTGTCTATAGACAGACATACAGACATAATACGTCCCATCTATAGACCGACATACAGACATAATATGTCCCGTCTTTAGACAGACATACAGACATAATATGTCCTGTCTATAGACAGACATACAGACATAATACGTCCTGTCTATAGACAGACATACAGACATAATACGTCCTGTCTATAGACAGACATACAGACATAATACGTCCTGTCTATAGACAGACATAATACATCCCGTCTATAGACAGACATACAGACATAATACGTCCCGTCTATAGACAGACATACAGACATAATACGTCCCGTCTATAGACAGACATATAGACATAATACGTCCCGTCTATAGACAGACATACAGACATAATACGTCCCGTCTATAGACAGACATAATACGTCCCGTCTATAGACAGACATACAGACATAATACGTCCCGTCTATAGACAGACATACAGACATAATACGTCCCGTCTATAGACAGACATACAGACATAATACGTCCCGTCTATAGACAGACATACAGACATAATACGTCCTGTCTATAGACAGACATAATACATCCTGTCTATAGACAGACATACAGACATAATACATCCCGTCTATAGACAGACATACAGACATAATACGTCCCGTCTATAGACAGACATACAGACATAATACGTCCCGTCTATAGACAGACATACAGACATAATACGTCCCATCTATAGACAGACATACAGACATAATACGACCCATCTATAGACAGACATACAGACATAATATGTCCCGTCTATAGACAGACATACAGACATAATACGTCCCGTCTATAGACAGACATACAGACATAATACGTCCCGTCTATAGACAGACATACAGACATAATACGTCCCGTCTATAGACAGACATACAGACATAATACGTCCCATCTATAGACAGACATACAGACATAATACATCCCGTCTATAGACAGACATATAGACACAATACGTCCCGTCTATAGACAGACATACAGACATAATACGTCCCGTCTATAGACAGACATACAGACATAATACGTCCCGTCTATAGACAGACATACGGACATAATACGTCCCGTCTATAGACAGACATACAGACATAATACGTCCCGTCTATAGACAGACATACAGACATAATACGTCCCATCTATAGACAGACATAATACGTCCTGTCTATAGACAGACATACAGACACAATACGTCCCGTCTATAGACAGGTGTTTTAGAAGTGGTAACATTGTAAAGGTAAGTAGTGGTGAAAGTGTAAATGTTTATTGTCATGGAATGGTCCTGTTCACATTTATTGTAATAAGAGGTTTGTGTTTACAGTTACATTTGTTTTAATGGGAAGTTCCTCTTTACAGGTACATTTTTTGTAATAAGAAGTTCATCTTTCATTTATTGAAATGGGACGATCATGTGGCATGTAAATTTGTCTTGTAGAGTGTTGACTTTAGTCGCCTTCAAACAGCTTTACAGATTGACTGGTCCTCAGAATCGGCCCAAAGAAAACTCAAAAGAACTCCCAATACTTACTTCATTATGCAAGGTAAGCTCCACAGATTGTACTGCAGAACTAGCTTTACAGGCCCAGAGAAAACTCCCAATACTTCAACATGCTAGGTAAGCTCAACAGGTAGCTGCAGAAGAAAATTTTTACAATATTATCACACATTTTAGTCCCCCCCAAAATTAATTACTTGGTGTTCTCAGGCCAGTTTTGTCAAAAATATATGTGGGAGGGCGGGTCCCCCCCCCCCCCCCCCCCTTATAATCTAATAAAAAACAGATGAGGGATTTTTTGTAAATTGAAAACGCACTGTCTTTAATAAAATTAAACAGTTCCAGCATAGAGCAAGAATCAGAAAACTTCTCACAATGTGTCAAGGCAGAATAACGAAGTGTATTTTCGTATCTGTACAGATATTAATGACATTGCACATCCAAATATTTGGAACTATATATTCTCATCAGCCATTTGCAAAATTTAACTGTTTACGCAATAGGGCTAGATCAATATATCGATTGTTGATATAAGTTGGTGTTTTTGAGTGATATGATAACCAATACAGCGAGTCTCCGTATCATTTAATGTATTATGAGCTGTTTTTAATGTATCTAACAGGAAGATTTCGTGAATGAGCAAACAAATGAATTGAAAATATACGATTGAACTATATCATGTACATATGAACATTTGCTGTGTGACTGCATACCGACGAAACATGTCGAAAGATTGCTGTGGTCTCAGTTTTAAAAGATTAGCTTGAAAAAACTAAAGTGTATTTTTTATGGAACTGAGTTTTCAAGCTCTGGTGGTACAACTAATTTAGCAACACATCTGCAATGATACCATTAAGCTAACTATCAAAGAGATGGCGTAAATCTTTTGATATTGATGAATGGTATATGTAGTGATCAAAGTCTAGCGTTAACATGATCAGCATTGAAGATTATCGTACAAATAAATCTGATGAAATATATGAACAAATATTTGTTTGTGATTATTCATCCTGAAAAAAAAATGATTTTTTCTACTGACTCAGATAGGGCTGAAACAATATGCACCCTTCATGATACAATACTTATGCCATAATTCAATACTTTCATTATGATGTAATCTACAGAAAAAACCAATAATAATATTGAAGAAAAATTTAAATTACCAAGATTCATTATTATAATTTAAAAGCAAAATGTTTCCAAACTGCTGAACTGTAAAATGCCTGTTGGCTCGATAGTTTAAACCGATAGTATTATTTCGGTCATCGAACATTGAATTGAGCATTTGTATTGAAATTTACAGATTTTCATTACAACAAGAAATAATATATCAGCAACTAGAGTTTGTCTAATGCTAGAGCAAGTGGATGCCCTTGTTTTCGTGAAGAAAAAAATGTGTTAACAATATTGATAAAAGCAAATAAATAACAAACACATGCACAGTTGTCTTTTGTGATAAATCAATCCAAGCTAACAATATGATATGCAAATGAAATAAAATGCGAAGCTTTATTTTTGTTATTATTTAATTATTTTAATCCTCAAAATTAAGTGTAAATGTAACAAGATATGATTATAATCTACCGATAATAAAGTCTCCAAAACAAAGTACTGGCTGTATAAATGTGGCTTTATCTGAGTACTACTACTTTCTTCCCTTGATAAAATTCATGCCAATTTTAATTTCATTTAAAAATATAGATCATGAAGACTTTGATTTTGAAATTTTTCAAAAACTTCCCTTTTTTCCTTCAGTGAAACATGTCACTTGACCTTGATCCTAGTTTGTAAGTCCCAACATCCTCTCATCATTTTTTATGATCCCATGTCTCTATCAGTCCCAGTTATTAAGTTTTACAAGTTTTTATAATCAAGGTCACTGGAGATAATTATTTGTAGGTCACTAAATCCTTATATCATTTCTGAAGATTCCATGATGGTATCAGTCCCAGTTCTAAAGTTATATCAGATTATGTTCAAGGTCAAGGTCACTATAGTCACTTGACCTTGATACCAAGTTGTAGATCTCATCATCCTTTTATTATTTCTGAAGATCCCATCTCTTTATCAGACCTAGTTCTTAAGTAATACTAAGTTTATGATCAGAGGTGAAGGTCACTGGACTCACTTGACTTTGATACTAATTTGTAGATCTTTTCATCCTCTTATCATTTCTGAAGATCCAATATCTCTATCAATTCCAGTTCTATAATCATTTTAGCTTGTATGTTCAAGGTCAAGGTTACTGGATTCATTTGACCTTGGTACTAATTTGTAGATCTCATCATCCTTTCATCATTGCTGAAGACACCATGTTTTTTTCAGATCTGGTTCTTAATACCAATTTTATGTTCTAAGGTCAAGGTCATTGGACTCATTTGACCTTGATACTAGTTTGTAGATTTTACTATCCTCTTATCATTTTCCATGTCTATCAATTCCAGTTCTAAAGTTATATGAATTTATATATTCAAGGTCAGAGATCAGGTCACTGGAGTCACTTGACTTTGATACTCATTTGTAGATCCCATCATCCTTTCTAAAGACCCCACGACTCTATCAGACCTGGTTCTTAAGTAACACCAATTTTATGTTCTAAGGTCAAGGTCACTGGAGTCACTTCACCTTGATACTCGTTTGTAGGTCCTGTCATCATCAAGCCATTTCTGAAGATCCCATGTCGCTCTTAGTCCCAGTTTAAAAGTTATACCAGTTTTTATGTTCATGGTTAAGAAGTCAATGTCACTTGAGTCACTTGACCTTGATATTAATTTGTAGCTCCTGCCATTCCCTTTTTCATTTCCGAAGACCCCAGGACTCTATCATATTTGTCAAGTTCTATCAGTTGAATTTTGGAATTAATTTTTTCACCATAGAGTTCTTTGTTAACCCCCCCCCCCCCCCCCCAAATGTACCCTAACCCCCTTCAATCTGAAAACAAACATATATGTACATCTAGATATATTGGCCTATCATATCCTTGAATATCTATTACTTTCATCAACTGGTTACGGAGAATGGTGTCAGACAGCTTTAGGTGTGAGATAGAAGTGGAAGAAGAAGCAGAGGAATGATAAAAACTGAGCAAAAACATTAAATCTTCACATTTCGTTTGGGAGGCTTTTAAAATTATATTGTTTCATCAATTTGTATTGCATATCATTTCTCTGTAGTGCAGTTATATTTACGTATCATATCAAACTTCGGGATGATTTGGATTTAGTCAGACGTTTTACTGACAGAAATGTGGTTGGGCATTCTGGGTTTTATATTGTTCATTTACAGATAAAAATGATTAATTAATACACATTGTTTAGAAAGATGATGGCAGACCTGAGAATCAAGTAACTAATTATACCCCATGCAACAAAGTTGTGGAGGGTATAATGTTTTTGATCCGTCTGCCAGTCCCTTTCTTATCAGCACAACTCCTCTGAGACTGCTCAACAGAATTTCATGAAACTTTGTAGTTAATAAGGACACACTGTGTAGATGTGCATATTCCCAGTTTTTCTGGGAGTTATGCCACTTTTGATCTTAGAATTTCAAGCTCGTCTATCCTTTTCTTGTCAGCGCAACTCCTCTGAGACCGCTCAACAGAATTTTGTGAAACTTTGTAGTTAATAAGGACACACTGTGTAGATCTGCATATTCCCAGGAAATTCTGATTCAATAATTTTTCTGGGAGTTATGCCACTTTTGAACTTAGAATTTCGAGCTCATCTATCCTGTTCTTGCAGTAATGCAAAGCATTGCCATTCATTATGTGAGGCATTGTCAAGCAATGTTGGAGTGTGTGGTATGTGAGCTTGCTTTCATTTTTTTAGTTCTAAATGCATAATGCACTGTTTTTGTACTCTAGCCATTAAGAAAATGTTTGAAGATGATGATATACAAATGTTTTTATATTTTATGTATTGTTATTCATTTTGTTTTGTAGTGTTCAAAGCACTGTTATTTTGTTTTGTAGTGTTGCAGTGTTATTTTGTTTTGTAGTGTTGCATGACTTTATGGAGAAGCACAGTAGATCTCCTGATGCCAAACAAAAAGAGAATGATATCAAGTTATTAATAGAACAGAAAACCAAGACTCTGGAAAAACTGAATCTCAGTCCTACTCTCATCTCGGACGATTTTGCCAGGTATGAACTACATTAAATGTGTATATTTTATCTCACATTCTTCAAAAACAACCGGAATTAAGGTAAGGTTTGCAACAACAGGGAGATCATTCTTAATATACCTCAGTGCACTTCACGCTTTATGACGTCACAATGAGAAAATGTGTCACGACATAGTTGTATTGTGGGAAAATGTCATAATATTTACTTGTTATCCACTACCGCTGTCAAGCGGCGTACATGTATTTGTAAATCTCCATAACAAAATAATAATAATGTTTCTCAGATGATCATTTATAAAAAAAAATTCTTTGATATTATAAGTCTACAATTTTTTATATATACATGTAGTATGTGCTACGGTAATTTCTATTTTATGTTGTGACCTTGAAATCGCCCCTAATGGGCATCGGCATGTGGAATACATGGAGAAAGTCATTTGTTTGTAAACAACGGCATGGCTTTGGTAAAAGATGATGATCGGTACAGGTTGCTGATATTTTGTGTGAAATCATGAGATGATCACATCTAATCTCTGCGAATCTTACTAGGGAAAGTAGGATTTATTTTGACGCTGTTATAATCAATCAATGTTTGTGAATAGTATCCTCAAATTTGACAAGGTTCGACATTAACGAAGCTAGGAATTTTTATTACATTTCCAGGCATTTTTTAAAAATAAACCTGACCATGCTTTACCTCTCTAATTACATGCACTTTATATTTCAATGCTATGACACCTACTTGTGTCGATCGAGCGATTTATCGCATGAACTTTGAAATGTAGAAAACGCGACTGATATGATCATGTAAGAATGGAAGAGGAGTATTCTCTAGTATATCTTAAAATAGTCTTAATTTTGTCTATTAAAGGAACATCTGCATAACGGCATGGATCCTGTTGACATGAAAACAGATTTGTTAAGTGTCATTTTTACTAACTACGCTAATTCCCCCCCCCCCCCCCCCTTCTAGATCCGCCACTGACCGAGCTTTATATTGTTGCAAAGTTCAACTATGTAAACAAACATCAAGCTATGGAACAAGAAGAGGGGATTTATTTCAAAGATGTAGTATATAAGATAGGTTCGGGCTAATAAAACGCAGAATTTATGACGAAGCGGGACCGTGGGAAACCTACCGGGAAATTGAAGATATAGATATTGCATTGTATTGAATTCTGAAAAAAAAACCAACATCTTGATTTCTAATAAATGTGATACTACAATACTTGACAAATAAATATAAACATCATTTATCATTTTTGGGCTGGAATTGTATTTTGTTCATGAAAATGCTCAATGCACTCTTCAAAAGTTGTACAATTATAAAACAAAGTGACAAATCGCATAAATGAAATAATTCTTTGTATTTCTGTTACCATGGAAACAAAGCCCGGTGGGTAGTAATTTCAGATGCTTTCTTAAATGTTTATGGTCCAAATATTATGTTTAAAGTGAAATTTTTCTGACGTAGACCTTGTACAGCTGCTCAATATGCATTTTTTGTTGCCATGGCAACCAATTTAAATTTTATTCAAGATATAAAAAGTGCTATTTTTTGAGTTTTAAAATAAAATTTCTTTTCCAATTAGTATAATCTGATAGATGATACTCTTTTAAAAAATTCTACCAGCTTTTTACCCCATAAGTTTGCCTCGTGTAATTTTTATACCACTAGTATTCCCTTTTGTACAAAGATCCTGAAAATGTAAAACATCACAAAAATAAGCCCATCTGGTCAAAAAACGACACAGCAATTTTTTTTAAGGGTCAATTTTTAAAAGATAAATTCCTACTGAACATACTGATATGCAACATTACTTTGTTTGCTACATGTCAAAATGTTGCAAACCTAACCTTAAAACAGATTTGAATCTATGAAAAGTGCTTGTTGTGTGATTCATAATTAATTGTTCATTCATTATCCTTGAAAAGCTATCAGAAATATTGGTACTGTACTATATCGTTTCATGTAACATACTAGCTGTGTTGGACTTTAGGAGAATAAGGTGACAGGAGCATCAGATGAATTTCCAAATTATTGATTCTGAAGTTTCAGTATTCTACATATTTACACTCACTATGTATATTTACACTCACTGTGTATATTTACACTCACTATGTATATTTACACTTGCTATGTATATTTACACTCACTATGTATATTTACACTTGCTATGTATATTTACACTCACTATGTATATTTACACTCACTATGTATATTTACACTCACTATGTATATTTACACTCACTATGTATATTTACACTCACTATATATATTTACACTATGTATATTTACACTCGCTATGTATATTTACACTCACTGTGTATATTTACACTCACTATGTATATTTACACTCACTATGTATATTTACACTCACTATGTATGTTTACACTATG
This sequence comes from Ostrea edulis, assembly GCF_947568905.1. Taxonomy (NCBI): domain Eukaryota; kingdom Metazoa; phylum Mollusca; class Bivalvia; order Ostreida; family Ostreidae; genus Ostrea; species Ostrea edulis. The sequence continues at coordinate 79,814,165 of NC_079168.1, forward strand.
TATATTTACACTATGTATATTTACACTCGCTGTATATTTACACTCGCTATGTATATTTACACTCACTATGTATATTTACACTCACTATGTATATTTACACTCACTATATATATTTACACTATGTATATTTACACTCACTATATATATTTACACTATGTATATTTACACTCACTGTGTATATTTACACTCACTGTATATTCACACTCACTATGTATATTTACACTCACTATGTATATTTACACTCACTGTGTATTAGCTGCAATAATGTAGCCCTCTCTGATTTTTTTTTTTTTTTTTTTTTTTTTTTAGGGAGAGGGCTACAACTCCTTAGGATCTCTGTAATGGTGCAAATGCGGGAGTGATTCACTCCCGCAACATTTGCGCTCATTCTAAACATTTCCTGACTTTCTTTACGTAAATAAAATGATATTCTAAGTTTCTTAGTCAATATATAAATTTACAACCTGCAACTTTAGATTTGTGAGGCTCTATTCTACCGTTTTCAGCAATTTCGATAAATTCCAATTTCTCGATTCATATTTGTGCGCCATGTTTGATGTACTGAAGTTTCAACTTCCGGTTGTCAAGTCATTTGCATATGCCATATAAGGTAGTATTTACATCAATGGACAAGTATGGAGGCGAAAACTATTTCGTCGGTATTGAAAAGGTTTGAATTTAATATCAAGTTAAAAGCCGAACAGCAGAGTGTAAATTCTTTCTGCAACAATATCATTTTCCTTTCTTTGTCGAAGTGGCTCGAGTAACTACATTTTCGCGCTGATTGTCAATGTTTAGGCTTTTCATTAGATCCACCTACGAGATCTCGCGATAACAAGCATGGCGGAGCAGACGAAGAATTTTGCATGCTGTACATTATATTTAATGAAAAACACCTTTATTAGACATGCCCGAGCACAAAGTTTGTACTCCTTTTGGTGTAAACAACATTTGGGACTAATACACAGAGTTTATTATCGGTTATCATTAAAATTATTTTGCACCATTACGGAGATCCTATGGAATTGTAGCCCTATCCCGAAAACGTCAGAATAAAAAAAAAATTGGATAGGGCTACATTATTGCAGCTAACTGTGTATATTCACACTCACTATGTATATCTACACTCACTATGTATATCTACACTCACTATGTATATTTACACTCACTATGTATATTTACACTCATTATGTATATTTACACTCACTGTATATTTACACTCACTATATATATTTACACTCACTATGTATATTTACACTCACTATGTATATTTACACTCACTATGTATATTTACACTCACTGTATATTTACACTCACTGTGTATATTCACACTCACTATGTATATTTACACTCACTATGTATATTTACACTCGCTGTGTATATTTACACTCACTGTATATTTACACTCACTGTGTATATTTACTCACTATATATATTTACACTCACTATGTATATTTACACTCACTATGTATATTTACACTCACTGTATATTTTCACTCACTATGTATATTTACGCTCACTATGTATATTTACACTCACTCTATATTTACGCTCACTATATATATTTACACTCACTGTATATCTACACTCACTATGTATATTTACACTCACTATGTATATTTACACTCACTATGTATATTTACACTCACTGTATATCTACACTCACTATGTATATTTACACTCACTGTATATCTACACTCACTATGTATATTTACACTCACTATATATATTCACACTCACTGTATATTTACACTCACTGTGTATATTTACACTCACTATGTATATTTACACTCACTATGTATATTTACACTCACTATGTATATTTACACTCACTATGTATATTTACACTATGTATATTTACACTCACTATGTATATTTACACTCACTATGTATATTTACACTATGTATATTTACACTCACTATGTATATTTACACTATGTATATTTACACTATGTATATTTTCACTATGTATATTTACACTATGTATATTTACACTCACTATGTATATTTACACTTACTATGTATATTTACACTCGCTATGTATATTTACACTCACTGTATATTTACACTTACTATGTATATTTACACTCACTATGTATATTTACACTCACTGTATATCTACACTCGCTATGTATATTTACACTCACTATGTATATTTACACTCACTATGTATATTTACACTCACTATGTATATTTACACTCGCTATGTATATTTACACTCACTGTATATTTACACTTACTATGTATATTTACACTCACTATGTATGTTTACACTCACTGTGTATATTTACACTCACTATGTATGTTTACACTCACTATGTATATTTACACTCACTGTATATTTACACTTACTATGTATATTTACACTCACTGTATATTTACACTCACTGTATATTTACACTCACTATGTATGTTTACAGTTTCTGTTTTGCTGAGTTGAGTCCTGTGTGTGCTATTGTGGGAGGAGTGGTAGGACAAGAAATCATCAAGGTAGGGAGATATCCATGCTAAAAGTACAAGTTTGCAGTGGGGCCCCAGAATTTTTACAATTCAAGTCTGTTTCATTTTGTTTTGAATCACTTGTGATAGAATTGTGAATCACCATATGTTAGCATTATATTTGCAGTGCATAGTAATCTCATTCTCATATCGGTTATACCATATGCACAGTGTTCACAGCCAAAACTGCACAAATAATTTTCATTTGCTCTCTCAGAGTTGTCTCTCTTTGTCTTTAATTTCATTTCAACAGGTTACTTCGTTAGTGGTGAGATGAAAAGTTCAATGTCTGACAAAAAACTAAATCCACATAGTTTTCACCAAGGACACCCCCACCCACACCCTTAAAACTAAATATGATAATTGTTAAAACTAATTGATTAACAAGTAAAAATATACAATTATAAATAACACTCTGTATACTTTTTCTACTGTTTATTCACAAATGAAATGAAAGTGAAATCTGACATAATGCAGATTCAACCACTGGGACAGAAAAGCTGAAATTTACATGAAAGCTTCCTGACATAGTGCAGATTCAAGTTTGTTCAAATCATGGCCCCCGGGGGTTGGATGGGGCCACAATAGGGGATCAAAGTTTTACATACTAATATATAGGAAAAATCTTTAAAAATCTTCTTCTCAAGAACCACTGAGCCAGAAAAGCTGATATTTACATGAAAGCTTTCTGACATATTTCAGATTTCAATTTGTTAAAATCATGGCCCCCAGGGGAGGATATTGGTGACAAGGGGAGATCAAAGTTTTGCATACAAATATGTAGGAAAAATCTTTAGATATGAGCCAAGGTGACTCAGGTGAGCAATGTGGGCCTCTTGTTTCTTTTTCCACTAAAGTGTAATCGATGTCGAATGACAGAAACTTAAGGTGGGTCGATCCTCATGTGACTTATCAATATTAATGGTTAAAAGTGCAAAATCTGTATTAATTTCCATTCAATATAGTTAAATTTAATCAATAACCAAAGAAAATGTGTATGTTGCCACATTTTTAAAGATGTCAGACATAACAAAACGGAAGTATATGTTAACATCAGAAAATAACACATTTTCGTTATACAGAATAATTGAAATAGATAAAAACTTGTTGAAATCACAAATTTTAAATGTCAACAGTTAAAAAAAAAAAAGTAAATTCATAGATATGTATAAATCAATTATGGATATTTGGGAAATCATATATAATACACATACAGTAGAAGAAATACCAGCATAGGAGTTATTGCCCTTGACAACATTTTTTTAATTACAAAGAATTGATTATCTATGGAAAATATAAACTTTTTCAAACTCAATAGTTTACCAATTTTTAGCCGAGTTGCAACGAAGTTGAACTCGGCTAGTGGTTTGGTAATGTGGGCGGGCGGTTGGGTGTCAACAATTGGTTTCCGGATGATAACTCGAAAAGTTTACAATCTAATCAAATGAAACTTTGATATATTGTTGGGTACCAGGTAAGGAAGACCCCTATTGATTTTGGAGAAAAAAGGTCAAGGTCACAGTGACCGAATATAAAATGAAAATTTCAGAAAAATTTGGTTTCCGGATGATAACTCCGAAAGTTTAAATCCGAATCAAATGAAACTTTGATATATTGTTGGGTACCAGGTAAGGAAGACCCCTATTGATTTTGGAGAAAAAAGGTCAAGGTCACAGTGACCGAATATAGAATGAAAATTTCAGAAATATTTGGTTTCCAGAGGATAACTCAGAAAGTTCAAATCCGAATCAAATGATACTTTAAGATATTGTTGTGTACCAGGTAAGGAAGACCCCTATTGATTTTGGAGCAAATAGGTCAAAGGTCAAGGTAACAGTGACCGAAAATAGATTTAAAATTCCAAAAAAATTTGGTTTCCAGAGGATAACTCGAATTTTTTTAATTTGAATCAAATGAAACTTGGATATATTGTTGGATACCAGCAAAGCAAGGCCCCTATTGATTTTGGAGAGCAAAGGTCAAAGTCACAGTGACCGAATATAGATTGAAAACTTCATACAAATATGGTTTCTGGACAGTAACTCGAAAAGTTTAAAACTGAAATTAGTTCTTCACAATTATAAATGCCACATCATTCCTGGCTTTACAATGTATCCCATGCAACTCGGCTCATGCACCCCTGGGTGCATATACTGATTTTTTTATTTTATGCAGTGAATAAAATTCCTCTGAAAGATATATTTCTATCATGCGCAAAGTTTAATTTGATAAAAAAAAATTGCAAAAACCTATGACATCACATGAGGATCAATTAACCTTAAGGGATTTTTAACCACTTGAATTTAGATAATTTTTATCCGCTATCAATCTTTTGATCTCGCTCCTTAATTTAATCTCATTTTGACAGTGATTACGCCTCTCTTCAGTACATTTGAATAGTTTTTTCCTTAGATATAAATTTTAGCACACTCAAACACAGACAGCTACACATGTTTACCGAGATCAAAAACTATTTTGATGTACAAATTATTTGTACCCAGAGTTATCCCTCTTGTCACTCTCAAATGGAAATAGAAATTGTATAATGGAAAAAATACAGCATTCTAGAAGTAATACGATTCATGAAAGCAAAGTTACAAGTATGAAAATAAAAGTCTGTTCAAATACAGGGGGTCTCATCAATATATAGTTAACCAATCCTACGAATATCAAACAAACAAGTATGAACGCTGATTGTGAAAAATAAGTCTGTTCAAATGTCTCATCAATTTTCATGGACATTAAATTTCGTGAAGTAGTGAATATATTTCTCCTATATAAGAAATTTCTTGGAGAGTAAATCAATTTTCTTTATTTTCCTTTGTTAATCACTTGATTTTGTGGTGTGAAACAGTCACAAAAACAACTAAATTTGGTACTCATTGAAAGGGAAACCATGGCACCTTGACAGTTGTACATTAGAGTGGTTTAGTATTCATGGGAACTACTTTATTGTGATTGCAGGCAGTATCATTAAAAGACCAGCCCCATGACAATTTCTTCTTCTACAACGGGATAGAGGGCAGTGGCTTGGTGGACAGAATCACTTCCTCCTGACCTCTGACCCTGAAGTTCATTACGTGATGTCTACACATATCTCATTTGTCATTTAAATATAGATTTTTTTCTCGTGTTTACCGATACATATTTGATGACTTCTTAAAATAAAATGACATTGTCTATAACCGCTTCGACAGAAAAAGATGAAATTTACAGCAGAAATAGATTGTGTAGTATACAGACAGTGCAATGAAATATATTCCATGTTGTTCAGCTGTGAGTACTGGTACATGTATTAAATACCTTACGCATGGTAAATCTTATAAACCTTGTTGTACATTATACAATTATTGCTGTTTTTGAGGTCAATACGATGATTTAGACAGGTGTCTAAATCATCGTATTGACCTCAAAAACAGCAATAATTGTTTTATTATATGATTAAAAAACCCTTCAAGATTGTTCTTTGCTCTAATTGTAAGTTTCAACGACCTATTTTTTGCTCCTATGTGGAAAAAATAATTCCTTATGTTCACCTGGAAGGTCACGTGCAGGTATGATTTTTACATTGTTGGATCTCAGCCAATTAGAGAGCTAGGAAATATTCAATCATATAATAAAACAAATTATTATCTTGTATACTGTTCTTGTGTATTAGCAACATTTTCGGGATAAAATGTTTCATGATTTTTCTAGTCAGCAAGTTGTATGATACTTTTTTTTACCTCGCCTATTCATGCAGGTCACTTCTGGCTAACATTAAAAAGACAACTCCAGAATATAAACATAAATTGTCCAAATAAAACGATCAGAAAATAAGCTGCGGATTGGAAAACTATTTACATAATATATTGATTAAATGACAAATTCTACTTTACATAGCAAATTTTTTTTAGTTTCATACTTTTTAGACTTGTTTTTAAAGTTTAAAATTAATTTAAAAACTTTGGTAGAAAATGATTTCCTAATTACTCCTGGTAGGAAACACAACATCCTTAGAAATCTTCAAAGATTGCTAATATTTCAAACTTATATCTAATTCATGATGAAGTAAGGGCCCGTAATACAGCAAAATATAAAAATACAGTTTGTCCGATTGAATTATTTCTGTCTGTTCGAGATTTTGATGGAGTCTCACATTGATAGGACTACAGGCGAAATGTAGACTGCTGACCTAGAAACTTACCACAGAAAGCCCAGTCATCATTGACCGGCGAATAGAATGCATCTTGTTGCAGCAATTCTGTGGATACTAATAAAAATGAAATGACATACCACGATACACAAAGGATGAATTCCGATTTATTGACTGCGATGAGTCTGAAGATAATTCCGATTTATTGACTGCGATGAGTCTGGAGATTTGACCATTAGTTTGAGGAACGAAGCTCGTTTTTTATACGCCCGTCTAAGACAGGACGTAGTATGACGATATGTCCGTCTGTCTGTCGGGGTTTTTCGTGTCCGGTTCAGAACTTCCTACAATCTTCAAACTTTGTCAGCTGATGTATCTCGGTTAGAATGTCACACGTGGAAGTTAGGGTACTGTGATCTTTAATTAAGATGATGTGGCCAATTTTTGGTTGTTATGGATTTCAACTTCAATCCCCCCTTTTGGAGTTTAATTCCAATAATAGTAGTCATCCAAAAACTGGATCGCGTTCTTCTCGCATGGAGGGGAAATGGTGGTGGTGATATAGTTATAATAAATATCAACATGCAGCACTTCATACACATGACTGCCAATCGATTTCTAAACTACCATATTTCTTCTGAATATCATTTGCCCGAAACCCATAAATAAAGAATTATTGATTGGTACGATTTCTGTACCGTGTGGTGACATGTGTCTATGCAAGATGACGGATCAGACTAGTTATTGATTTTAATGAAGACGGATATTAATACCTATAAATGTAAAAATTATTTTAATGAGCGGCGGTTGCACAGTGTAATACATGTAGATATGTATTCTAGCTGATCATCGAATTCCATCATTTTGTAAATGAGCGACGGCCTGGTCATAGAAAGAAGTATCCAAAGATGAAAGTCCCAGTCTTCAGCCCCCTTCACATGCGCCCATTTACCCACACAGGTGTAAATTTTACTCCTAGTGTGTAAATGTAAATTGGATGCGTTCACATGCACTAGCAACTGTGTGTAAATCATTGTTTCACGTAAAGATTACACGTCCTTTCACTTAAACTATATTAAAGTTGTGGTGAATGAAACCTGGGAAACACCACATCCCATACAGGTACAATATCAGGTTGGTTCACAGGAGGAGGATAGGGCGCAAACGACAATATATTCCTGAGGCCAAATACTAGTAGTTTCTGTAAAATTCTGGATCTTCTTAGATTTGATTGTCAAATTTTATTCGAAATCGTTCGCTTACACATAGTTAGATTTAAAACTTTGTTTATAAATGTGGACTTTGAGGTGATCGTAGACCACGATAAGGAGTGTCAAGTCTATTGTGAAAGGACGGGTAATCTTTACGTGAAACAATACATGAGGTACTGAAGGGGGGGTTGGGGTTAAAGGATTGGGAGTATGCGTGTCCTCTGCGTACTTTTGGATCAGTTGTATCTAGAACGAGCGTTCACATGAGCCTAGTTTTATTGGAACTTGCCTATATTCTATGTATTCCAAGTGTTTTAGTAGCTTAATTTTATGAAATGTTCTGGGGTGTCCGGGTAGCGCTCTCGCTTCCCTAGTTCGATCCCTGTGATATGTAGTGGTTGTATGTGAGAGGGTATGGTGGTCACCCGTTCGGACATTTGGGTTTCCTCCGGTTTACTCCCACATAAATGGCCCCTAGCGCGAACATCCGTGCATCAAAAGGACCCCATTGGAAATAAATTTTCGAGTTTTCATAGGTTATCTTTGGTATTTATATATAAATGTATGTATGTATATACCGAATAATTTATTTCTTTTTCAATGATATATAGGTCCGAGTTCCCCGACACTGCTAGGGAGTCCGAAGTGAAGTTTAATGCAATTTTTTCTCTCTTTGTCTTCCACCTTACTTATCCTGCCCACCCCCACGAGATTATCGATGAAATATACCATATGTTTATCCCTCTCTTCAGCAACAGTATTCTCTCCATGAGTAAAGCATCTATCACAAGTCAGCTCGCACATTCCATTACTCACAATACGCCGCTGTTTCTTCTCGGCGTGTGTGATACAGGTTTCTGAGCACGTTCTATATAGAACCAAACAATGTTTTCCCTAAAAAATTTAATTTTATTACATACAAAACTCAGAAAAAAAAATAAATCTAAAAACACAATTTCATATATGTATATATATAAAGAGAAATGTAAAATAATCTATCTTGCTTCATTTCAGTAAAAATAGGCACTTCAATACTTAGGCTATTTCTGTCAAAAGACTTCCTTCTTGCTCTCGTAAAAATTTGTGGTGTTTAATAATTTCCTCTTATAAACATATATAAATGTCAGTCATTTTCCGTGCTCAATTTTATGCAAGTAAACTTTTAATTTATTATTGATTTCAAGCAGGAAAAGTTAGTTCTTTGCTAATTTTCTTAAATCAAGTATTAAAAGGAAACTACATAAGGCAAACATTAGAGGCTGGGACAAGGGCAGTAACTCCGTCGAAAATATATGGCACGAGGATATATATATATGCAAAAATATAGCCGACATATATATTCAAAATGAAGACAAGAAAGGTATGTGTATCTATTATCAGCAGCTTTGATTGAATAAACTGTTCCGACTTCTGCGGATGAAATTAAATAAAACTATATTATGCAAGATATCTTGCAGTTATGAAGGTAGCATATCTATCTCCGAGCCACGGTGACTGTCGTGGTGGTGCGGGTAGTTCGCACCGCGCCCCCGCTAGATCCGCCGACGATGATGACATGAGATCGTCGATCTACAATGAGGAGGATTCCGCCGATGAGGGCGAGGATGGCAGCGATGATACAGAGAGCGAAAGCCCACGACAAATTATGTTTGGTCTGGTCAATCACAAATATCAAAATTCCTAAGATGATCAGGCCGGCTGTAATGAAAAAGATAAACATATATAATACTGCTTATTTTCGCCCTCGTCCGAAAATAAATATTTTCTTGACTATTTGATAATAAAACAAAACAGAAAAAGTGAATAGGTTGGTTGCGTTCGTTACAAGATCGCTTTTAATAAGCAAACATCAAATCGACAAAGCTGAAAAATTACTAATGAAAGCATATGAATTCAAAACTGAAAAGGGCTGGGTGGGAGGGAAGGCTAAGACACAGAAATACAAAAGTAGTAGTATATTTTATACTAAGCGCAAAAGCGCTAGTGCATGAGCTCAAAAACCCGCGAATTGTATTCGGAAAATAACGAAATGTAAAACGTAAAGAAAGAAATATCTTCCTTACACAGATGGACTTTAATTTATTATGCCCCCCCCCCCCCCCCCCCGTGATTTCTGCTGATTTTTCGTAAGTCTGCCAACACTTCTTGGACAGTCATATGGAACCTCGTTACTTTGACCGGGATAGGGGTCTTATTTTGTGATAGAGACACTGTCTAAATTATTTCATGAATTATGTGAACACAATTCTCACTTTATGCGACCCGGTGACGTTGACCCATAAACAATGGGCCATACGGCATAGTTTGCTAAAGACTTATCATAAAACAATGGGCCATACGGCATAGTTTGCTAAAGACTTATCATAAAACAATGGGCCATACGGCATAGTTTGCTATAGACTTATCATATAAAGTTGCAGTGTTAAAAATATTTGATATATCACCCGCAAGTGGCGGATCTAGACCTTACTTTAGGGGGTGGGGGTGAGGCCCGAAGGGGGAGGGCATGAGAGGGGATTATCCTCTCCCATTGGGAGGAGGGCATCCCCCGCGAAAATTTTAAAAAGGTGCATTTTCGACTGAAATTCTTGTTCCTTCTTCCTTTCATTTATAGTAACCACATCCTTTATAGGTTCGGATGTGGTTAAAAAAGAAAAGAAAAGAAGAGCAAGGGGAGGGGGTCCCAAACCCTCCTAAATCCGCCACTGCCCGATATCGTAGTATAATCCTGTTACCTTGACCTTTTGACATAAGACAACATCGATACAGACTCGTGTAGAGTTCTTGAAATGTGTTGGATATTTCTTAATTGGTAAACTTGACCTTCGACGTTTTGACCAACAAAATTATATATATATTTATATATATATGGAGAGGCCCAAATTTGGAATAAACTTATCTTATATATATATATATTAGGGCTGTGCGGTGCACCGAAAATTTCGGTGCACCGCGATTCATACCATTCGATTCGATGCACCGATTACAAATTCCGGATTTCGGTTCGGTTCGGTTTAGATTTTACTTACACCAAAACAACAAATATGGCGTCCGAGTGATGTTGAAAACATGTGGATTTTTATGCAACAGAGATTTAAATCACTACTGTGTTGAGAGTTAGCATTTTCACCACTCATATACCAACAGAATATGGTCCGTAAGATCATTGCAGTTTATCTTTACATGACATAAAGCATTTTTGTCAGTGGTGGAATGAAATCAACATCGTAGGTAATGAAACAGATTTGACAGTTAATATGAGAGAAGTAAATCAATAAAGGAGAGATTTTCAAAGACTCTCAATTGATAGAATTATTGAATTTTTGCATATCAATGAAAGCAATATCATATACATTTTAGATTCACTATAGATTTGTTTAATAATCCAAAACTTATGTAGCACATTGATATAACAAATATTGATAGACTGTCAGTGTTTTCTTTTTTCTATCAAAGTTATAAAATGTCATTATGAATAGATATGATGTTTACAAATGACGACATATAGTTATATAACTTGAATAAAATCAAATCAAATATGCTACTCATTAAAATTGTTAATTTTTGTGGTGTCATTAGATAAATTGGACCTAACATGAACCGAATCGAAAATAACCGAACCGTGCTGTTCTGAATCGAAACCGAACCGAATCGAGCTAACCCTGAATCGTCCCAGCCCTAATATATATATATATATATATATATATATATATATATATATATATATATATATATAAAATCAAATCATGGAAATGCTTCATGCGAAGTATCCTTTGCTAAAAACTTCAATGATATTTGAGATAACGTGCGGCAGAAAACAAAACAATTAAGTGTTTATCTACAAGAAACTACATTTCTAAAAAACAAAACAAATGGAGTGTGCCATACAGATTTGCCAATTACACAAAATCTACGACGGGTCTGTTTACTTGTTCATTTTGATGAGGAATCATGGCCAACAGTTTTGGAAGTTTGTCAAGTCGTACATAATTTCCGAAACAGTCTAGTAGGTTGTGAATGGCGTAATATATCATCTAGTTAGTCATAAACAAATTGCATGGGTGTGCAGTAAAGAAAATATTTGGTATTCAGTGCAACTTTTTGCTGGATTTCGTGACACACGCGGTTTTGCGCAATAAAGCGACATAAATTAGTAAAACTATAATAGTGGGACACTATCAGATGTAATGTCACGCATTCGTTCATGTAATACACACATTTTGTGTTTGTAGGTCTAGCTATCTAGAATCAGATACGAAATGTACACGACATCTGATTCAGCACAACGCTTGTGCGCATAGCACGGTGATTTCTCATCAATGTCTGTCTCTGTTACATAGCAACAGAACATCGTAACATCGGTGGCAGGTTATTCATCCTCTTGCACACCAGAGACGGGCACCTTGTGTTTTTCACGAAGCAGCTGCCAGCATATGCAGTCAACACCAACATGATATTTACGATTTTGCTTTATAGAGCACAACCACAGGAACTGGTAATTTCGTCTGCAATGGGTCTAATTTTTCCCTACCATCCCCTTATAAAAAACGATATTAGGGGATGGTATGATATAGACCCCTATTGCAACAAAAACAGAGTAAACGACATTCTACAGCCTTCATTTACTCAAAGTTGGCTAGCCAATGGTCCTCATTCGATATTTCCATGTGAAGATCACTAGCAATAGCTCCCGATACGTTACTCTCATCTTCAAACGAAATGATATACCTCCGCGGTGGCCGAGAAGTTAGAACGTTCGCCCCGCATGCGGAAGGCCGGTGTTCGAATCCCGGGTGTTCGAATCCCGGCCGCGATAGACCAAAGTCGTTAGAACAGGTAGTGACAGTTCCATCGCCAAGCGCTCGGCATCAGGTGTGAATGTCACGGGTCCTCGGAGATGATCTTAAAAACGGATGACCCGTGTCAGAGTAGGTGTGGCACGCTAAAGAACTCTCACTGCTCAATGGCCGTCAGCGTCGAGCATAAGCCTAAATTTGAAGTCATTCACCGGTCTTGGTGGCGTCTCCATATGAGTGAAAAATTCTCGAGTGAGACGTTAAGCAAGATACAATCAATCAAACGAAGTTAGTGGATAGCCACTGTCCTGATCCGCTATAGGTTCATGTGGAAATGAGAGTAGCGAATCGGATTTCAAGGCTAGAGAAAATGAAAAAGTGACCAAAGCCAGCTAACACGATGTTATAATCACTTACCTGCTACAAATGCGCAAATGGCAGAGGCCAGTACCAGTTGGAGGTTGGGGCTGGCGCAGATGTGGACCAACAACAAAATCAAGATGATGACCAGCAGAATGAAGGCGATCGTCTCAAAGGCCCGGATCGCGCCCATAGATCCACCACCTATAACAACATACACAGAACTTGTTGTAGATAATTGTCGGGGGTCCATATAGAGGGGCGTGTGTTCTCATTCTCTCGTTTCCCAATCTAAGATGATGCTAGTGTATGGGTGGATCATGTGACGAACGGGGGTGGGGTGGGGTGGGGTGGGGTAATGAGACCTCCCAACGAAAACTCAGAAAAACAAATATATCTCTTCAATAACAGACACAGTAATGACTGTAGGAGAAATTCTAGATCCACCCCTTACACGTGCATACTGAAATCACCGTCCATTGTTGTATTATCAAAATATTGATAAAAATTCAGTCTGCACAGTGGTATGGTGGTCGGAGTGCTTCTATACGGACAGCCACCAAAAAAAAAGAAAGATGATTTCTATAAATTATAACCATCTCTTTCTCTGCCTCCCAGAAAACATCACCTGGCGGTACATGTACACATTAACCCCACGCACTGTTTCCCAATCCACCCCCTTTTCCTGACATTCATGTCTCCCGAGACGGTACACAACAAAGTGATGTAAACCTAATCAATTTTAACATCGGTTTGTCCACGTGCATATCTCGGGGAAGCTGTCCCAGGTTGGTCGTGCCGAACACAAAAATTTCCACGAGACAAGGAGAGGGGATTTGCGGAATATCTAGCTGAAGTTCCAGACAAGGAAAGGGGGTAACAGAATAGCTAGCTGAAGTTCTATAGCTCGATCTCGGGAGAGAAAAAAAGAAAGAATTTCAACGGGGAATTTATTTCTTCAGAGAGCTATACCATGCAGCTAAGATGAAGCCGTAGTCTCCGATTTAAACCAAGGCGAAGAGGGGGCGGGGGTGTCTTGTGAGCGACACTCATGAGCAATAGGGGAAAATTATAATATTTTGGGGCATTTAATGGGGGTGGTGGTGGTGGTGAAACTCTCCCAGGCCTGAGTACAAGTCTGATGCTACTGAATATATAAGTTGATCAGACTATGCAACACAGGCCCTTCATTGTACTATTATACCATAGTGTGTTACAATCTTTATTCCATACCTAGTGCATCGTCTGTATCATTGTACATCTTCAATATTCCCATGATACAAGTTTAGACCAATGTAGAAACTCACACGTAAATGCTTTGTGCCATAATGTATCTAAATTAATAATATTGTGAAAATTGTTCACATCCCTTGGAGGCCCCTTGATTGGTGAATAAACAATTTTCTTAATTCTATATTTATTTATATACACACACTATGCATCAGATGTTGCAGGGCAAGCGATGAAACATTTATTACCGTTTCGAATACAACCTGGTAAGAAGAGAAGGATTAAATGGGGTGGGGTCAAAACATAATGGCATTTCTCGGACGAATTTTCATTGTATTGGGATTTTCCTGTTACAAACAATAACACGTATGGTGTATGCCATTTATTTTCTCAGAGGTTTGGACAGAAAGACGAACGAGGTCGACCTGCACCATGCTCAGAGGGGTTTCATGTAAACGCTAGTTAGGGTTTTATCAACCTTTGTCCTAGGCCCGTCCCTGTCAAGATCTGCAGCTAGTCCAAGGTTTGTCGTATTGATCAATATAAAAACATATTGTGATACACTATCAGACTTACCATAACCTTCGGAACATCCGAGGCCGTCCCTGCAGTATTGCCAGAGCCCGTAATTTCCATATGACCAGGACACCCAATAAGGACAAGCAAAGCCCAAAAGTTGACAGATCGTGGCCCCAATAAGGAGGCCCAGGGCCACCTTCAACAACGTAGACATCACCAACATGGCTGCGACGGTCAGTAAATATCGATATTGACTGCACGGTATGATAATATCCTAAACGAAATGTAACTTATCCCTCGGGAAAGCAATGGAAGTTTCAAGTAAGCACACACACCGTGACAAAATATCCACTGTGTGATGATTCAGCGCCAAAATTCCTTCAGAGCGGCCGCCCACAATCTTATATATCTCCGGAGCGTGCGCCTTTATGCTCAGTGATTAAATCATGGAAGGAGGAAACTAGTTTTGTGGGGCTATATTAAGAGAATATATCCTACTCTGCACTCAATATTTCGATTGTATGCGTTAAATTTTTAATTGATTAAAAAAAGTGAAAAATATGTTCCACTATATTCTGAGAGAGAGAGAGAGAGAGAGAGAGATTCCACAAAAAGGCGTGGTACACACAATCTGCATTCTGTGTAAACATGTGTGCCAATCTGATTAAAATACAGATCTCTCAAATAGCGCTGTGTATTTTAATCAAATTGCATGTGTGCCTTACGTTTTTACACGGTATTATAGTTTAATAGATTTCCTGTATTATTCAGTATTTAGTATTCTAAATTTATTACTTAATCTTTAGCAGATCACAATTATCTCTCCATGAATGCGTGACATTGTCATTAATGTTGCCGTCCACACGTACGTGATATTAGTATAGACGTAAACAAGTGGTCGCCGTGGCGATTTCTTTCTATCTGGATTGGTATTTTTGGGGTTATGAGACTAACGTTTTATGCGCAGGAAATAAAATCTATGCCCTTTGAGAAACTTAATGACTCTGGTTGATATCTTGCATGTTTAAAGTTTGTATTTATGTCGAAAATATTTTCTCCATTATTATTAGTTTGGCTGCATTTCAACATTGAGGTGTCAATGAATAAATGATGATATAAAAACTGCTCACTCCTCACATAGAATTTACTGTTAGTTCAAATATCACTAAAATAGATATACATCCAAACTTAATTTTTTACTTTTTAATTGATCTGATGTTGCTGAAATGTGTATTAAGGTATTGACTTGTTTTGGAGGTGATGGTGGTAAGGGTAGGGTCTTAATTAGGGGCTAAGTTATTGGTGATGATGAGAGAGGTTAGGGTAATCATAGTGTGGGAGATTGGGAGTGATAGTGAGAGGGTGATGTTGAAAGGGTTGTGGTAATGGTGAGGGAGGTTGTAGTGAGAGAGTGATGTTGAGGGGGTCGGGGTGATGTTGAGGGGGTAGTGGTGATGTTGAGGGGGGTTGAGATGGTGTTGATGAGGTTGGGGTTATGTTGAGGGGATTAGGGTGATCTTGAGGGGGTAGGGGTGATGTTGAGGGCGTAGGGTGATGTTGAAGGGGTTGTGATGTTGATGGCGTTGTACCTTCCGGTGCTCTTGATTGGTTAATAAAATATTTTGTATCAATAAAACATCGTGAATCTGTTGTATATACAGAAGTCAAAACAGCAATTAATGGGCCAGTAACGCGATATTACATACTAGTCATAGACAATAAACTACGCATTGTTTAGTGTTAACAAAACCTCCTATATATATACAATGTTGTAGTCAACCCCTAGCTGCAATAATGTAGCCCTATCCAATTTTTTTTTTTATTCTGACGTTTTCGGGATAGGGCTACAATTCCATAGGATCTCCGTAATGGTGCAAAATAATTTTATGAATAACCGACAATAAACTCTGTGTATTAGTCCCAAATGTTGTTTACACCAAAAGGAGTACCAACTTTGTGCTCGGGCATGTCTAATAAAGGTGTTTTTCATTAAATATAATGTACAGCATGCAAAATTCTTCGTCTGCTCCGCCATGCTTGTTATCGCGAGATCTCGTAGGTGGATCTAATGAAAAGCATAAACATTGACAATCAGCGCGAAAATGTAGTTACTCGAGCCACTTCGACAAAGAAAGGAAAATCATATTATTGCAGAAAGAATTTACACTCTGCTGTTCGGTTTTTAACTTGATATTAAATTCAAACCTTTTCAATACCGACGAAATAGCTTTCGCCTCCATACTTGTCCATTGATGTAAATACTACCTTATATGGCATATGCAAATGACTTGACAACCGGAAGTTGAAACTTCAGTACATCAAACATGGCGCACAAATATGAATCGAGAAATTGGAATTTATCGAAATTGTTGAAAACGGTAGAATAGAGCCTCACAAATCTAAAGTTGCAGGTTGTAAATTTATATATTGACTAAGAAACATAGAATATCATTTTATTTACGTAAAGAAAGTCAGGAAATGTTTAGAATGAGCGCAAATGTTGCGGGAGTGAATCACTCCCGCATTTGCACCATTACGGAGATCCTAAGGAGTTGTAGCCCTCTCCCTAAAAAAAAAAAAAAAAAAAAAAAAAAAAAAAATCAGAGAGGGCTACATTATTGCAGCTAGTCAACCCCCCTCATATCCTCAACATCATCATCCCTCACCTCAACTCCCCTCACACCCTCAACATCACCACAACCCCTCAACATCATCACAGCCCCCTTAACATCACCACAACTCCCTCAACATCACCCCAACCCCCTCAACATCACCCTAACCTCCTCAACATCACCCCAACGCTCTCAACATCACCAAACGCCCTCAACATCACCCAATCCCCTCAACATCACCCAACTCCTCAACATCACCCTAACCCCCTCAACATCACCGCAACGCCCTCAACATCACCCAAACCCCCTCTACATCACCTTATGCCCTCTACATCACCCCGACCCCCTCAGCATCATCCATCCCCCTCAACATCACCCTAACCACCTCAACATCACCACTACCTCCTCAACATCACCCTAATCCCCTCAACATCACCCAGAATATTTTAAACATTCGTCCAAAACAAAATATGAAATTGTCATAATCATCAATGCGCAGTAAAACCACGTGAGGATTAAAATGATCAGAAACGTTCACGGCCAGTAAAACAAATAATCAGCTTACATAATACAAATAATCAGCTTATATAATACAAATAATCAGCTTATATAATACAAATAATCAGCTTACATAATACAAATAATCAGCTTACATAATACAAATAATCAGCTTATATAATACAAATAATCAGCTTATATAATACAAATAATCAGCTTACATAATACAAATAATCAGCTTACATAATACAAATAATCAGCTTATATAATACAAATAATCAGCTTATATAATACAAATAATCAGCTTACATAATACAAATAATCAGCTTATATAATACAAATAATCAGCTTGCATAATACAAATAATCAGCTTATATAATACAAATAATCAGCTTACATAATACAAATAATCAGCTTATATAATACAAATAATCAGCTTATATAATACACTTTTTCCAACGACAATAATAATAATCAAGTTTACCTGTACATCCTAATAAGTCTACTTATAAATGTGTGTATTTTTTATTTTACTGTTTTCAGAGATAAATTTTCCAAGCAAGCACAAAACATCATTTAAAAAGATCCACAATACTTTCTCACCAGGTGTTATTTATAAAAGAAAAGTTTGATTACATTGTTTATATAGTTTCCATTAAAGTATATAATCTTTCATTATCATATTTTGAACAAATCAACAAGAAATGAACTCTCAACCTCCTTCATATTGCATTGAGAGCATAATTCAAATTCAGGAGAATTGTGCATTTTTAATTGCTTTGTTCTGATTACCCACTTGTAAGTTAAAATGGCCTCCGAAGCTCTTAATCCAATGCTCAATGAAATATATTGTACACTTATCTATAAAACATTCTCCATTGTAGAGATGTAAGAATGATTAACACTAGAAGAATGAAGGCTACGAGTTGATGAAATTGTGCATTACACATAAAAATAGCTTAATAAGAACGAGTGGGTGTGAAGTCACAGTCATTTAAGTGAGTGGAGTTCCCAACAATTCATTCTAAATAACGGAAATTTACACTATGAATTCAAGTTGCAGTATTTCAAGAACGCAATGTCAAATATACTTGTTATAGAGTGTGTTACAGCTGATTGACATATGTAAGCCACATTTGGGCGTGACCAGAGGAAAATCTGTATTTTAAACTTGTTGCCATGGTAACACGTACCTCCGTTTTATGGTTTTTTGTTTTTGTTTTATCGTCTCGGTTTTCTTTTCCCTCCAATTCATGGGTTTTATGGATATAGTGGAATACAAAAGTCATCAAAACTAAAGTATATATCCCCCCTAACCCCTCCACCCCGACCCTGGGGTATGTCACTAGCAGAAAAACTGGATGCACGCCTGGTCTGCATGAATTAAACTTTGTGTTTTCCCGACTAGTTATGCAAACAATGTCAAGGGTTAGAGAGTGTTTTACACTTGTATAAAGACGTTCGTTAAAAACAAAAGATTAATTCTTTTAACTTTATATAGCCAACGTATAGGTTCATTTTACTGTAGTTTAAGTGTCTTCCTGATGACAGGCAGATACGCAGCTGATTGAAACCACTCCTGTCTTTATCTACCATCCAGACCTACGTCAAGTAAAAGATTTTCGTTGATAAAATCTTAAGCAGGTGGAATTTATGATCAGAAGTAATTTGAATTAAAGGAAACTGCTTACATAAGGGATCCTACGGATAAAGTCAAATTAAAAAGCATGTTAACAACCCCCGTCTCTCTCTCTCTCTCTCTCTCTCTCTCTCTCTCTCTCTCTCTCTCGCGTGCGCGCGCACGTCCCCACAATTTACGTTTAAGAATAGAATGGACACGTGTGTTATTAGAAAGACGAAAAAAATATTAGCTTAGCTGGTTTTTATAGCGACACTTATAAAAGTTTATCCTAGATTTGTGCGAGAGAATATCAGTACGAACAAGTCCCCACTCCTCTTGTCCCTCACTAATCAAATATGTGGGTGATATTTATGGGATCTTCATAGTGCACTTTCTGCCCTCAAAGCACAGGTCAGGTGGAGAAAAACCTGTCTACATGTATAAAGAGAGATAACTCTAATTGAACGCAATGCCTTTCAAAGAGAAGAGAGAAAGGTTTCTGTTAACTGTGGGATTTTCATTCACTAATCACACCGACAGGGAGTTCACATGGCCGAGCCGAAAGTAAAATATATATGCACATATAAAATATATACATGTATTTCATTTCTTCATTTGATAAGAAATGAATATTATAATTTCTTTCTAAATGGCGGTATCATAGTGGAAATTAGACAGAAAACTCACCAATGCGCGCATTGATGAAATATAGAAATGTGTGTGTGTGTATATATATAATACTGGATATTTTCCTGCTTTTTTATTGAACTGCATATTTTCCTGCTTTTTTATTGATCCAGAAAGCGCTAGTGATTTAAATAAATTTTGAAACTGCATATTTTCAGTTCCAAAATATATTTAAATCACTAGCACTTTCTGGATTTTAACATCCATCCTCAGGTGAATACAAAAATTGAAATTGAAAGCGCTAGTGATTTAAATATATTTTGGAAATCCAGAAAGCGCTAGTGATTTAAATATATTTTGCAACTGCTTATTTTCCTGCTTTTTTATTGAATTATTTTGACTGTGTGATATCAACTCTTTCTATTTGGATTACATGTATATGGAACTTGATTTTGTAATGAACTTGAAAACATGTGGATTTTTCTTTGCCATCACAATGTCTATCCGTATTCATTTTCTTTTCCCAGTGCACACGTACGTACCTGCATGTAAATCCGTGTTATGTGTATATATATACTAGTGAGAGTAAAAACACTCGTTGGGGTCTAGAACTAACATTTCAAAAAGTATTTATGGATTTTCCTATATTTACATAGAGATGGAACTCCGATCTCCACGTAAGGTCAGACCCGTGCTTCTTTTCTGTGACCAAGTCTGTTAAATGGCAATGACATTATACAATGCTTGAACCATCTCCTTCACAGGATATTGTGTTTGAACTGCTAGTTGTCTCTCTTGGATCTTGCTATAAGAATGAAAATGTATTTATTAAAGGTGGAATAACACGTGTTCGTGTTTATTTATACGTGTAATCTATTGGTTGTAATGCTGGTCACCTTGTCAGGTGACAATTAAATATTCATAGCACGGGTTTTAACTGACCGCTGTTAGCGCGGAAAGACTTATAGCCATTCGAAGGCTCTTTTAAGTGCAGATAACTGAATACCCACCCGCCCGCCCTTGGTTTACATGTTTTTTAGATTGTTACTTAAAGTTTGTTTTGTTTTGTAGATAGGAAGATAAAGAAGATATGAATATTGTATATAGTTGAAATAATTAAACTGCACTATCAGAGCGCTTCACATCCTATTATACGTGTTTGTGTTTATTTTATAAATTATTTATGTTCGTTTGAGTGGAACGAATAAGAACATAAGGGTTTTATGAAACGGAATGTTAATGTTTTGACCTTGAACCAAGGACGCTGTATCGCCTTAGGCTAGTAGAATACAGAGAAAGTGCATTGTATAACGAATATAGGTCACGGCAGGCAAGGTCAACTTTCCATGTGATATTTGAAATAGGAAATAAAAGCTAATAAAGGTACATATACTGACTTTAATCAGATTTCATCCCCTTAGGCATCTAGCACTTGATGTATTTTCCCCATCTACTATCGTTCCAATAACAGCACACGTGTCCTTTGATCGAGCAGTCACTGATGCTTGGAAAACTTCATATATCACTCTTATATTTAAAAATAAGGGAAATACTCATCATGTTAACCGGCCTATTTCAATAACGTCTATTGTATGTAAAATTTTGGAAAAAATATATTTAGACATATCAATGATTATACTGTCTAGATAATAATATAATAAATATCAATCTGGATTTCAAGTTGGTGATTCCGCCACTAACCAATTGCTTGAAATATACAACACAATAATATCAAATTTATATAAAGGTAAATATGTTCGATTATTTTGTCTTCCGGATTATCTCTAAAGCATTTGACAGAGTATGGCACAAGAGCATTCTTTTCAAATTAAAACATTGTGGTATAGCTGAAAAATTAATTAAGTGGGCTGAAAACTATTTGTCTGATAGAACCCCAAAAGTGGTGTTAGATGGTTTTACATCAACTTCAAGAGCTACCAACTCAGGGGTGCCTCAAGGATCAGTATTGAGACCCTTCTTATTCTTATTATATATATAATATTAATGATATAAGTACCGATTTAACAACTTTTGTGAGTTTTTGCTGACGATACATGTACATCTATATATGTAATAGTTGATGATGATATTGTTAAATCTGCAAATTCATTATCCAATGATCTTGGGAAAATTAATAGATGGTCTAATAAATGGGCTATTGAGTTTAACCCCAGAAAAACTGTAAACCTCGATTTTATCAGTAAAAATATAAGTCATTCTGCAATCTCAGTTGACAGAGATGGGCCAGTAATAGAAAAGGTTGATACTCAATGTATTTAGGATTAAATTTCCAACAGGATGGTAATTGGAGAACACACATACTAAATATCCATACGAAAGCATGCAGTAAATTGAATATATTAAGAATGTTGAAACATACCCTTAAAAGGGATTCATTGATAAAAAATTACTTTGCTTTTGTACGACCTGTACTCGGATATTGTTTGGGATAACTGCTCAGAAAGAGATGCCAAATTACTGTTCAAATTGCAGCTGCGAGAATAATAACTGGTTTAAGAATAAATTCATCATGATCAATACTGTATGATGAACTTGGATGGGACTCTCTAACAACTAGGAGACAAATACACAAACTTGTATTATTTTATGAAGTAGTTTATGGATTAACTCCGCCAATATTTACTAGACTTACTGCAACCATGTTTTCCACCTCAGAATTATTACCCCTAAGAACTCAGGACCATCTTAAGTTTAATGTTCCATTAGCTAAATCTGTCTCATATATGGATAGCTTTATTCCTTCAACTATAAAACTATGAAATGACTCATACCTTGAAATTAGAAGTCTTCCAACATTATCAGCCTTTAAGTCAGCAATAAAAAAACTTTATTGCCTAAAACCTACATGTAGGACATATTATAATTATGGAAATCGAAAAGCAAATAGACTTCACTGTCAACTGCGAAATAATGCTAGCAATTTACATGCTGATTTATTTAATCATTTTCTGAGGGAAAATCAAATATGTGATCTGTGTGGAAATATTTCTGAAATTGTGTTTCACTTTTTCATGAATTGTCCAAAATACAATTTACAAAGACAGAAACTACTCCAAAGTTTGAGTAATTTGCGATTGCCGTTACAGTTATCCAGGATTTGTTTTGAAAGACGTAAAACAAATAATAGCTAAATAAACTCGCATTTCGTTTTGTAATTTTGTATTCAAATCTACGGATCAAATCACTGAGAGTATCTTTTATTTACTGTACATATGTTTTAAATCAGGATATATTCTTTCGCAATATCAGATCTAAAATGTCTTCCTGGTGGAAAAACAATCTCAAAACAAGATGGTCTGATGGTCTCCTGAGTATCACGCTACGGCAAGCATCAATTACGTGTAACATTTTAATGGTGCACCAAGTGCATCTTACTCCGAGGAATGAATACCGTCTGTTTTTCTTTTTATCGACCACCAGATCTTGTCCAAACTACCATTGTCCATTTTTACAACCCATATCAGATTGTCAGGTCATAATTTGTGTGAAATGTGAGCTTCCACTGTCTCTCCACTAAAAAATTATCGCCTGAAACAAATATTTCTTAACTTTTTTCTATAGAACCAGTGACATTGGAACTCAAGGTTGCGACAGACTGTTTGGTCAGCCAAGTCGTAACCCAAACAAGGATTGCGTTTTCGTTTCATCAGTGATCCTGTTAACCTTGGCTAATGACCTTATTTAGTTTAAACACATTGTTTGGGAATAAAAGTGACCTTATTCAATCTATTCACATTGTTTGGTGATAAAAATGACCTTATTCAGTCTGAACACAATGTTTGGTCACAAAAATTACCTTATTAAGTCTGAACACAATATTTGGTCATACAAATGACCTTATTCAATCTATACACATTGTTTGGTTATATAAATGACCTTCAGTCTAGGCACACTGTTTGGTCATAATAATTCAGTGTAGCTAGTATAAACTTTTAACGTCTTTCCATTCAGCTGTCTCCTGATCAAACTATAAACTGTGTTTTTGACGTTTTGTTTA
Source organism: Ostrea edulis (assembly GCF_947568905.1). NCBI lineage: Eukaryota > Metazoa > Mollusca > Bivalvia > Ostreida > Ostreidae > Ostrea > Ostrea edulis. The sequence continues at coordinate 79,838,291 of NC_079168.1, forward strand.
TAATTGTCTCCAAACAACCTTGAACATGGCCAAATACCCTTGGGTTAGGGCGTGGACACTTCGTTTGGTTATAAGCAAACTATTCTAATGTTTAATGTCTCTCTATTGACAAGTTATGACCTGAATACAGTTTTACTAATGACCTTCACCTTGACGATATAACCCTGACTCAATGTCCCTGAAATATCGCCATAGTAATCTTTGTGATGAATACAAAATTTATAAATCAGACACAGTGGAGGATGGAAGGACGGAACACGTTCTTTATCAATAAATATGACCCGTATAACCCCGCGCTCGGACCCGAACAACAGACCCCGAATGAATCATTTTCACCATTTTGGTATAGACCTCTTACTTCGTTATGATTGTGCACCCATTTTAGGTATTTTATGCTTAAGAATAAAGAAAATTGAAAAATATTTGAAGTATTTTCATTATGCATGTACACGTATATATTCCAAGTAACCATACCGTGGGGGATCCGGGTTAGATTAGGTCCTCAGTACCACTTGTCGGAAGAGGCGACTAAAAGGGGCGGTCCTTCGGATGAGACCATAAAAACGGAGGCCCCGTGGTCACACCGGGTGTGGCACGATAACGATCCTTCCCTGCTCAAAGGCCATAAGCGTCGAACATAGGCCTACAGTTTGCAGCCCTTCACCGGCACGGGTGACGTCTTCATATGCATGCGAGTGGAAAATTTTCGAACATTATACAACCAACCAAATAACCACTCACTCCCCTTGACTCGGGGGATAAATTCCACAATTATTATAGAAATATCATACAATGCCTTGTCATTGAATTAGAACCTCCCGTTTTATCATGTGACCCAGGGGAAATAGATTTAAGAATTTCAGTAGAAGCCTTCCAGTTTGCTAACATTTTGCACTCTATTCGCTTGCTTGATTTCCAGAGTCACGAGGAAGAGGAAGTCTTAAAGAAATGCATTTCTACTGTAAGTTACTGTGGGTACCTGTAAAGTGCGAAACGAAATCTACCGAAACGAAACGAAATCTACCGAAACGAAACGAAACCCACCGAAACGAAGCGAAACCTACCGAAACGAAACAGATTGTATAACCGAACTCTTTTAATTATAATAATTAAAAATGGTATCTTAGGCCCCTGTAAAAGTTACCACATATAAATAAAATTCGCCTCCCCTTTGATGTAGGCTTTCGGCTTGACTGTTACAAAGTTTTAAAAGTTGGAAAGGGGGGAGTAAGCACAAAGTACATATCCGTAGTTGATTAAATGCCATGTACAATTAGTTTCGGATCCATAAATTTCAGAACCGAGGGTTACAGTCTCAGAGATCTGGGGAAACACACTATACGAGGGGTGGGGTCGCCGACGTTGGATCTGCCTTTGGGCATAGATACATTGTTTGAAGAAGCTGGTGTCTGAGAAAATTGAAAGCAGGAAGAGCTCTTAACCTCTTATTTTATCTCTAACTGCTGAGGTGCGAGTACTTTCAATAATGGAAAAACTCTATACATTTGGGATGTTGCTAAGACGGGGAATTGAAAACGGGACGGAAAACGGATTTTTTTTAATGCAATAATATTAGGAGGAGGTCGGCATTTTGTAAACTGAAAAGGCTTATGAACAAGGGGATTTTAAGCAGAAATCACAAAGAGAACGGGAGGACATATTCAGAATCCACCGTTTGATATACTACATACAAATACACAATATCCACATGTATACATATATTTGTCTTTAGAGCAAAAGATACTGAAACATGTATTTATGCCCAAAATCGGATTCAACGCCGACGACCCCATCCCTCGTTTAGTGTGTTTCCCCAGACCTCTGACCTGTGAGACAGTAACCTTCCGTTCTGAAATTTATGGATCCGAAGCTAATTGCACATGGTATTTATGTAAGGTGAAGATAACGAACAGTGATCAATCTCATAACTCCTACAAGCAATACAAAATAGATAGTTGGGCAAACACGGACCCCTGGACACACCAGAGGTGGGATCAGGTGCCTAGGAGGAGTAAGCATCCCCTGTTGACCGGTCACACCCGCCGTGAGCCCTATATCCTGATCAGGTAAACGGAGTTATCCACAGTCAAAATCAGTGTGCCAAGAACGGCTTAACAATCAGTATGAAACACGTCAGACAGCATTTGACCCAATGCGAGGTTGTATTGACGAACTAGATCGTTATAACGACCATAGAATTTGCGAAATGCTGACTTCAATCGAGACTGTTGAAATCCCTGTACCATCAACTTGTTTGTCAGTAGCTTACCTCGATTTAAAAACTGACTATACCCAGAACAAGTTTTGTGCTTACCCCCCCCCCCCCCTTCCAACTCTTAAAACTTTGTATCAGTCAAGCCGAAAGCCTACATCAAAGGGGAGGCGAATTTTATTTATATGTGTAAACTTTAACAGGGGCCTAAGATACCATTTTCAATTATTATAATTAAAAGAGTTCGATCATACAATCTGTTTCGTTTCGTTTCGGTAGGTTTCGTTTCGTTCGTAGGGTTTCGTTTCGTTTCGGTAGATTTCGTTTCGATTTCGTTTCGCACTTTACAGGTACCCAAGTTACTGTACCTCGTCCTAACACTAGAACTCCAAACCCAAGGGACATGAATTTCACAATTTTTGCTTAAACATTACCAAGCAAACATGATGTCAGTACTTTTAAAAACTACATATTTTATGAGTTTGGGCCCCGACCGCCCTCCTTGTGAATAAAGTTTCCATTCCAACGAACAGTATGATCGTTGTTATGGAAATAAATTACATTAATATTTCAAAATCATTTTAAGATGCTCTCCTCTTTGCGTATGATTTCAGAGTGCAAATACTTAATTTTTTGTATATGGAATTTAAATTTTGACGAAGAATCAAAGTACAAATATATGAAGTATACGTGTGTGTTGCAAAAGTGGTGGTTAATGTTGTAATAGTTTAAATAGTAAAAGGTAAATATTTGAACAATAAAATTTGCATGGACAGCACCTATTGCAGCAATATAGCAGGAAGAAAAATCCACCATGATTACGGTAAAGCAAATTTATGACTAGGGTAACGCCTACAGAAATGACTTGGTAAATGAGTAAATAATGAGTAAAACATTGAAGTGGTTGTTACAAGGTCCGTCTTTATGTGTTACTTTTGTGTTAATCTTTGGAACAATCGCGTATCGAACCCGGGACCCTTACGATACGAGTTACCGGTAGGTGCTACCCAGATCGATGTAAACTATTTGGTAATATAACTACAATATAAGATTTAAACCTATTTCGGAAATCATACAAACTTTGTATTGAGGATATGAAAAAATTACATTAGAAACATTGTCAGATCACAAGAATTTTAAAAATTCTCCCCGTGTCGGCAAATATTCAGTGAACACAATGGCAAACGCAAGTCGATCTTTATAATATATCTGTCATAACAAACTTAAGTCTGGAGCAAGTCGATCTTTATAATATATCTGACATAACAAACTTTAGTCTGGAGCAAGTCGATCTTTATAATATATCTGACATAACAAACTTAAGTCTGGAGCAAGTCGATCTTTATAATATATCTGACATAACAAACTTAAGTCTGGAGCAAGTCGATCTTTATAATATATCTGACATAACAAACTTAAGTCTGGAGCAAGTCGATCTTTATAATATATCTGACATTACAAACTTAAGTCTGGAGCAAGTCGATCTTTATAATATATCTGACATAACAAACTTAAGTCTGGAGCAAGTCGATCTTTATAATATATCTGACATAACAAACTTAAGTCTGGAGCAAGTCGATCTTTATAATATATCTGACATAACAAACTTAAGTCTGGAGCAAGTCGATCTTTATAATATATCTGACATAACAAACTTAAGTCTGGAAAACAGTGTAGAGATGATTTGGATGCGGCATCTACAGATCAATATATCATAACACTTTTGAACCTGAATTGTCTCAAGATGTGATACAGAATCGAAGAACTGTCTACATCTGATGAAAACAAGGATGAAAAAACATCTTGCGAAAACCAGTAGTGTGTTTAAGTAGAAAGGCTTTAGAGCTCCTCCGAAAATATAGTTGTTCATCATCCTCTTCTTGACATAGGTCATTTTCCCTGCAAATCTCTAAATCAGATTCGACATTCCGATACTAGTTTTAACTTCTGGTCTGTTGTATGGGATGTTCCTGGGATACTAGTTTTAAGTTCTGGTCTGTTGTATGGGATGTTCCTGGGGTGTTTTAGAGGGACTATGTCATTTGATAAAGATCAAAGTGAAAGTAATGGTGTAAATACATAATGATACGATATTCAGCTTTGAGAGAATGGTGAAATTTTCCGCCTTCCTCAAACCAGAGCACACTAAGGTTCCATCGGGTCCAATTGGGCACTATATTGCGAAATACCTGTATATTGACAAGAATTACGTTATACGTTACAAGTAATATGTTAAGTCATCGTAATTAAATTTTTCATGGAAATGAAAATGAAATTGTTAATTATTTAGTTAGAAACATAACGAATACACAAACTAAATTATATTATGTACAGGCGTCCCAAGATTAAATAAAAGCAATGATGAATTCGAAACAGGTATAAAATAGAGCAAAATTACAAATTGCGAAAATGAAAAAGAACTTCATTGAAATTAATTAAATGAAATTAGACCATGCTAATCATATGCTAATAGGGGAAACCCCCAGATAAAAAGATTGGAAAAAGACAGAAAATCACTTGACAAACATCTAGAGAACTACATGTACATGTATATGAAGGTAGAGGAGGAGGAAAGATGTACTCCGAATATTTAGATAGTAGACCAGTCAAGAGAGTGCACCAAATATGGAAACATCTACCAAACAACATGCTAGAAGTTAGAACAGTAGAGGTGAAAGCCAAACCTTTCACTATGACATATTGCAGTCAGGGGCCTCCGTGGCCGAGTGGTTAGAGCATCGCGCTCAAAATCACATGGCCGCTCACCTCTGTCGGCGCGGGATTCGCTGACAAACATTTTTGGTTTTAGCGCCGGTTTTACTTTCGGAAGATTGGTGGTCTCTCTTCTCTCTTCCACCAATAAAAAAAGGGGGCGCACCAGATAACTGAAAAATTGTTAAGTGTGGCAGAAAACATCAATCAATCAATCGATCAAAATTCACGAATGGTCGTGAAAGTAACACCTGTCTCTTGTGTAAAAGACACAAAACACTTTCTACTGAAATGTGGATTATTATCAGAAGTAAGGCTCGAATTCTTGACAATCATAGCAAGATAGCCTATATCGAAACCTATCAGGATACCGACTGTTTCCATAAGCTACAGGAAGAAGGATTCTTATCAAAACTCATTCTAGAACCATCATCATCTGAATAAATCGCATGAAACTTATCAACTATCAAGAACTAGAAGGCATGATTACAACTTTTTGCTATGGACTCATGGACTGCATACAATGAGTACCTCCTTACTTAATTCGACAGTGCCTGCGAACCGTTATTTTATATTTAACTTTGCTCGTAACTTTGAAATAAACACTATGGATTCTAATCCGTTTTATACGATGTACATACTTTCTAGTGTTTTTTTTTTTGGAGGTGATGGTGTTATACTGCACAGATATTACAAAGCTGATATTTACAGTTTAATATTTAATACGAAATTATCCCTTTTAGGGGTGATCCTTAATTAGATAGGATTAATCTACCGGATGTAAGATAGGCGTCAAAAGTATAGTAGAAGGAGCTAGCTTCGTTGATCAAGAAACTTTCGGCTGAAAAAGGTGGAGAAGGGTGAAAACTTAAGTTAATTTATGTACGTGTTGCGAAAATTGTTGTTGGAAAAAACAAAGCTGTGTTTCTTCTAAAAGTTTCGAAAAATCCGTCATTCACAGGACAGGAGAAGAGCAGGTTTTATCAGCAGTCATGGGAACTACAAGTACATAATTTCTTTTAATTATCTGAAATCTATTATTCATTTTCTTAAATGATTGGGACATCATTCTCAAACAGGTAGGGGGATGTAGTAGGGTTTAGTTTTTAAACATGTACTTTCATATCAGCTAGGCTCATTATCAACATGCTATCCTTCGTATTTCAGTTATACACATTGTCAATAAGCTGAATGTATAGTTTTATTAGTGTGGCTGCTTATGCTGAAAATTTAATAATCGAATCATTTACATGTAACGTTACACTAGATTAAAAAAATTGAACTAAGTCCAATTCTTGCTTTCCAGTGTGACGGGTATACGACCCCCTAGAACTACTTCTTTGGCAGAAATTACTGTTTCATCGCATTCAGATATCAATCTGCACATTACCAACTCCAATACTTTTGTTTTGTACTGTGCCTTATCAATTTAGGATTCACTGCATTAGAAATCTTTCAAATACGTCTTTGTTGTCATCAAAAGGAATATTTCGTGGTTGCCAGCATCGAAAATGAAATGATGAGCGTGTAATTGCGTCGTTGAAATTCTCCTGGCGACCGTCATATCCCCTGTGTTAACAATAAAACACTATTATCTATACAAAATGTATACACTTTAGTTCAGCCGTACTTAATTACTGTGAATCAATTAACAAAAATTGCAGTATCACATTAATCATTCTTTCATAACCTTTGTTACAAATTCGTAAAAATCTATAAAATGATTGCTAATGCACCAAACTGACACAGTTGACGTGATTATATGTAGCATGGACTAACTCCCCAAGCCGAAAAATTAGGGCAGTTGAATAATAACATAAAGGGCGATCTTGCGGTACGCCTTCGTCCGTCGTCATGAATTTTAAATTGATTCAAGTGTACATGTCTTTTCTTGTCAAATACTGTGACGATAGCAAGTCGATTTATCATTATCAGCATCTCATCAGCTGTGAAGATGTGCTTTGTAACTCTTACATGTTACCGAAGAATGCGATTTGCGGAAACTGTTCAGACCCTGTTGTTATAATATCCAAGAGTACACTCTCTGTTCCGACTTGCTAGTAACACAAAATCAACACCATATTGGGCCTTAATGGATCCAAGCATCAAATTATTGTTTATTGGCTTTAAGCCTTACGGTTTATAAGCATAATACATATTCAATTACAGAGTATAAACAAAAAGGTGTATACAATATGAAAAGTGGAGTGAATATTAGAGGATGGACATACATGAAGAGAGTCATAAGTCAAGTTTACATTAAAAAAGAAACCAACAAAAACCAGCATATACATTGGATGATAGTTTGGCTAGATCGTAAGAGTATTTAGCCCTTTTTAAAAATTTACCCAGATTACAGAGTTGTTTTCTATTATGAATTGACATCAATTGTACCAATAACACTCTTTTATATATGCAGATCTGAGGTTTTCGTACAAAGGACATATTAAAATAAAATGATATTCGTCCTCAATTTCGTTCACATTACAAAATTCACACAATCGATCTTGTCTTGCTGTGCCATTATATCTACCTTGTTCAATTCTAAGCTGTTACTTCATTTTCTCAACAGCACCCGACTCGTTCGCTTAATTAAAGAGGTTTCAACAAATAGGCGCTAATTACACGATGATACCGCGACAAAAGCCAAAATGACGTTCAACACAAGTCATGTTTTGTCCCCATATACTAACATAATAACGATTATAGCGATATCATTCACACCGTCACAGAAAAGTACACGGTTATTTATACAACATGAAGTCCGATAATAATCTCTGATTCACGACAACCTCCTCATCCAGTTCAATTTCACTAAGAAAGGAGGATTTTAGATGGCATGATAGAGGATGTTTCAGATGACACGTTGTTTAAAGGTAAACTGTTTACATTCATTTTACTATTTACATGTATCCATGTTCTATAAGGTATGCTTTAGTGTAATTTCGTGGATGGGTTGGGAAGCAAGCGTTGTATAAATTCTTCTGTGAGGATGTGATATTTGGGGGATTTTAGATCAATGAAGTTATAGAAGGAGTTCATCTAAACATGGCCTGACTTTAGGATTTATGGTGAGCATGGTCATTGTCCATAATGTGATTGTCAATTCAATTGAAAATTCAAACACGCATAGTAACTTACTAGTGGACAAAGATTGTCAATAGCCTATACATACACGCATAGTAACTTACTAGTGGACAAAGATTGTCAATAGCCTATACATACACGCATAGTAACTTACAAGTCAAGTTTCACAAGTGGACAAAGATTGTCAATAGCCTATACATCGTGGCAAGGGGGGATGCTCGGATTGAAAGTGTTAAATCAATTTTAGATACTTATGGAGTTGCAAATCTTTTGCAGAATCAAATCTAATTAAAATAGATAAAATCGAAAGTTAAACTTATCCAAATGACTTTTACCAAAAGTGGCGTTCATCACCTAAGGAACTGATTTACAGAATATACAAGGGTGAGCTAAAATTTGTAAAAAAAAAAAAAAAAAGAAAAAAAGTTAATAATAATTTTTTTTTTTTACTAACGCTCTGTATATTAAATCCCTTGTAATATTAGAGGCTGGTGGATTATCATGCACAGAGTGTAGAAAATGTATCAATTCAAGCCGCACCTCGTCACGTTTGTCGATAAATGTTGCTCTCCCTACCTTAATTACCAACACATTGTCCGGGGAAAAATGTACGATGTATTCAATGACTCTAAAATGGTTTCTGATTCTGAGGATAGATCAAAGTTATGTTTAAAGCCGTCCACAGTGGACAGATAAGGCAAACTAGTGAGTGGATAAAGTTTGATGTAGCGTTAAAGCTTACGTTGGTGTAAATGGCCAAACGAAAGATTAAGTTCGAGGTAATATTGGTTCAATACAAAAGAGAAGCATTTTCACCGATTCTTCATCATGGATTATCCTTCCTGAATCTGTGTTTACCTATAAAAAACAGTGATCAATTTCATGACTCCTATAAGGAATACTAAATTAAGAGTTGGGCAAACACGGACCCCTGGACATATCAGCTCTGTGATGGTATCAGGTATATAGAAGGAGTAAGGATCTCCTGTCGACCGGTCACTCCCGCCGTGATCAGGTAAACGGAATAATCCGTAGTCAAAATTAATGTGTAAATGTGAATTTATGTTACAAAAGTTGAAAATTGTGATTTTTAGAAATGGAGGTAAGATAAACCGATAAATGATACACTGGAAAGTAAGTTTTACTTCTGTTGATTGTACATCTTTTAATCATGTTCATGTTGATTATGCTTCCGTTAATCATGCTTCTGTTGATTATGCTTCTGTTAATTCAGCATGCCTCTAATGATTATGCTTCTGTTAATTCAGCATGCCTCTATTGATTATGCTTCTGTTAATTCAGCACGCCTCTAATGATTATGCTTCTGTTAATTCAGTATGCCTCTATTGATTATGCTTCTGTTGAATTCCTCCGTTAATCATGTTTCTGACATATAGACAGACAGAAGTACATCTTCACTAGCATATAGACAAACAGAAGGACATCTTCACTACCATATAGACAGAAGATAGACATCTTCGCTAGCATATACACTAACAGATGGACATCTTCACTAGCATATACACAGACAGAGGGACATATTAGATACCAAATAGACAGACAGAAGGGCATCTTCCCTAGCATATACATATGTACACAGACAGAAGGACATATTCGCTAGTCTGGATCTCGATCTGCTTGCGAAGATGATAGGGTAATGATATTGAAAAAATGCATCTCGATTTTAGCAAACAACTTTTAGGCAGGTACCTTCAATGTTTCACTTAATATTTGATTGCTTTATTTGCATATCAGGGTAATGAATTAGGGCTAGGTAATGTATTATAATTAACCACTGCTAATTACCGTAGAAATTACTAAAACATTTAGGAAATGAATAAAATGAGCTTTGGTTACCTGTTGATACCTTAATTGATGTTATCCAACCATGGAGGGGGTGGGTGGGTAGGTCAAGATTTGAGTAAACTTGAATATTTCATCATGAGAATACTTCCATAGCTGATAATACATGTACGCAGCCTTTCTGAATATAAGCCGACACATTATATGTTGATACTTCATAAAACAACTACAGTAAAACACGGTTTTAGGGAGTCTCTAGGGCTAGCGAAAAACAGTTCGTTATAACCAAACCTCGTCAGACAATTTTTGTTATTTTCCTCTCATAAAGGAATGAAGACACTACTTTATAAGCGTATTTTACCGTTGTATTTTGTTGTTTATTAGAGTTAAATGTTTATTAAAGATAGCTATTTTAAAAACATCTTTGTATGAAATTTTATAATGTTTATGTTCCAACGCCAAGGAGATTTTGCTTCGTTTTTTTTAGGTAGGCAAAACTCAACACTAACTGAATTGAAACTTGTCATTTATTATTTAAATATTATTGAAATATTCAGTATATACAAAATACTGAATATATATGAAGGGGGTCAGTAGACTAGTAAACAGTGGACATATCAATTTGGCATATTATGCAAGCTGACCCCCCGATTCCCGGACGATATAAAATATTGATAATAGGAATCAAAACATAAAAATGTCACAAAAATAGCTGCCTGGCCTAAAGAAAAAAAAAGAGTAACAACCATGCGACCAACTTTTTAAGGCCCTAAATATTCTAAACTACACATTAGCTGGTGGCAGAAAGGGTGATTGGTGTGTCAATAAAATTCAAACAGCAGATCAAGCGTGGCTTTTCCTTTAATAATGGTCACATGACCAAAATAAGCACAACTGATTGGTTAGACTAAATCAAAGAATAGTGTAAAACTAGTAATTAGAGAACAACATATAATGGTTGCTGTAAAATAAGTAACATGTAGCCAAATTGGAATAATTGATACAGAGAAAAATTAATTGTTGCTGTAAAATTAGTAACATATACTTGTACAGATAACAATTACCAGGAAAATAACCTTGTAAGATAAAGGATATTGTTTGTCAATAAGAACTAATTAATGTGATCCCACCCTAGCCTTGGGATAAACTATTTGGATAATTGGAACCTTTTATCCATGTACAATTGTCTGTGATGTTGATAGTTCAATTTTACAAATAATGAAACTTTTCTGTGAGTTGTAAGGTTTACTCATACATAATAAAAAAGAAACTTTAAAATATATGCGGTGGATGAGGTCCATTTTCACAGTCCCTGAAACGTTCTACTTTCCCATTTTTTGTTCGGTCATCGTTGACTCACCGTTAGCTGATCGTTCACTCGCGGTTCGTTCGTCTTGCGTTCCCCGTGCTTTCAGGGTTTGCTTTCTGTTTAGTTTTGCGTTCGACATTCACCAACCGCTCGGGTTCACCGTTCACAAAGCGTTCATCGTTCGCTCACCGTTCGTTCAGATTGATTGATTGAATATTGTTTAACGTCCCTCTCAAGAATTTTTTCCTCATACGGAGACGTCAACATTGCCGGTGAAGGGCTGCAAAAGTTAGGTCTATGCTCGGCCTTACGGCCTCTGAGCAGGGAGGGATTTTTATCGTGCCACACCTGCTGTGACACGGGACCTCGGTTTCTTTTGCGGTCTCATCCGAAGGACCATCCCACGTGACCCATTCGTTCAGTGTTCACTCATCATTCAGTTTTTGTTTCGTTTCTTCATAATCATTTTGAACTCCGAAGTGAAAAGATCGATTTTTTTTCTAACGAGTACAAAATGAACAAGAGGTACTGTAAGCAATGCTCACTAAGAATACCCCCCCCCCCCCCCCCCGCTTACCCCAATCTCCCAAAGGGTGTTGTTAATAGGTATAAATTACCTCTTTCCTGAGTGTAAAAATATGGTATGCCTTTGTAGAAGAAAATGGAAGATATAGTCCGAACACAAATCCATGGTATAAATCTATATAATTTTGACCTTGAGATCAAAGGTCAAGGTCATAAAGAGGTCATGAATGACACATAGTCTCATGGTGATACACCCATGTCTTATGGTATGACTATGTCAAAACCCTATAAGTTCAAGGTCATATAGAGGTCATGGAGGTACCTGACATATCGTCTCATGACCCGGACACGAATCCATTGTAAAAAAAACAACTTTAATTTTGAGGTCAAGGGTCAAGGTCATATAGAGGTCATGGCACATCGTCTCATGGTGATACACTCATGTCAAAGAACAAAGAAGTTATGGCCCGGACACGAATCCATTGTAAAACACCTTTAATTTTGACATAGAGGTCAATGGTCAAGGTCATATAGAGGTCATGAAGGTACTCGACACATCGTCTCATGGTGATCAACTTGTGTGCCAAATATGGTATGCCTATGTCAAAGAACAAAGAAGTTATGGCCTGGACACGAATCTGCACAGACAGACGGACGGACAGAGTGATTCCTATATTCCCCCCCTCCCTCTGAACTTCGTTCGGGGGGCATAAAAAGGAACCTTTGTGTAAGAGTGGAAAGAGGTTTATTGCATATATTGAATACATATTGATTTGTGTTGTTAAATATTTCCACAAAGATGAAATAAGTCTAGACTTCTAATAACTTTAATTATTATTGATCTCATTTTAATTTTGATAATCTACATGCATTTCGCTACCTTAAAGGAAACATACACCCATTACACTCAAAAAGTAATTCCAGCTTACTAAGTGCTGATATTGACCTTTGGGATTTGAAACTTTTGTAACGCGTTTCTCTAAAAAAAAAATTATTTTTCTTTACTATGATTTACAATTCCGGGATTATTCCCTGAAACCGTGCCTCGGATCGCTGTCGTTGTATCGCAGTAAAACAACATATGCATTTAACAAACAAGGAACGGTATTGAGGTACCCCATGTCAACACCTCCGCGGTGGAAGACGGCGGGAAACGACTCTTAATTACAGTATAAAAAATTCATAATTTGTTGTTTGTTAATTACCCGTATCCTTTAGGCTGTATATTTGCAAGTCATGCCTATAAATTATGGGTGTCACCACCAAGCTAATTACGAGTTAATCTTACACCCCCCCCCCCCCATATATATATATATATATATAGATAGATAGATAGATAATAGTTACTTTTCTTTTTTTATTCTTTACCTATATATATATATATATATATATATACATACATACATACATACATACATACATACATACATACTCGTGCATAAAAAATCAAATGACTTGTGTATTTTTTTAATTTTTTTTTTTTTTTTTTTTTAGATATATCATTAGTTAAAACCTAATACCACGTTCTTGATTTATAATAAACACACAAAGAAGTCTAAATATTGGAATATGATGTGTATTTTTTTCTACTTTTCCATTTATCTGTACATGCAGAGACTCTGGTGCATGTAACGCTCTATACACCTTATATAATATACACTGTACATAATAGATATATTTTATCTGCGCATGCTTCCTGCATGTACAAAGTTAGCGAAAGACACCGGACTACCGAATATCTCTGCTGAATTTTCTTGTCTGGTAGATTTTCTAAATTATCCCTAATTTACAGGACATAATGTCTGGTAGTTTTTTTTACGCTCTTTCGCCAACTCTGCATGTATATCGATGGTGTTAAGTTATTATCATTTTATGAGCAATGTAATTTTATATTATATGATATGTTTAGATTAAATACATAGAAATTATGGAAGATGAAGATCCTCCGGTACTGACTAAAACCCGGTCTTGGTCCCGGTCTTCGGTCTCGGTCCCGTGACTAAAACCCGGACTTCGGTCCGGTCTCAGATTTTTTATTCGACAAAAACAGAATATATCAGAATATTTTACCCCCCATTTCTCGTTAATTTAGATATGACATCTCATGCCTACATTCTGATAGTTGATTGATCATATTATTTTCTTTCGTAAAATATAGGATGAGGGTGTTTTATTAATTAAGTGTTTTATCGGGTCACTGTCGTTGTATCGCAGTAAAACAACATATGCATTTAACAAACAAGGAACGGTACTGAGGTACCCCATGTCAACACCTCAGCGGTGGAAGACGGCGGGAGACGACTCTTAATCACAGTATAAAAAATTCATAATTTGTTGTTTGTTAATTACCCGTGTCCTTTAGGCTGTATATTTGCAAGTCATGCCTATAAATTATGTAAACTATATATATATATATATATATATATATATATATATATATATATATATATATATATATTTAAATTCCTTGAATGCTGATCACGTACATGGTCGGTGATGAAACTGTATCTCACAAACCCATTATAAACATATTCCTTTTGCACACTACGAAGCATGAGAACTGTTCACTTTCGCCCCATGCACGAGCGCCCCAAAGTATTTTATGGTCGCCCCAAAACAGATACACAACGCCCCATAGTCGAATATCGAACGCCCCAAACTACAATTACGAACGCCCCAAAGTCTTATTATGAACGCCCCAAGTCTTTTACGGGCGCCCCACTAATATTATCTTCTTATAGGTTTTATAATATTATTTTAAAAGAGAATCGTATTGGTTTGAATCTGAATTTCATAATTTATCAAAGTATAATTATACTTGATATAGAAAAACAATAATTTCCGATTGTCTGTAGACTGGAGGTGGTTACGAAATCATGAATGTATTGATTATTTGGGGGGTGTCTGTGTCCATGTTAAATTGTAGTCAATACATTCCATGTTATTGGTGATATATTTTTTTCTAAAACATATTATTAATACGATCAATTTTATGTAAAAGAGAAGATGGTATTTCAATCTGAGATAGATGTGAGATACAATTAAAATTGCAAATACATTGTTTGAATTATTTACACAATTTGCCAGCTGCTTTCTTACCATTACGTGTTGTGGTATTTTAAAACCAAATCCCTCTAATTATGTATCCTATTAATTAAATTTTTTCACTTCAAGGGAGGAGCACCGAACGTGCGACTGATAAAAAGAAATGCTGTGTTTTTGTAGCAATATTAAACTCTCATAATTATCGTAGTTGAGTTGCAGAATGAAAATTTATACGGTTTCATTTCCATTCGGTTTTTCGAGACATGGAGAAGTGCTTACGGTGCAAGAAGGTGGTAAGTGACGTTTTACCTCTTTAAAATCGTAATTAAGACCGAGTATACATTCATTGAATTTAAAAAGAATTAAAATGTATATATATAATAACACATGGGTATTTACGAAATCATCTTGAAATTTTACCTTACAATATGATATTGATAGTATTAATGAACTTATTGTCGTAACACATTACATATTATGTATTATTCGTTTTTGAATGAATGATTGAAGTTCTGGAATGAAATTGTTTGAGTAAACCATTTGAATCACCCTTTCATTTTATACAATGGCTAATGTATGAAAAGAGAGTCTCAGTTTTGTTATCTATTTTTGATACTTGTTAGGATTGGCCTTTCTTACGTAATATTGTTTATGAAAGTCATCGATTAAATAACTGCTTATGAAATTGGTTTACACAAATCTCTTTATAGACAGGATAAATTCATGCACAGTTCTAAATACTACAATATTTTGGTTGAATGTAAGATTGTTATCTTTATCAAAATAGGTTCAATGGATGAATGTAACGGCAATTGCAAAGTGAAATACAGTTTCAGAAATATTTCCACACAGACTTCCCTCAGAAAATGATTAAATAGATCAGCATGTATTGATCTTGATGAATTCATTCTTAATTAACAGTTATTATTCTTACAATATTGCATATGGTAGCAATCTAAAATATTTTATGAGTAATATAATATGTTTGTTTTTTTAATTTCAGGAGTATCGTATACAGAATATAGATGCATGGTGAAAGGAACTTTGGAACGCCAGTGGCATTGTTCACAGTGCATCCTTGTTCCGGAGTCTCCAGAGAGAATTCGATTTCCATTCCAGTTAACTCCTAATGTTTCGTCACCGTATTTTGCAGTTCCCAGAATTCCCTCTCCCAATCCATCGCCTCCATCCCCAAAGCTGCTAGTTCCAGTCCTTCAGTCTCCAGAGATGCTACCTCCGTCTGCGATGTTCGGCAGAAATCCATTTACTGCATGGCAACTGTAAAAGAGCGTGGCAACTCTTTCGCAATGGGAAAACAACGCCATTGCCACGAGGGGACCCCAGGCCTGCTGACAGCTAAGAAAATGACCGTAAAAGAACAGTCCGTTAAAAATGTGTTTGTAAGCGCAGGGACAATCGCTGAGAAAGCCTTGTTTTCTCTGGGCGATGCCAACCTTCCGCCACAGAGTCACCCGAAGCTTGCCAACATAGTTCGTATAGCTAACAGGACAAGGGAAAAGTTGCGACCCCAAGAGCCGAAGTACCCTGACTTTGTCCTGGCTGACGGCTACCTGTCCACGGGATTCCTTAAGGCCGACATAACTTCCGATGGTCAACGCTACTTGTTATTTGCGACAGAGGAACAACTCGACGTCCTTGCTGACCCCCAGACCTGGTTTGTTGACGGGACTTTCAAGGTTGTGAGATCTCCTTTTTTGCAACTGTTTTCAATTCATGGGTTTCTTGGAAATCAACAGAAGCAAGTTCACCTTCTGTTTGCTTTCATGACAAGGAGACAAACTTCGGATTATATCACAGTTTTCCGTGAAGTAATCAACATCCTTCCGAGACGAGCCGCTGTGCAGACAGTAGTGGCAGATTTTGAAAATGCAATGTGGTCTGCAGTGCGAACAACAATTCTTGGAGTGTCCCTTTTCGGGTCTAATTTTCACTGGTCGTAGGCAGTCTGGAGAAAGGTCCAGGAAGTTGGTCTACAGACCCTGTACACCGAGGATCGCCATGTGTACACCAAAGTGCGAAAAATTCTCGCCCTCCCATTTGACATCGTGCAGGAGGCCTTTACCAGCATCAAAGAGGATGTAGAGTCAAATCCAGCATTTGCATCACTTGTGACTTACGTGGAGAGGAACTGGGTGGAAAGCAACACCTTTCCATTCCACCATGGAACGTTTTTAAGAAAGACACGAGGACAAATAACGATTGCGAGGGATGGCACAGGAATCTTTTAATACTTGCGCCACCATTCTACATCCTGGTTCCAATGCTGTACAGTGAGGCTGAGAAGTTACCGCTTCAAAGGCAAATGGTGGCCGAGGGATCTCTCCAGAGATTGCAGAGGAAGGAGGTCCGAGAGACAACAGCGCTATGAGGATTTGTGGGGATAATATGAGGAGGGTCTCCTGACTGGACGCCAGTTACTACAGCAGTTCTACAAGGTCTGTGGTCCCAGGCGTGGTTGATGAAAAATATCCACAAAGTTAAAACGAAATGACAGTATCCAAACTTTAAAGTCTACTTTCGTACTTTGAATTTATTGTTTTCAATATGCGAATAAATTTAAAATTGTTGAACCACAGTGCCCTTGTTATCATATTACTACTTAGTTTGTGAACTTAAAGCATCAAAGCATAATTCATTGAATTTGACTGAGCAGCATAACACATAAATAAATACTAACTGATTGATCTAATGTATGCAATCCAAACACGGCATTTTGTATCGACAATTAATTATTATATCAAATACCCGATATGGAAATGAAAATCAAGTTAAACCATATTTCTTCAGTTGATTATCATTAACTTACTAAAATTTATAATATTATTGTTAATCTTTTATTGTATGTACATTTATTTCAATAATGGTGAATATTCACGAAGGCAAAGTTAGGAAATAATTAAGTAAATTATTTGGGGTGTTCGTATAATTCGATTCGTGGAGCGTTCATTCAGGTACTAAGACTTTGGTGCTTTTCTGTATTTGTTTGATTATAATAATTACCATGTAATTATTTTTAACTAAATCAATATATAACTTTTATTAAAGGTGGCCACGATTATTTGTGAAGGCAAAAAGAAAGAGAAAAAAATTCAGTACATCGGTACATTATTTGGGGTGTTCGTAAAAGACTATTTTCAAGTACGCTTTTTTTTTCACGATGACGATTATTTATACAGGCAAAATGAAGAAATAAATCCAGCACATTATTGTGGGTGATCGTAATTATGACTTTAAATTATTTCAAGTACTTTTTTTTCAATGGTGGCGATTACTTATTATGTCAAAATGATAAACTGATCTATTACATTATATGGGGCGTTCGTAAAAGACTTCGGGCTTTCATAATAAGACTTTGGGGCGTTCGTAATTGTAGTTTGGGGCGTTCGATATTCGACTATGTGGATCTGTTTTGGGGCGACCATAAAATACTTTGAGGCGCTCGTGCATGGGGCGAAATGCCGATGGGGCGATAATTTTACTACGGTTATTGAAAATTAATTTTATTGGTTGAACAAATCACATGATTGAGCTTACACCTTTCCCTCTAGATGCATCGGAACCTCGTGTACAGCATCCCCCGCATTCTCTACCCAGAGTACCGTGCGCTACTCGCACTATGCCTCTGTCAACGGCTTTTTATAGAAATCTTGTAAAAGTTTTTAGTATTTAACATTTATGTTTTGGACTAAATATTTAACCATATTAAGTGTTTTTGGTACAATTAAATTGATGCTTTCCATAAATTATTTAAAATCGCGTATTTTCTGATCCTAAATTTGGAACTATTTCGTAATATGTGTATGAATATTCACGTGGTGATTTAATATAAACATGGAATCAAAAGGAAGAAAGGCTGTAAACAATACGATAAAACTTGTAAAGTAAGAGACAAACAGCTAAATGGTGAACATGTAGTTAACAAAGTGCCAGTGGGCTATGAAAAGAGTCTGATGAGGGAAAGGAAACGAGAATGATTGTTTATATCATGTGATTATATTGTCACGTGATTCCAAGCGTTGACAGAGGTGTAACTGGGCTACTTTTATCAAGGAACAACTTGATTGTTTGGGACTTAGTTATACGTGGCACGATCAAAATAACTTAAATAGCCATGTTTGTTTGCCAATGTATAATACAGCAAAGATTGAAGGATCATTTTATTCAAAAGTTACATAACAAGATGCAGTATGAATCAAAATGCACTATTTACATGTATAAACATTTGGTTGATAATTTTTGCTTGCAATATTACCTAGAAAAATCTATTCCTAAATTGTACAAAAAGGATATCTCCAAATAAGATTATCATCACATAATTTATCCATAGAAATTGGCAGACATAAAACATAAAAATGTACCACGTGAAAAAAGGTTTTGTAGAACATGTATCACTGAAATTGAGGATGAATACCACTTTTTGTTAGTCTGCATATTGTCAGATTAGAGCTAAATTAGTGAAAAAGTATTACTGGAGTAAACCCTCCATGTTCAAATTTATACAACTATTAAGTGTGAACAATGTTAAAGAACTTTGTAACTTAGGAAAATTTATTTGTAAGGTGAAGATAACGAACAGTGATCAATCTCATAACTCCTACAAGCAATACAAAATAGATAGTTGGGCAAACACGGACCCCTGGACACACCAGAGGTGGGATCAGGTGCCTAGGAGGAGTAAACATCCCCTGTTGACCGGTCACACCCGCCGTGAGCCCCATATCCTGATCAGGTAAATGGAGTTATCCGCAGTCAAAATCAGTGTGCCAAGAACGGCTTAACAATCGGTATGAAACACGTCAGACAGCATTTGACCCAATGCGAGGTTGTATTGACGAACTTGATCGTTATAACGACCATAGAATTTGCAAAATGCTGACTTCAATCGAGACTGTTGAAATCCCTGTACCATCAACTTGTTTGTCAGTAGCTTACCTCGATTTAAAAACTGACTATATCCAGAACAAACTCTTGTATATCGAATCAGTTGAGATATATAAACACCATATGCAGGTGATAATGGAATATTGCTACATAAATATGGGAAGTTGACGATGGAGAAGCTGAAATAATCCCGTTTGTCATACAGTTGAGTTGTCAGTTTGCCGTTAATGTCTACTTTCAATAAAATATCTAAGTATGAAGCAGAAGTGGACGCCTCTGTGGTGTCCTTTATTTCGAGCTCACAGGGATATATCAAATCGACATATGAATGAAAGCTATCATTGTTAATAGACAAAACGTCATCGATATATCTAAAAGTCGAATTGAAGGTTTTGAACTAAGAACAGTCCATAATATGTATCGTCATTCTCCTTTTTTTACTATCATTATGTCTCCGAACACAAAGTGTCGGAGACTTATTGTTTTTGCTCCGTTTCTTATTAGGGTCTTCCGTCTTCAGCGGAAGACCCTTCTATTATTCTATTGTTGATTTTTCACTTTTCTTATTATTATTATTCTTTTTTTTTCTCCTTACCGATTTTTGTGCAGAAGATTTCTCGGAGATGGCTGGATCAATTTGCTTCAAATTTTCAGGATTGATGCGTTGCCATTTGAAGTTTGTACCGCCGTTTCAATTTTTGAAAAATCACTTCCGGTTGGAAGTTATCCCCCTTTTATCGATTTTCAGATGACCATTTTGTCCAGACAAAAACTCAAAAACGATAAAAGCTAGAGTGCTGAAACTTTCAGTGATGTTAGACGACATGTTGTAGTTGTGCACCTGGGTTTTCAAAATTTCCGGAAGTGCCTAGTATGGAAGCTCGGTAGGGGTCGAAAATGGAGTTTTAAAAAGTGTCTCATTTTTCTCCACGTTTTAAATCATAACTATTTACTCGTAAATATTTTGCTTAGACATATATAACAAAAGTTGTACAGTTTATTGAGATCTTTCGTGTCATATCAAGAAATGGGCCCATAGGCCTCATGGCTCGCCTGAACCATTGAATTTCTGTTACAATGATTAACTTTTTTCTCACGAAACTTTTGATAAGACATGTAGAATAAAATTTGTTCAGGTTTGCAAGATCTATCTAATGATATCAAAAACTAGGCCTCAGGGCGTCATGGCTCGCCTGAACAGTCGAATTTGTATCACAATTAATAACATTAATAACTTTTTTCTCGAGAAACTTTTGACAAGACATGTAGAACAAAAGTTGTTCAGTTTCGCAAGGGTTAACTAACGATGTTAATAAATAGGCCTGCGGGTCTCATGGCTCACCTGAACAGTTGGGTTATTGTTGCAATCTATAACATTTTTGTCAAGAAACTTTTAATAAGACATCTTGAACAAAAGTTGTTCAGTTTTGCAAGATCTTTCGAACAACATCATGAAAAAGGCCAACGGGCCTCATGGCTCGCCTGAACAGTTTGATCAGTGTCACAATTACTAACTTTTTTCTCGAGAATCTTTTGATAAGACATGTAGAACAAAAGTTGTTCAGTTTTGCAAGATCTTTCAAACGATATCAAGAAAAAGGCCCACGGGCCTTATGACTCGCCTTAACAGTGATAAATGTCGCATAACGTTATACTCGTAAATATTTTTTTTAGACATATATAACAAAAGTTCTACAGTTTATTGAGATCTTTCGTACCGTATCAAGAAATGGGCCCATGGGCTTCATGGCTCGCCTGAACCATTGAATTTCTGTTACAATGATTAACTTTTTCCTCACGAAACTTTGATGAAACATGTAGAATAAAAGTTGTTCAGTTTTGCAAGATCTATCTAATGATATCAAAAAATAGGCCTGCGGGGGTCATGGCTCGCCTGAACAGTCGAATTTGTATCACAATTAATAACATTAATAACTTTTTTCTCGAGAAACTTTTGATAAGACATGTAGAACAAAAGTTGTTCAGATTCGCAAGCGTTACTAACGGTGTTAAGAATAAGGCCTGCGGGTCTCATGACTCACCTGAACAGTTGGGTTATTGTTGTAATCTATAACATTTTAGTCAAGAAACTTTTAATGAGACATCTAGAGCAAAAGTTGTTCAGTTTTGCAAGATGTTTCAAACAACATCATGAAAAAGGCGAACGGGCCTCATGGCTCGCCTGAAGAGTTTGATTAGTGTCACAATCAATAGCTTTTTTCTGGAGAAACTTTTGATAAAACATGTAGACCAAAAGTTGTTCAGGTTTGCAAGATCTTTCAAACGATATCAAGAAAAAGGCCCACGGGCCTTATGACTCGCCTTAACAGTCTGATAAATGTCGCAATCAATAACTTTTTTCTTAAGAAAATTTCCATAGGACATGTAGAACAAAATTTGTTCAGTTTTGCAAGATATATCTAGAATGATATAAAAAAAAAATAGGCCTCCGGGCGGCATGACTCGCATGATCAGTCGAATCTGTATCGCAGTAAATAACATTATTAATTGTTTTCTCGAAAAAAAGCTGACCCCTTTAATTAGTTGCCGAGAGGTAGAGAGAGTCTTTAATTTATAACATTTAAATGATCAATATTTGTAAAACATTACCAAAGCTAAATTGTACGTCTAGACAATATATTTGTATCATTATTTATGAACGAAAATGTCAGTCAAATTCTTATCTAATCACATCTAAATTTGGACGGAAGACCCACTCGTTGCTCGCAACGAGATCGAATCTAGTTATTCTTATTTTCTTCTTCTTCTTATTCCTCTTCTTTCCTGAGAAATTTGTCCGCTCGATTGTATGAAAGTGCTTCGACAGATCCACTTCAAACTTTGTAAACTGATAGGGGGTCATGAGGAGGGGTGCAATCAACTTTTCAAATTTTCAAAATGGCCGCCGTTTCAAGATGGCGGCCAAAAAAGTCAAAAACTCAAAATTGTCGGATTTCAACCAATTTTTATTTCTAGAGTAAAATTGTGACCCCGAGTCCATTTCCACCATCAATTTTTTTTTTTTGAGCGGCCATTTTCAAAATGGCCGCCATATACCGAAATTTTTAAAAGTGTTAAAATCTCTACAACATTAGGGTTCTGGGGTCAATTGAGCGTCAACAGTTCATTTCTAGCATCAGTATTTCCTTCCAATCAATTTTCAAATGTTTCAAAATGGCCGCCATTGAAGAAAATGGCGGCGAAAATTCCAGTCCGTCGAATTTCAACCTAATTTACTCTCTAAGTTTGATGGAGGATTCTGAGTCCATTTCTGGCATCAAAAACCATTTCTGGCGTGGGGAGGTGTTCGGAGACATTTGTGTTGGCATCCCAACACAGTTATAGCTCGTTATACTATTGTATTTACATCTGCTAGATGTCTTTGTAAGAATTGGCCGTTTATTTTCAGCTTTGTAATTATTATCCATGTTCAATATTGTTATAATGCTAAAAGATGTATGTCTTTCGCAATAAAGAATTATTAAGAGAAGCTTGCGTAACGTGCCCTCTGGTGAGAGAATGCATCCCTCGGGGGACTCATGCAAGGATAATATACCAGAGATATTTCGAATAAATCGTTTCATCTTGCGTCCACTGTTCACTTTAAGTGTTCATGTTTGCGCTCTGTGTTCGTTTACCGTACACTAACCGTTCACCAAGTTGCGTTTTTCGTTCACATACCGTTTGTTCAGCGTTCTTCATCATTCACTCATCATTTGCTTACTGTTCAAGTGGGAAAGTAGAACGTTTTAGGGACTATGAACGTATGTTAAATTAGTTTTTGTTATATTAAAAGCAAAATAGATAACAGAAAACTAAAAATTCACATCATATATTGGGGGAAATGTTACGATAATGGTCCAAATTTTCTCTATGGTCTATTTACATTATCCATGACCCCACCGTCGCAACCCCCGGCTTTGAGTGTACACACTCTCCCTCTGATAATAGAGAGAATCAAGGAGAAGCAGCCGTGGGTAACCGACGATATCATGACCCAAACGCTTAAGGTCATGCATAGGTCAAATTAGTGGCACTCTACCTAAAACTGGAGAAGTCTCGGTCGGGACGTAAAAATAACGTACAAGACATGATGTTAGTGGCATATCGCTAAACAGGGATATCTATATTAGAAAGTTCCGGGAGGTTTTATTTCAATTTCAACTCCTCGGGCCTTTTCGACCAGCGCTGAAAAACAATGTATACGTTACAATTAGTTCCAATATTGACCTAAGCAGTCAGTGTGCCGGGGAATTATCGTCCGGGGCCCGTAATCAGGATTTCCCAGAAGGGGTGCGGACTGATCTTTGAAAACTGGCTTTCCTAGAACCCCACTTGCATCCCTCTTGGCTTACAGTCCTAGTTAAAGTCCTTGTTATTCGCCAGATCGCTCAGAATCTTAAATGAAAATATTTCGTGCTTGATGACAGAGTTTCTCAATATTTTTACTTAGAGGAAAAGTACGCAGCGTGCTAAGATAAAGAAACATTTCATTATACACAAAAACAATTCCCAAATATCTATCCATTAATCACAGATATGCCCATTAAATCCTCCCCTCATCAGCTACAATTATTGTCTTCGTTACTTAAACAAATCATGGTATACCTAATTAATTCTGTCGCCATCAACTGAACATTGTCTCCTAAAATAACACTCTTGCAAAGACAAGGAAATATTGACTTTCGTGTAAAGTGAAGTTTTCTTTGTTTCATTTGCTGTGTTGACTTTCGTTCTGTGATTGAAGCTCCAACTTTCAATTTTCCGCTTTCTGCTATTTGGATTACTAATTGACCCACACCCTAACGCACGTGTCATCACAACGCCCATGTACATACACCCACTAACGCTATATACTAGACTAAGGAACAATTATCAATTTTCTATCTCAAAATCAAATGTAAGATCGTTTGTATGTATGCATGGGTAAAAATTTCTTTTTAAACGTATTCATCAATTATTTATGATTTATGCAAGTTTTAGGAGTTACTTTGTCGGACTTTTATTGATTAGTCATATTTGGCTTGTTATTTTAACATCACAGAAAAAAAAACAACCCCAGATTCGACCAGTGACGATGTTTTCGCTCGACAACTAGAGGAATAGGCAAAATAGTGAGTACATTTAGAATGGTAACACAAAAATTTAATTCAAATTTGATTTATTTGGAAAGACGTTAAAGTGTTTGGATGTTATGTACAGGGTAAATTGAAAATAAAATATGAAAATAAGATATAATATGATTTGACTATCAATAACTTCCAAGAAACAATGCAACAAATCACCACCAGTGTTTACTTTTATTTAAGTACGGAATTTCACAATGATTTGAAGACATTGCTCACAAGAAAAAGTTTGCATGACAAATTGGGGGGGGGGTTACTAAATCATCGAGGAGAATGATATTTTTTAGCATCCTATTATGAATGGAGTTATGGTTTGAACAAACTTACCATGACACATTGGGGGGGGGGGGGGGGGTAGGTTGGGCCACAACAAGATCCCGTGGGGATCCGGGTTAGAATAGAACTTCTTCTTACCGGTTACGGAAAATATTTTGGATAGTAATTTTATTGTATAAAAGGTTTGCCTCATTTGGGATGAATTTATGTGAAAGTTCGTACATTTACCTAAATCCTGTAGATTAGTGTTGAACTCGAAGACACACAGCAAGATTGAAACAGAACCAATGAAAAACAAAGTGAAGTTTACGATCCATCGTAAGAGGAATCAACAGATTTATTTCATAATATATAAAATAGCTAAAAGGTTAACAGAGAATTTATGCTTGGATGGAATGAAAAGTCATCTCATTATTAATCTAAATGTTAAGATACAAGTATTTAGTTTAGAAATGAACTGCCAGAAGTCCTTCCTATTTAGGATTGGAGTGCAACGGTCACTAATTCTCTGTTAGTTAAAAAATAACAAATCAAACACAAGATTTTTAAGTTGTTGACTTAATAAGATCATGAATTATTATTGATTTATACATATCACACTCCCTGTTGTAAGTACACACATACACGGTAACTATTATGTGTAAATACGTGTACATGTGCGTTAATGACGTTTTGCCAGGGGGTGTTGGGTGTTATAAATCACGTGTGTTCTTTTCATTCTCTACCCGTGGGTGTCGCTGCTCGCTAACACCTGCCCATGCCGAAATTTCAAAATTCTTGTAAAAGGCTTTGTAAATTCTTATACAAACGTTTAACTTGATTCGCTTAATCAATTTATGATGCAAAATTTTAAGATAAAATTGTTTTACCGCTTGTAAACAATTCCCAAAATATTGATTGTAATCAAAATGAAACATTTTCCCCGATTTTTTGGTGCTATCTTGTTTACATTAATCATTCGAATTCTTAAATTCCGTTCCGCGTTTTAGCAACACCCCATCGCTAACTAATATCACCACCGAACTACAGTATAGAGTGTAATCTAAGTGTACAATTATCTATCAGACGCGTTTTAGCATTGTTAGCCGAGTTGCAACGAAGTTGAACTCGGCTATTGGTTTGGTGATGCGGGCGGGCGTCAACAATTGGTTTTCGAATGATAACTCGAAAAGTTTACAATCTAATCAAATGAAACTTTAATATATATTTGTTGGTACCAGGTAAGGAAGACCCCTATTGATTTTGGAGAAAAATGATCAAAGGTCAAGGTCACAGTGACCGAAAATAGAATGAAAATTTGGTTTCCGAATGATAACTCCGAAAGTTTAAATCCAAATCAAATGAAACTTTGATATATTGTTGGGTACCAGGTAAGGAAGACCCCTAATGATTTTGGAGAAAAAAGGTCAAAGGTCAAGGTCACAGTGACCGAATATAAAATGAAAATTTCATAAATATTTGATTTCCGGATGAAAACTCAGAAAGTTTAAATCCGAATCAAATGATACTTGAAGATATTGTTATGTACCAGGTAAGGAAGACCCCTATTGACTTTGGAGAAAATAGGTCAAAGGTCAAGGTCACAGTGACTGAAAATATATTTAAAATTCCAAAAGGATTTTGGTTTCCGGAGGATAACTAGAAATTTTTTAATTTGAATCAAATGAAACTTGGATATATTGTTGGATACCAGCAAAGCAAGGCCCCTATTGATTTTGGAGAACAAAGGTCAAGGTCACAGTGACCGAATATAGATTGAAAACTTCATACAAATATGGTTTCTGGACAGTAACTCGAAAAGTTTAAAACTGAAATTAGTTCTTCACAATTATAAATATACCACGTCATACCTGGCTTTACAATGTATCCCATGCAACTCGGCTCATGCACCCCTGCGTGCATATACTGATTTTCTGTTTCTAATTTGGTAATTAAACTTAGACGAAATGGGTTGTAACCTTTCTGGAATCGAAGAGGGCAGCCACGAAAAGCGGGAGCTGGAGACATATGTGACGCCCGAGGACATCCGATTAGTAAAGGAAAGCTGGAAAATCGTTGGACAAGATTTAAACGGAGCAGGGATGATGATATTTCATAAGTAAGTGTCCATTAATCTCTTTTTTTATTATTATTATTTGTCCAACTACATAATGAATGATACTATACATGGATAGTATAGGTATGTTTGTTTATTTTTACCAAGAACCATACAGTTCATAGGTTTAACGTACATGTATATACATTAAATCATTTGTATGATTGATTTAATATTGTTTAACGCCCTTTTCAAGAATATTTCACTCATATGGAGATGTCACCACTGCCGTCAAGGGCTGCGAAATTTAGGCCTATGCTCGGCGCATACGGCCTTTGAACAGGGAGGGATCTTTATCGTGCCACACCAGCTGTGCAACGGGACCTCGGTTTTTGCGGTCTCGTCCGAAGGACCGCCCCATTTAGTCGCCTCTTACGACAAGCAAGGGGTACTGGGGACCTATTCTAACCCGGATCCCCACGGGACAAATTATTTGTATAATAAAATGTTTAACATAAAATAAAGCATGACACAATGAATAAGACTATGCGGAATAATAATATTGTAACTTTATTACAATTGTTTATTATACGAAAGCGTGAGTAATAGAGTACCGTGGAGATCCGGGTAAGGAAAGGTCCCCAGTACTTCTTGCTTGTCGGAAGAGGCGACAAAATGGGGTGGTCCTTCGGATGAGACCGCAACCCCCCCCCCCCAAAAAAAAACCCGAGGTCCGTGTCACAGCAGGTGTGGCGCAATAAAGATCTCTCCCTGTTCAAAGGCTGTAAGCACTAAGCATAGGCCTAATTTTGGCAGTCCTTCACCGGCAGTGGTGACGTCTCCATATAAGTGAAATATTCTCGAGAGGGACGTAAAACAATATTCAATCAATCAATAATGCATGTTATATCAACTCTAATATATGAAGTACAATAATAGTAGTGAGGATAAGCTTGTATTAATATATTGAATTTCTGCTCTTAATGTTGAACACTGATAGATATATTTTCCCAATTTACATAACTTGTGACATTTTCTGTAATAAGATACATGAGTGACGAGATAGAAGATGGGGGGGGGGGGGGTATTGTTTTTGTCCTGTCTGTCATTCTGTCAGAAACTTTAACCTTGCTAATAACTTTTGAACAGTAAGTGCTAGAGCTTGATATTTTACATGCGTATTCCTTGTGACAAGACCTTTCCGTGGATACCAAAATGTTTGACCCTGTGACCTTGACCTTGGAGTTTGACCTACTTTAAAAAAATTGACATTGGTCATAACTTCAAAATGGTAAATTTATATTAGAACTTTCATGTTGCACATTTCTTGTGACAAGATCTTTTTACTGGTACATTGTACCAAGATAATTGTTCTTGTGACTTTGGCCATCTTTGGAATTGTTCATTATCGGGGGGCATTTGTGTTTCACAAAAATATCTTGTTTTCTTCTGAAAATGAATTTTGCATAATACATTATATACATGTACTTCCAGCACAATTATATATAATCAAAGTACAATGAATATTTTGAAACGTAAACAACTTATTCATGTTTGATTTATCTTTTTTCACTTACAACTATCAACGTTTATTCCCGCCGCCGTCTTTGAACTCCATCAACTTTGACCGGAAGCCCGATTCGAATTGGGTAGAAATCAAAGTTGAAATGACGTAACTTTATTAGGAACTCTACTTGATTGGGTGTTACTAGTAGTAATCTCTTTTATTGCACAAGACAGACATCTTATCACATCAACGTAATATGTATACATATCTAGTTAATACTACATGTACATTGAAAGATGGCATTGTATGGCGGTGTGTAAATTGAAACATACATTAAAAGAGAAGATCTTAAACAGCAGTCAATCGCATAAATCCCATAAAGAATACAGGTTAAACATGGACTCCTAGACATACCAGAGGTGAGATCGGGTGTCAAGGAGGGGTATAAGCATCCCAGTTGACCGTTCACACCCGCTTTGAGTTCTCTATATTGAACAGGTAAACGGGGTAACGCGAGGAGAATGTGCATCACTGCTCTCGAGGAGCAATGGATTTTGGCAATTACATATCAAGGAGCAAAACTATACACAAACTCTGCCAGCTCAACTGGCACAATCGAATACACAAGGATGATGAAAATTTAATAATCAAAATACTGTTACACATTCAGGAACAATGTCAATCTTATTCCTACAAATGTCTACACGTGTAAACATGTATATGATTGATTGTATCTTGTTTAACGTCTGTCTCGAGAATTTCTCACTCATATGAAGACGTCACCAAGACCGGTGAAGGGCTTCAAATTTAGGTCTATGCTCGGCGCTCAATCTCTACCCAGAGTTATCGTTCCCGCTATGCTCCACTAATACCTCTGTCAACGTCTAAAAATCATATCAAAACGTACTAAAACTAACTTAGTATATCAAACTGTAATGATCATATCTAAGCAAATCAAACACTTGTCTGAATTTTATAAACACAGAAGCTGGTAAATATGAGACACCTGAGCGAATTAAAAGATTTTATATAAATATTCATTCATCCAATAATACTAGAATAATCATGGAATTCGTTGTTTTTGTGAACTTACTGTAAGGTTTTAAGCTTAACACTAAAACTTGTAAAATCATACTTTATAATGAAATAGGTAAAAATAAGTTTTGCCAAGAATCTTGACATTCAGACGTTGACAGAGGTGTTGTAGCGCAGCGTAATACGCCCTCTGGTGAGAGATTGCTCGGCGCTTACGGCCATTGAGCAGTGAGGGTTCTTTAGCGTGCCACACCTACAGTGACACGGGACATCCGTTTTTTAAGGTCATCTCCGAGGACCCGTGGCATTCACACCTGATGCCGAGCGTTTGGCGATGGAACTGTCACTACCTGTTTTAACGACCGACTTAGGTCTGTAACCGCTGGGATTTGAACCCCGGCCTTTCATATGCAGGGCGAACGCTCTAACCGTGGCGGTGTAAAACATGTTTATATTCCTGTTGCTGTTACAAGATTATTTGCACTTAGAATAACGGACACACTGGGTTTGATAGAAGAAAAAATTGTGAATTATCTTTTAAATGTTTACATGGAACCGGGACTAGAAGACTTCCTTCGATCTTTACAATCTGTGTACAGTAGAAACATCATATGTTCTCAATGGCGATAATGGGTTTGCAGTTTGTCTACCAGTTCAATGCATTATCGACGAAGCCTTATTCTCAGCTTGATTAGAATAAAAATTGTCACTAGTGTGATTGCATTTTTAGCTTTACAATTACTGATAAATGGTGAACTCAGCCAGTTTTCTTAATTGAATGAGATTAGTTTGTTTCAACTCTCTATATAATATATTTCTAAAACAAAATCTTAACCTTGACATGAAACGTCTTGCTTAATGATATTCATATCCATATGCACTGTAGATTTTGAATTTGATAAATCTCTCCATGATGATCAAGGTTCCTAGCGGGTGTAGAATAAATAAAATCCATACTAAATTACAATATAATTTCAATTCACACTATTATTTTAGATTTAATATTATTGCTTCTATCGACCGTTCACGTAGAAAGAGAAAAAAGATGTTAAGGCTTGAAACAATCTTTTGATCAATTATTCAGTTTGAATGAATTAAATACTTCTACTTGAGATAGTGGCACTTTACTTAGATGTGTAAGATGCTCATGCTTAATTTTTCTACTCTTCAGATTTATCGACGATTCTGGTAGATTTACATAATTTCTGTGTACATATCAATATTTATTTGAGAAATGATGATCACGTATTTGTGTATATTGTTGAATAACCTCCGAGGTCGAGAAATGCTGCTTTGAAATATAAAAGCCGTGGCTTGAAATTTGGCATGCAAGTAGTTGAAACATTAATCTATACAGGGAGACCGACAAATCCTGCATATCACACCTAGTTTCTGATTTTGTAGGTACTTGAAGCGAGTAGGTAGTTTTCTTTCATCTGGGTCAGAGTTAGACCTCTTTCTTTATTGATGGTATCACAGAGTTCGGGCCCAAACGGGCTTAGCCCCTGTGGTGTATTCAAAACAGTTGATACAATTCGTAAACATCAAACAAAATACTTAAAAAAATTTTTTTTCAAAATAGATACCATCCTACCCTTCTCATCAGCAAAAAACATGTAGGCCTAGTCCATTTCGGAAACTGCCATGACGTCACGGTGACATAATTCGTAGCTGTAGAAAGTCCCTTTCATACATTCACGGATCAGGAGCCGGCCAACGCCGGGTGCAAAATTCTAGTCTTCTGGTGTCATTGGTTTCTGTGACGTCGTAGTACAAATCTCTGTTTGCCATGGACTTTCAGTAGGGCGTGACTTTCTTAACGTTACGTATTTGCTGCCTGTCAAATGGTGACCTACATTCTCATTGGTTGCGAGATTAGTTCATCAATATTCACAATATTACACAAATGGAAAGTACTGGCTGATTGAAAACATTGTTCTATGGGTTATAAAACACTCTAGGTGTTTACATGCCGTATTTACATGTACGTAGTAAATAAGGTATTTCTTATCTTTGTAGATATGCTTTCCAGTGCATAGGCATTTCGTTGTTATTTACACTTATTTCTTTCTTTTCTGTGCGGAAGGGAAAGGGATGTACATGTATCATAAATACAGGTAGTATGTTTACAAGCGAATACAACACTTTGTAAAAAAAAAAAAAAAAATGAGAGAGAGAAAAAAGAAGAGTTAGAACCAATTTGTTTCATGACTTTCTAGGGGATGGCAGAAAAAAATACCATATTACATGTACACACTCATGTATATACAAATATAAATTGGTCTTATTATCATACCTTATCTCAGACACGTAAATTATCAAAGAGAGGAACTTGTATGGTTGACTCATATGCAGACGTCACTACTGCCGGTGAAGGGCTGCGAAATTTAGGCCTATGCTCGGCGCTTATGGCCATTGAGCAGAGAGGGATCTTTATCGTGCCACACCCGCTGTGACACGGGGCTCGGTTTTTGCGGTCTCATCCGAAGGATCGCCCCATTTAGTCGCCTCTTATGACAAGCAAGGGGTACTGAGGACTTATTCTAATCCGGATTCCCTCGGGATCCCAACTACTTAAAGTATCTATTTACAAGGGATCTACCAACACTATGTGAAATACTTCACAGTTAACACTTCAATATCTCTACAGTAAAAATATTACGACGTAAGAAATATTGTGTTTGAGTTAAATAAAGGCGTCTACCTTCGTATAAACAACAATTTGCAAATTATAAACGGCTTCCTGTAAGTCGGGTCATATTGGAAGGTCATCGACATGACTGAAATTTAAAATGATTCGAAGTAAGCTACAGTGCGTTCAAAATACCTAGATATCTAGCCTAGCAACTACGATCTTGAACGCAGCCCTGATCGGTGCCATCGTGATCACGGATCGTACGGAAAATCACGGTTTCTGCCGGTCAATCCACGGAGATCCGCGAATGTCCACGGATTATCACGATCTTTCTCCCTTGCGTTTATCGTGACTGTCCGTGTAGTTTCCGGGAACAATCCGTGGACATTCGTGTTCTTCAGCAGAAAAGTTTCGTACACGGAGGACCCCGGACTTTACACGGATTCTTCGGTGGCTACATTGACGTCTCGGTTGATACACGGACCTCTCGGTTGATACACGGATCATTACGGAGGATTTTCTTCCAGGACGACCCGAGGAAAAAATTAAACATGTTTAATTTTTCCCCCGGTTATGGTACCTTCACATTCTCGGATTTTTCTTACGGATCCTTACGCATTCCACAAATTCGTAAGATTCCAAGGATTGTTACGACTTACACACTTTAAAGAGCTATTTAAGAACTTTTTAAGAGTATTTACTGGCTATTTACGGTTTATTACGAGTTCTTGTGATGCATTTACGGCAAACATTTACGATTTGTTGCGAGTGAACACGGATAAATACGAGCAATTTATGAGCTTTTAAGGGATTGTTACGAGTATATTACGATTTAGCTTAGCTTTTACGTGTAAATCACGACCTGTTAACGTATTGATAACGTGCTGTTACGAATAGTTAGGAGTTAGTTACGATTGTTTACGTTTTTGACTCAAAAGTGTTCGCAATTGGCTTTGTATCATCATTCGACAACTGACATTACTTGGAACAGCATGTATGTATATTGTATGTAAGATGTGTAACTTTTTTAATGTCTTGATAACTGAAAGAAACTGTCAGATTTTGCATCGTGTCTATACGTAAAGCGCTCGAAATGACTCTGAACAATCCGTAAAGCGATTGTAACCCGACGTGAATAAAATCGTAAATATCACTTAGGCATTCGTAATAATCCGTAAACAACTCGTTAAAGTATTCGTAACATATCGTAAACTAACCGCAAAGATTCGTAAAAAAAAAAAAAAAACTTTTTACGAGTGTTTTACAGATTCTTACGAGCAGTTTACGATACTTACGGATTGTTACAAGTTATTTACGGAAAATGAAATCCGTGGACAATCGTGAAATTTTTTTGACATGTCAAAAATTTTGCCCCTACTTTCACGGATCCTTACGAGTGATTTGCGATTGATTACGAGTCGGAGATCCGTAAGGGACTCGTAAGAAAAATTCGTGAAGGTGGTATTGGGTTTGACCATGCCGGATGGTCCCGGACAACGCCGGATGCGTATACGGTTTGTGCACGGTGATGACCGATTATCACGGATTGACAATCCAGGATGATCAGGTGTCTCATCCGTGAATGTGTGAAAGGGCTTTAGTAAACAATCGGCTGTATATTTCTGAGTCGTAGTAGAATAGAAATAAAGTTCTTATTATCATGGATGATGCAGGATAACCTCCTTGATTTCGAAATGTTGTTTGAAATATAAAAGCCTCAACTAACGCCACGGCTTTTACATTTCAAAATAAAAAACATTTCCCGACCTCGGAGGTTATCCTGCAACATCCACGAAAACGAACTTTATTTCTTAGTCAATTGATTTTACCAAGTTCTTTGGTCTACCTAGCATTTCAAAGCAAGTCTTCATAAATTTACCAAAACCACCCTGTTCTGACTATTAAACTGGATGATTTATTGTGTACTTTCAACATGATTTAAAAAAAGAAATTTGAATGATTTGCAAAAAAAGTTCCATCAATATTTGATTGGGGGGGGGGGGGTTAGCAGGAATAAAATCTAAATTTTGGGAGGAGGTTTAAAATCAGATATCCAAATTTTTGAACCATAGTTTAATATAACAATTTCCAATTCACATGTTTTGCGGGAAAATTTAAACCAAACTGCAGCCTAAATATATATGTAACAACATATTAAGCTTTCTTTGCATTCATGACATGCATCAATACGGTATTTTAGGTAATATTTTATTCGTTTAATTAATGACGATAATTACAAACTACAATTTAATATCAAGAGAGATTGGGAAAACAAATCACACAATGGCTTTTGTAAATCCGCTTTCATCTTTAAAAAAAGCAAGCTCATAAAAAGTACCCCTT
This sequence comes from Ostrea edulis, assembly GCF_947568905.1. Classification (NCBI taxonomy): domain Eukaryota; kingdom Metazoa; phylum Mollusca; class Bivalvia; order Ostreida; family Ostreidae; genus Ostrea; species Ostrea edulis. Next base: position 79,872,843 of record NC_079168.1, read on the forward strand.
TCGGTAAATTCTTTTACAATGCCAGAATAACTTATCTTGTTCGCTTAGGTTGTTTGAAAAGAACAAAGACCTGAAGAAGCTGTTCCACAATTTGACCAGCGTGGAGGTTGACGGGGAGGTGGTGCTGGACGAGGAAAAACTCCAGACGCATTCCCGGATCGTGATGGACGGTTTGGGGGCTGCCGTGGAGAGTCTAGAGGACTCCGTTATACTGACCAATATCCTGATAGTGATGGGGGAACGACACGCCTCCTACAATGTCCGACCGGAAATGGTCAGCGTAAGTGTTACTATAAATAAATTCTGGAAGTTGTGAGGTGATAATATCAATATATGCTTTATTTTCTTTCGAGCTACGTAACTATATAATAATGGGTACATGGTTATTCTTGAAAACAAAATTAACTTCAGCAGTTGCAGTGAATAACTACATACGAGGGCTGTTCAATATGCAATGTGTATTGTGCGATATCCCAAAAGCATTCGACTCAAATAGTGAAATGAGCATTACATCCCTTCAAAGTGTTCTCCGCGGTTTGAAATAAAAATTTCAATCTCTGAATCCATTTCTGAAATGCGTCACAGTACGCTGATTTAGGTAGACCTCTGAGGCACTGACTGATAGCTGAGCCAAGGGCTTGTCAGGACTTGAAACGGCGATCAGATAAGAACATTTAAAGTTTTGGAAAAAGGAAAAAAAACCCGCATGAGGCTAGATCTGGAGAGTATGTAGGTGTGGCAAGACGATAACCTTCTACGACTTCAAAAATTGCTTCACAAGCTCAGATGTATGCGATGGAGCATTATCATGAAGTAGACGAACATGCCTAGATCCTGGCGTCGTTTATGATAATATTTCTTGATCTTTTTTTTTTTAGTATAACATCTTGGTAATACCACCCTGTAACACTTTTGCCCTTCGGCACCGGATTTTGTACGGCTATACCATCACATGAGAAGAATATGCAATAAAAACCTTCTTTGTGCTTTGGTTCTTTTGTCAACTACAGGCCTTCTACCGGCGTGTTTAGTTAGACATATTTTGTTTCCAATTTTTCTTACTGGTTCGAAATGGTGAACCCATGGTTCGTCACCAGTAACAATGTTTGCAAATTGTCTTTGATTGAATTTGGGAAACATTTTGAGCAATTGCTTAGCGGTTTGTACTCGTACCCGTTATTGGTCATCTGTCAATATATGCGGTATCCATTTGGCAGAAATCTTTCGTACTTTTAAAATACGCTTCAAAATGAAATGCACCCGCGATATACCAACAGCTTTGGCAATATCACGAATCGTGTATCTGCCATTACTTTCAATTATTTCCCTGACTTTTGAGACATTTGCCTTGCCTTTTACAGTCACAGGTCGGCCAGATTTTGCTGCATCTTTGACGGATTCTGTGCCAGTCAGAAATTTCTTTCTCCACCTACGAACTGTCTCATAAGATACCTTATCAGACCCATAAACGTCCCCCAATTCAGTAAAAATCTGCATTACCGAATGGCCGAGTTTTGTGCGAACTTTGATATAAGCTCTAATTTCTTCAATATTCTCAACCCGTTTCCCAATCATTTTTACAACAGTGGTTAACGACCGACTCTATTGAAATGACTCTAAGTTTAAAACTATGTGGAGCTAAATGCATGTGTTCATACCGTTGGAAAGGTATTAAATAGAGCTATTCAAGAGTATCATCATCTAAGAAATTGTGCAAAGCGTTATCGCGCTGTGGTAAAATACACATTACATATTAAACAGCCCTCGTATGTAACAATATAAAATTCAGTAGTTGGAAGTCTGTCTTTGAGAATTTACTCCGAAATTCGGGTTTAAAAATACTGATAAATATTTATTATGTAAAGCGATACATGGAAAGGCTGGATGTGGAGCTTAATTAATACTTTTCTTTTGGTGTACATCATGTACAATTGATATTATAATAATGAATAATATATATGAAGTGTAAATTATAAGCAAAAAAGTATATGATATTATCGTAAGGGATTGGAGCATATATATAAAATTATTTGCATACGAAGTAAAGTTTACAAAACAAAAAGTTATAAAAAAAAAAAAAAAAAAAAAAAGAGTGGACGGGGAAAAGAATATTACCAATTCAGGAGGAAAAAGAGAAAATGTGATTATACATTTATAACTTGTACAGTCAGATACTCATTTAGAAATGCATGTCTCAAAATATTTGGTTTCGAAAATATAATTTTGAACATATCAAGTATTTGTCGTCTTTAAAGATAAGACACGAGGAGTTCATTAACTTATGGAAATAAATTCAATAAATGTTTCATTGATTTTAGCTTTTATGGCCTGCCATTCGAGACACATTCAAAGAAAAGCTGGAGGACGATTTCACTCCCGATATTGCACGCGCATGGACACATGTGTTTGACTATCTAAAAGCGAGATTTCAGGAGGGAATTCGGAGAGGACGGAATCAGAAAAACGAGATATGAGCGAGATTTAGAAAGTGTTGACAACTTTTGACTTATATCCTGATGCAGTGTTCTCTTTGATATACAAGGCGAGAGGACGAACCATTCGGAATTCATCGACTGCGACGACAACGTTACGTCATATTGATTAAACACCATTTATTCACGACTGGTCTAAATTGACTTATAGACGCCATGTGTATGTATAGTCATTAACTCAAAATATGTTATAGTGAATTATGAAAGTTCTGTATACTGTTGGTTTTATTTAATTAATCAATTACTTCAATGTGACTTGACAGATGAAACAGTAAGCGCAATTTGTCATACAAATGAAACATATATCTCTATCATCGTAATTAAATATTTTTAAAAGTGGTATGAATTTTATGTAATCAAATGTAAATTACGCAAGAGGTAAAGAAATTACGCGCTCTGATAATCAAATATTCACTACATGTCCATATTCTAATAAAATTCTTCTATAAGTTTCTCGCCTTAGTATTAGTCCTAAGTGACACTTAACATTTGTGAGATCTATATGATGTTCTTTTTATGGTGTGCTTGATTGCTGTGCATTTCATCATAGGATATGGTATTTTCCTGTCATGAATATATTGATTGCTTTTGATACTGAGTAGAATGTGGGAATTCTGATCGTTATACCGAATAAATCTGTTACTGAACGATAAATCACCCCCAATCATGATGAACATAGTTTTATCGCTGTGGTAATTTCCAAACATTTACGCCTCATGAACTTAGCAATGATAGTCCAACGCTATATGGCGTTCTCTAACGTAGAACCTCTACACTGTGGCGACTCCCGAACGTGAAATTAGCCTCCACGCAGTGACGCCTCTTGAACGTATCGATGACTGATCACGCTGTGACGACTTCCGAACGCACTGAACATAACCTCCACATTGTGGCGACTTCCGAACGCACTGAACATAACCTCTACGTTGTGGCGACTTCCGAACGTCCTGAACATAACCTCTACGTTGTGGCGACTTCCGAACGTACTGAACATAACCTCTACGTTGTGGAGACTTCCGAACGTACTGAACATAACCTCTACGTTGTGGAGACTTCCGAACGTATACTGAGCATAATTTCCACGCTGTGGCAACTCCTAAACGTTCTGAATTTAGCCTCCACACTGTGGTGAGGGGATCATGAAATAAATTTTCGAATAAACACACACATGACTTATTTTACTTTTATACTGACATGTGGCATTGATATAGTGTTCCGAATTTAATTTTAAATGGGAGGCCGTAGTCAAGTTTCAATGAGCTGCAGGGTCTTGTCACTGTCTTGATTTATACATGTACTACCCCCTATGCTAAATAAAAACTTCTACAGATTAGTATACTGGATTCAAAATTATACCTACACTGTAATTAAAATAAAATTCCTCGCAGAAGTATATTTTAATTTATGGTGATTTTGAAAATCGCAAACTGACACGACAATTGGAATTTCAAACTGTTTTAATGTAGTTTCGTTGTTTTGTTATTCTCTAATTATTTTTAGTTTATAATCGCTTCAATGTTATTCTAAAATTCTCCAGTTTAATGATCAAAACAGATAATCAGATTTATATTTTCTGACACGGAAAATTGCAGATTGTGAACTTTTAGAAAAATACTCAAACATCAATGGCTGAATTAAGCTATCATCTACTACATCTTTTTGCTTTTAAATCCCATGCAGATCAATAGAGTACATTACCCTAAAATACTCTCACGAGAAACAGCAATGGAAAGTGCGTTACATATAGAGTCTTATCTTGCATGCTTTTTCTCTTTAATTTTAATTTGATGTGAAAGTTAGGCTACTAATTGAATGTTATATTTTATTTTTTAAAAATTACGCATTTTCCTGGCGGCATTTCATGTGTCGTATTTTCGTGTTTATAAATGGCCCCTTTTTTTGCTGTCATTCTGTGAACATGGGCCACTAATCCCCCCGTTGACTTTCACCACATAAATAACTCCACCTTATTTACAAAACTCTCCAAATGGCAGCCCAGTCAAACGTTATCTTTTTATTAAATTCTCAACATTCGCAGAAATGCAATGTCGGATCTATTAACTCAATAAATGTAATTTAATGGATCTGCATGATAACAATCTGTTGCCGTATTTCACAGTTTTCACCCCTCATGCGTTAAATGACATGTTACCAGGAACAAAAAAAAAAGCCGTGCGTGTCTTGTCTTATAGTTTGGACATCATTGTACACGGAGGGAACCTTATGTTCCGTGTAAAACCGATTAACCCCAAATGAAGAGCTAATAATGGGTCCTGGTGCCCTCTGAAGAGGATGATTGAGCGGGGCCGTGACGTGAACACTCGCACTGCCTAGGAACCCGGTGATTTTATTTTTGAAGGCATCTTCACCCGACAAAGTTAGAACACACTGACAATTAGACATTGTTTAATGTGTCAACAGACTGTTATGTTTACCGACAGACTTACGGCTGTGTACGAGAGTGGACCAAGTGTTTTAAAATCCACCTCGATTAAGCTTCCGAGGCTATAAACTATGTACAATAATGCAATATTTGTTGTTCATTCAGAAATTTGTATAAAGTTAGTACATTAAACTGGAAAAAAAAACCGAGGAACGTCAATGGAGAGAAGCGACAGAGAAAAAAAAATCTTCCGATCGTTTTATGATAAAGTGTTCGATTCTCATGGATAAGGCAAGTTGAGTTAATAAAACAGATTCCTTCAAAGTGATTCACGTACCGGGATATATCAGCTCGTAATAGCTGTGAAATATCGCATCAAAGAGCGGTGAGAAAAGAATAAAACAGCGACGTACACGACTAAATGGATATACGTAACACGACCTCAGGTGTATTAAAATTCATATATCTTAACACATTGTTGGCTTCAACAGGCACAGATCAGCGAATCAAAAGGTAGAGCTGTTGGAACGCTTTTACATGTACAATGACAGTTAACCCTACTCTTGGACATCTTTATCACGATTTCAGCATTAGCAATGCTTACACCGCACTGGACGTTCAGGAAATTTTCAAAACGAGGCAAAGAAATGCGCGCGAAAGACGCCAGCTGGACGACTTCACTAAACATCTGAAGAAGGCACAAGATATCAACTTGCGCAGAATGGAACTTGAAGAAATTATTGTCCGTCACAAGTTAGAGGACATTAACCTCCGTACACCGTCACTTAGAAACGGACTGAAACAGGAGTCGCTAAGGAGATCAAAGTCCTTCAGCGTCGTTAGTCGGAGCACGCTGTCGTCTGCTTTTCCCTCTAAGTGTACGTCTGCTGCTCTTTCCCGCATCTCGGGCGCCTCCTCACAAACTTCCGGTGTAAGTTCCTCCTCAGTTGGATCCAGTGACCTTCAGCTGTCCCGTAGTAAATCTCAGATGTACGTCAGAAAAGTGAACAATGTCACAAAATCTCTTTGCAAACTGTACGAGAAACAACAACGACGAAAAGTCGAGAGGGAAATTTTACTCAGAAACGTAAGGAAGGATAACGAAGAACTTTTACAGAAATCCCGAGTGTATTTCAAAGAATCGGATACAACGCATAACTTAGAGAAAATTCTCGGTAATGCGTCCGAACATGATGTTGGCAAAAAAGATCAAACAACTAGTGTCCCAGATATTGAGAAAAAGGAGACTGTGCCGCCGGAAAATGTCTCATTTCCTACTCTACCTAACCTTGCCGCCATTACGAACAAGGTCGCTAGTGACACACCATCATCAGAGGCCCTTTGGTCACACAAGGCCCAACCATCCATGTCCGAGGATTTTGACCTGTCTGAGTTCAAGGTCAATGCACACAACAGGGGAACGATACCGGAAGTGTGGCAGTTATATAGGCAGAAAATGGCGGTCGATGAGAACGAGATCAGGGAACCTCTCCTAGTAACGATTACAGCTCGATATAGACGGACATTAGTGGATTAGGAAAAGCATGTGCAGTAATATATTGTTCAGCTAGTCACACGAATTTTTTTTTATCATACACTGTAATATACTAATTAATTATCTTATTCATAAATACATGTACAACCATGAAGTCATTAAGTCGAATGCTGTCTGATGTGTTCATACCAATACGGGACTTTCGAGATACGGATCCACTCCGACTTTTATCGCGCGTTGAACGTAATTTGTAGGGTATGTCACTTCCGGATTACATTAACAACTAAGTAAACAAGCATGGAATTCTTCAATTGCTATTAAATTTCTGCATTTAAATGCCATCTTTGAAAGAAAGGAATCACTACAACCTTTATTATAGGAAAATGCATTTAATTTAAAATATGTGAGTTGGCGAGGGAAATACATTTAGGGAATACATGTATATTGAGGATATCGATAAAACTTCACGCCTTGCATCGCTTGCTACGCGTCTTTAGAAATGCACCTTTTCCCTTCCATCTAATTTACACCCAGGTACTAAGCACCAATAGTGATTTGGATCGTCATCTTGGGACTACGCGTGGCTCTTTACGGACCGTCTGCTAGCAAAACACCATTTGTATCGATGTCAACTTTGCCCTATAATTGGTTATTATCACGTGACCGTGGTGTATAAACGTCAAATATAATCGGTCGTTCCGGCACATTCCGAAAGTTCCGTATTGTTAGGGCTTTCTTTACATACTGAATTTGACTATAATTAATTACTCCATTTATCATCGGCATGCCACCGGTCGCGGTATCTCAGTGGTAGAGCGTTCGCTTCGTAACCTGGAGGTCATGAGTTTGAGCCCCGCTCGTGCCATTGTCGCGTCAAACCTAAAACGTTAACATTTGTACTAATTGCTCCTTCGCCAAACGCTTGGCATTAAGAAGTAAGAATCACGGATCTTTCGGATATTACATAAAAGGTCACGGCAGGCGTTGACACATTAAAGAACTCCCACTGCGCATTACGGCCGCAAGAGCCAAGCACAAGTCTAAATTTTTAACCTTCAACTGAGGACGTCTCATTATGAGTGAAAAATTCTTGACGGAGCGTAAAACAACCATACAACCAACTTCTCAATTTACCTGATCAAGATAGAGGGTCCTCGGTGGATGTGGCCGGTCAACAGAGGATGCTTACTCTTCCTAGGCATCTACATCACACCTTTGGTGTTTCAAGAGGCCTGGGTTCGTCCTACTCTCAATCAAAAAAGAATATCATTCTTTTTAGGATTAATGAGATTGATCAGAGTTCGTTATTTTCACCCTTTTTCATGATAAGTGTTGTATATTTTGATCTGGTAATTCCCTTTTCCCGTTCGTCTGCCAGGTTTACATGTAACTGTCACTTGCAAACGAATATCTTTTGGAAACATACTTATTTGTCGTATTATTTAAATTCTATGATATCTGAACCGTGTGAAATGTCTAAATTTGGGCGTTCTCTATTTTTTTCTTGCATTATGAACTTTTGAAATAGAATTTGATAAATATGTTCAAACTAGAATTTATTTTTAACAAAAGCAAACAAATAAAAAATCGGCCAAAACAACTAAAATCAACCAATTTTCTTTTCCGCAATACCAACAATTTGTCACGACACTAGGTTCATGTACCCTCTTGAATTTAATTTTTATAATGTTGATTTGATTGAACAGCAGGCATTGTCAATATGCGCTCTCCATACAAAATACATAGTCAAGGCCATGCAGATAGAGAAATGTTTGATTACGTGTTTGTATAAATACAGAAGAATAATAACGATAAAACATTATTATAATATTGTATTAAATAAACTGTTAGTAACAACAAAGTGTAGATTATTGGTGTGTTTGGAAGTTGTATGCTAATTTAATATATAGTCGTTATATAACGATCTTGTTGCCATTACAACCTATGATTGGGTCAAATGCTGTCTGACTTGTTAGACCGTTCGTGGCACACTGATTTTGACTACGGATAACTGTTTACCTGATCAAGATAAAGAGCTCATGGCGGGTGTGACCGGTCGACAGGGGATGCTTACTCCTCCTAGGCACCTGATTCCACCTCTGGTGTGTCCAGGGGTCCGTGTTTGCCCAACTATTTATTTTGTATTGCTCATGGGATTTATGAGATTGATCACTGTTCGTTATCTTAACCTTTCATGGTACAATAATATTGGATGAAGTAGACTGTTTGGTAACAGTAATACAATTGAGAAATAATGATCGCACTGCACGAAAACAATAACTTTATCTCTATTCTACTACATCTTCGCTAGCCAAGGGTTTACGATCCGCTCCACTTTTGTACAAACCCTTGGCAGAATTAGTGCGATTTTCAGTTCGCCCCGCATGCGGAAGGCCGGGGTTCGAATCCCGGCCGCGACATACCTAAGTCGTTATAACAGGTAATGACAGTTCCATTGCCAAACACTCGGCATCAGGTGTGAATGTCACGAGTTCTCGGAGATGACCTTTAAAACGAATGACCCGAGTCACAGTAGATGTGGCACGCTAAAGAACCCTCACTGCTCAATGGCCGTAAGCGCCGAGCATAGGCCTAAATTTGAAGCCCTTCACCGGTCTAGGTGACGTCTCCATATGAGTGAAAAATTCTCGAGCGAGACGTTAAGCAAGATACAATCAATCAATCATAGCCTCAACTGTCAGCATATGATTGAACGCAGGGAAATTCCACTGCTCAATCGGAGAAGGTGTTACGTTAGATCACGTGCAAAATAAAGGAATTTAAATATCTACAACTGTCACTCGGCCGTGTACCAAATACATATCCAAACCAATGATGCCACGTGCGCAGTTCAGACTCGTATCTGCGTAAAGAAGTGCATTTTATTTACTACAGTACCGTACCATAAGTTTAATATGAAACATTTCTTGTTGTTTTATGTGCTATCTATCCCAGATTTAGACAGTTGCGTCAGAGCTATTTTCCACAATTTGGAATTCACCTGGCACATGTAGGGTTATTTTTAGAAGTAGTCTCAACGACTACATATATTTCACGGGTTCACGCATGTTTATTTTCTAAGAGATAGTTAAATTTATTATTAATATTTTGACTGATTTGCATACCACATTGCGTTACTCTCTGAGCGCAGCCATTACTAAACAACGAGGGCAGCCATTTCTAAACAACTTTTAAATAGTAGCTGAAACACGCATTTTCATTGGATAAGCATGATGTAATCCAAACAGGATTGTTATCTCTATCCGCTAGAGGGCGCCACTCAAAGCTACGAAAATCGCAGAGATCTGCCAGTTAGTAGAGAAACGGAGTGGATCGTAAACCCTTGGCTAGCGAAGACGATTCTACTATGGCTCAGAAATATATGTACAATCGTGTTCCTATATAGCTACGAATTAGGTCACTGTGATGTCATGGTAGTTTCTAAAATGATTGATTGTATCTTGTTTAACGTTTCTTTCGTGAATTTTTCACTCATATGAACACGTCACCAAGACCGGGGAAGGACCTATACTCGGCACTTACGGCCATTGAGCAGTGAGGATTCTTTAGCGTGCAACAACTACTGTGACACGGGGCATCCGTTATTAAGGTCATCACCGAGGACCCGTGACATTCACTCCTGATGCCGAGCGTTTGACGATAGAACTGTCAATATCTGTTTTAACGACTTACTAGGTCTGTCGCGGCCAGAATTCGAACCCCGGCCTTCCACATGCGGCGGTAGGTTTCCAAGATGACCTACTGACGAAGGTGAGATGGTAGGGGTATTCTAAATCTATTTTGAAAAAATGTAAGATTTTAGTTTGATGTTAACAGATTATGAAAGGTGAAGATAACGAACAGTGATCAATCTCATAACTCCTATAAGCAATACAAAATAGATAGTTGGGGAAACACGGACCCCTGGACACACCAGAGGTGGGATCAGGTGCCTAAGAGGAGTAAGCACCCCCTGTCGACCTGCCACACCCGCCGTGAGCCCTATATCCTGATCAGGTAAACGGAGTTATCCGTAGTCAAAATCAGTGTACCAAGAACGGCCTAACAATCGTATGAAACACGTCAGAAAGCATATGACTCAATGATAGGTTGTATTGACGAACTAGATCGTTATAAAGACCATAGAATTTGCGAAATGCTGACTTCAATCGAGATTGTTAAAACTCCTGTACCATCAACTAGTTTGTCAGTAGCTTGCCTTGATTTAAAAACTGACTATACGCAGAACAAGCTCTTGTGTATCGAATCAGTTGAGAGATATAAACACTATATGCAGGTGATAATGGAATATTTCTACATAGATATGGGAAGTTGACGATGGAGAAGCTGAAATCATCCCGTTTGTCATACAGTTGAGTTGTCAGTTTGCCGTTAATGTCTACTTTCAATAAAATATCTAAGTATGAAGCAGAAGTGGACGACTCTGTGGTGTCTTTTATTTCGAGCTCTCAAGAATATATCGAATCGACATATTAATGAAAGTTATCATTGTTAATAGACAAAACGTCGTCGATATATCTAAATGTCGAATTGAAGGCCACAACAAGTGATTTTTCTTCTCACGTCGAAGTTTTTGAATAAATTCTTCTTTATAAGAATATAAAAAAAGATCAGCTAACAAAGGAGCACAATTCGTGCCTGGGAATGCCATCAGACTGTTGGAAGACCTGATCACGAAAGACTACGAAGATATTGTCAATGAGGAATTCTAGCATAGCATATTTTTTATTTCAACTTCAGATACTTGTGCGTGGAATCAAAGTGGTGTTTAACAAAGTACTTTTTTTTTTTTGGATGACTGATCAATAGATATGAATATTTTCGTTTTCCATTTTTATACCCCCCGCAACAAGTTGTGGGGGGGGGGGGGGGTATACTGGAATCGGGTTGTCCGTCTGTCTGTCCGTCCGTCCGTCTGTAGACGCAATGGTTTCCGGGCTCTAAAGCATTATCCTTTCCACCTACCATCACCATATCATATATATGGACTACCCATGGGATGAAGATGTTCCCTATTGATTTTAGGGTCAAAAGGTCAAAGGTCAAGCGCACTGGACATCGAAGTAGCAATATGGTTTCCGGGCTCTAAAGCGTTATCCTTTCCACCTACAGTCACCATATCATACATATGGACTACCCATGGGATGAAGATGTTTCCTATCGATTTTGGGGTCCAAAGGTCAAGCGCACTGGACATCGAAGTAGCAATATGGTTTCCGGGCTCTAAAGCGTTATCCTTTCCACCTACAGTCACCATATCGTACATATGGACTACCCATGGGATGAAGATGTTCCCTATCGATTATGGGGTCAAAAGGTCAAAGGTCAAGCGCACTGGACATTGAAGTAGCAATATGGTGTCCGGGCTCTAAAGCGTTATCCTTTCCACCTACAGTCACCATATCGAACATATGGACTGCCCATGGGATGAAGATGTTCCCTATCGATTTTGGGGTCAAAAGGTCAAAGGTCACGCGCACTGGACATCGAAGTAGCAATATGGTTTCCATTTAAATTCTTTAATGGCTTTTTTCATCGCATGGAGATGCTGTGATCCTAGATACCTTTTGGATCATAATACTGAAGTTTTACCTATTACCAACACCCTTTGGGAGATTGGGGTAAGCGGGGGGTATTCTTAGTGAGCATTGCTCATAGTACCTCTTGTTGTTGAAGAAACAACAGTCTATGATGTCAAAAAGTCTAGTCTTTAATTTTTCGTGAGGTCTGTAAAGTGTTGATAAGTCCTACGTTTTTGATATTGTCATACATTCTGATATTGTTGATTTGAGAAAAGTTTTGCGATTTCAAGTTTACTAAAGGTTCTTTAGAATATTTTAGAATTCACATCTGATTTACACCACTTCTGGTATATGTAGTGGCAAAGTACGTTTCAAGTTTCTCCTTCACAGCTGTGAGGAGCAAAGATAGGTGCTTGGTAGAACATTGACTGGATTCAGCAAAGTATCTTTGTTTGAAAGGGTTTTATGACGTTTCGGAATCCAGTATAGGTACGGTTGATTGATTGATTAATTATTGTTTAACGTCCCTCTCAAAGATCTTTCACTCATATGGAGACGTCACTACTGCCGGTGAATCCAGTATAGGTACGGTAACTCATATTCATTCGTCCCATTGACTGGGATATCAAATGTGTCTAATACTGAAGTATGGGTTGGAGTATAAGTACGAATACCAAAAGTGGATGTAATGCCAAGTTCGTTTAAATTACAGTTGTGATAATGAGCCTTACAAACAAAGACAATGTTGTTACAAGCTTTGTCAGCTGGAACCAAAACATATTCCTCTGGTAACATATGAAATGTGAAGATAACGAACAGTGATCAATCTCATAACTCCTATAAGCAATACAAAATAGATAGTTGGGCAAACACGGACCCCTGGATACACCAGAGGTGGGATCAGGTGCCTAGGAGGAGTAAGCATCCCCTATCGACTGGTCACACCCGCGGTGGTAATATATCTAATTCGTTTATCACTTCTGGTTCAATAAGCGAAGAAGGATAGATGTAGCAATATTCCATTATCACCTGCACATGGTGTTGATATCTCTCAACTGATTCGATACGCAAGAGCTTGTTCTGCGTATGGTCAGTTTTTAAATCGAGGCAAGCTACTGACAAACAGGTTGATGGTACAGGGGTTTCAACAGTCTAGTTTAAAATCAGCATTTCGCAAATTCTATTGTCGTTATAACGATCTAGTTTGCCAATACAACCTATCATTGGGTCATATGCTATTTAACGTGTTTCAGACCGATTGTTAGACCGTTCGTGGCACACTGATTTTGACTACGGATATCTCCGTTTACCTTATCGGGATATAGGACTCACGGCGGGTGTGACCGGTCGACAGAGGATGCTTACTCCTCCTTTGCACCTGATCCCACCTTTGGTGTGTCCAGGGGTCCGTATTTGCCCAACTCTCTATTTTGTATTACTTATGGGACTTGATCACTGCTCGTTATCTTCACCTTTCATGGTACATACTTTTGTTTTGATGTGTATAATGTGAGGTTTTAATATTCCTCTTACACTTTTAATCCATTTTGACAATATATGAAGTTCTTTTTTATATTTAGCCCATCGTCGGGCATAATCTTCGACTAATCTCCAATCTGATTCAAATCAGACCATTGATCCGCTCCGTTATTGTTATGTCGCTACACAATAGGGGATTAGAGTTATACATGCGAATATATAGGGAATTTTTTAAAAAAATTCTTCTCAAGAACCACCTGGCCATAAGAGTGGATATTTTTAAGTGAAAACCTCCTGATATAAAATAGATTTAAATTTGTTCAGATCATGGTCCCGAGGGTAGCAGGGGATATAAAATTTTACATGCTGATATATAGAAAAATCTTCTCCAGAACAACTGGGCCAATTTCAATCAAACTTAATACAAATCATCCATAGGTGATTGGGATTCAAGTATCTTGAAATGAAGGGCCGCGCCCCCTTCATATGAGAGATAATCACAAAATGCAAAAATATGGTGGAGTCATTTAAAAATCTTCTTTTCAAGAACCACTGGGTCAAAAGAGCTGAGATTTACATGAAAGTTTACTAACAAAGTGGAAATTTAAGTTTGTAAAAATCATTACCCCTGGAGTTAGGGTGGGGTCACAATAGGGGATCAAAGTTGTATATGCGATTGTATAGTTGATTGATTGATTGATTGAATATTGTTTAACGTCCCTCTCGAGAATATTTCACTCATATGGAGACGTCACCACTGCCAGTGAAGGGCTGCAAAATGTCGGCCTGTGCTCGGCGCTTATGGCCTTTGAGCAGGGAGGGATCTTTATCGTGCCACACCTGCTGTGACACGGGACCTCGGTTTTGCGGTCTCATCCAAAGGACTGTCCCATTTAATCGCCTTTTGCGACGAGTAAGGGGTATTGAGGACCTATTCTAACCCGGATCCCCACGGGAAGCGAATGTATAGGGAACAAAACTTGGCACAAAGCATCCATAAATGAAATTTGTTAAAATGAAAGGGCATACCCGTCTACAAGGGCATAATTTGGTCATGAATATGTTGTCAAGTTTAATAATTAAGTTTGATAATTAATGAATTTACAGTCATCTTGAAAATATTTTTTAATGAAGCTGCTTGTATAATGATAGCATTGCTCGATCAAGCTTGTTTATTGCTAGGAACTGCTGCTCAAGGTTAGCAATGTGACCCATGGGCCTCTTGTTGAAAATACATTAGGGTATGCATTGTAACGCTTCTTTTCATGAAGTACTAACGCGTTTCGTGAAGTACTGACGTGTTTCGTGAAGTACTAACGCGTTTCGTGAAGTACTGACGCGTTTCGTGAAGTACTGACGCGTTTCGTGAAGTACTGACGCGTTTCGTGAAGTACTGACGCGTTTCGTGAAGTACTAACGCGTTTCGTGAAGTACTGACGCGTTTCATGAAGTACTGACGCGTTTCGTGAAGTACTGATGTGTTTCGTGAAGTACTAACGCGTTTCGTGAAGTACTGACGCGTTTCATGAAGTACTGACGCGTTTCCTGAAGTACTGACGCGTTTCGTGAAGTACTGACGTGTTTCGTGAAGTACTAACGCGTTTCGTGAAGTACTGACGCGTTTCATGAAGTACTGACGCGTTTCATGAAGTACTGACGCGTTTCGTGAAGTACTAACGCGTTTCGTGAAGCGTTGCAGTTCATATACGTTTTCAAAAATGAAATATTGACTCCAGTTTTTGACACTCTGTTTTCCCCTTTTCTAGCTCTTACAAGTTTATTGTTATTTCGGATTTCAAACATTTCGGTTGAGCATCACTGAAGAGACATTATTTGTCGAAATGCGCATCTGGTGCATCAAAATGTGTACCGTATAAGTTTTACAAATATTTCTTAAGGAGGAATGCTACACCGGAGAAATTTGATATGAATGAAAAATGGAGGATATGTACAACAATATTTTGAAATTGAATACTTTATTTTATTTAGTCAAAAATGCAGTTTTAGTAGAAAGCTATCTGAAAAATTAAAACTGCTGCTGTACTTGTACTCACGGTCAGCAGTCGACGTGCTAACCTACTGAGCTACTCAGCAAGGCAATGTTGTTTGAAATGAATAGAACAAATATTGCTGATATTTATATTTTTATCCATGTTTTACAAGGAAGTCAGTCATTATGACGATGTAGAGTATCTCCTTAAGAGAATTTCGAGAGGACAAAAAGCTTGCAAACAGATTTGCATTTTTCCTTAAATATACATGTAAATTTTACAAAAACAAAGACTGTATCTGAGAACACTTTTAAGAAACAAGTACACACTACTCTCAGATCATTCTACTTGACCCATTGGGTGGATACTAGACACTAACAGTCATATTCTAAGCTTAGAACATATACTAAGTTCAATTTTTTTTCAAAGAAAGATTTATTTATCAATTATTAAAAATTATGGTTACAGAAAAGCTTCAGCAGGTTCAGAATATCATGTCATAAATTAATCATTGAAACTTGTAGATACAAAAATATACCTGCACATCTTAGAATATGCTCACATTGTAATTCTGGTGCTGTGGGTGATGAAATGCATTTTTTATTGTGTTGTGATAAGTTTAATTTTGAAAGACTAGAAATGTTAAAGGTAATAAATGAAGAATGTTCTATTAATTTCAGTTGTCTACAAGACTTGGACAAATTTATATGGTTAATGAATAGTGAAAATCCCAGAATTCTTATGTCTGCTTCCAAACTCATAAACTTGTATTGTGACTAGTTCATGTATGGAACGAGATGAAACAAATCTGTTAACCTTTTTATGAATTACACATTCGTGAATGGAACGTGTGTACAAATGGATATAAATACATCTACAGTAACGATGTTTATGACAATGTGTTCCCTATGCATCGTCCCTTGGTACCTTCAGTTGATCAAATATGTTGTACTTAATTGCTATGTTTATCCCTGGATATACCAGAGGTGGGATCAGGTGCCTAGGAGGCGTAAGCATTCCTTGTCGACAAGTCGCACCCGCATTAACCCTATATCTTGATAAGGTAAACAGAATTATCCGTAGTCAAAATCAGTGTACCAAGAACGGTCTAACACGTCAGACAACATTTGACCCAAAGATAGGTTGTATTGGCAAAATAGAGCCCAGTAGCTAAGTACTTCGTTACTAGCTTGAAAATACGGATGTATATTTAATTGCTGTTATAAAATTTAGAAATTTATTTCAAAATTAAGGATTATCTCCCTCATGCATAGCTCTTATCCTTGGACGAATTTGGCTCCACTTTTTGGCACGCTGTTTTTGGCTATATCTAGCTGTAAAACTTCATAATTATTTCGGATTTCAAACATTTCGGTTGAGCATCACTGAAGAGACATTATTTGTCGAAATGCGCATCTGGTGCATCAAAATTGGTACCGTATAAGTTTTACATTATAACGACCATAGAATTTGCGAAATGCTCACTTAAACGAGACTGTTGAAACCCTGCACCAGCAACTTATATGTCGGTAGCTTTCCTCGATTTAAAAACTGATCATATGGATCCAAACAAACGCACATCCGGAAAACCCTGTAAATCCAGATTTTTATATACTTAGTGCTCTTACATACAGATCTTACAGTGCTGTTAACACCCCCCCCACCCAAAAAAACCCCTGCTGTTTGATATTATGCCTATGTCCTTTTTTATGTATTTAATTATTCCTAAGGGTTGTTTTAAATTGCTTCATATGTTATTAGGGTAATCATATCATATCGCTATATATTAATCATAATATTTATGCATTTTAATTCTGACACTATGAATATATGTGCACATCGATTTTATATTATCTTTTCTTTCACATTTGTAAAGCGCTTTAGAGAACTAATGTTGATAGGGTGCTGTATAAATCTTTTAATTACAATTACGATATGAAAAAATACGTGTGGTACTATTTTCACATCAGGGAAAAATATCTCGTGTGAAAATGATAAATGTGTCTTCCACTTAGATACTTTGTCTAAACATGTATGTTCTTGAATAGGGATAAATTGATATTATCCTCGGAAATTTAAATAGCTTTCTCGAAAATAACTTGAGGTTATCCCTCTTGACATTCCAAATTCGGTAGTGCGACAGGAGTTATCTGTCTCTTAATGTAAAATTATTTAATAAAATATTATTACGTTAAATTCATTGATGATAATTTACAAATAATAAGTAAACAAGATTAATTTTTTTACGAAATTAATTTATCAAATGCTTTTTTTTTTATGAAAAAAAGTATGAAATAATTTTTGATAAGTAAGTTTTGTATATGAAGTTTTGTGTTATTAAAATAGCATAAGTATAAAAATTTATAGCTCTTGCTATTTGGTTTGAAAAGTAGCAATATTTCATAATTTTTAAGGTCCCTCATGAGCGAGGTCGCACGTGGGGGGTGAGATACATTAAACAATATCCTGAGGGTTGTGAAATGGAGCTAGAAAGGTGAGTGAGGATAGATTGACACCTGGTACTTAAAATTTTAAAATTGCATATATTAAACGGAATACAAGCAAAATTTGGTATTGTTCGTAAAATTTTCTCGAGTGGGCACCAAGAGATTTGGTATCGAGCGAAGCGATGGGCCAAATCGAGTGACGTGAGAAAAGTTCAACAACATTCTTAATGCATGTTTCACAAGGGTAATTAAACGCTTTGTGGTTTCGGTTTTTAAAATGTTACCTGTAATTTTTATCCTTTAGGCCTAATCGAGATCATCAGTATTGGCTGGGTTTGATAATTAGTGCAGGTGTAAAACTCGTACTGAAACATAATTGGTCAATAGTGGAAAAGTCTAGCACAAATGAACTGTAATAATTATTATCATTTGCTTTCAGATTAATTAGTTCAATAAATCCTTGTATATCTATATCTTATAATGATCAGTTAAGTTAAACACCATTCTTAATCTATAATTTTTAAACTAGCAAGTAGTCCAGTAAAAGTTTGTAAAATATCAGGAAAGACTACGGCTGCTCTGCATCAATAAACTACCACTACCACCCCTAAAAACACCCGTGTGTGGCGTGCAGGAAGTATCATCTGAAGGGTCTGGGGATAGGGCATAGAAGTCCCGCTCCCTAAACATTTATATTAGACTATATGGTCGAGCAATAATTGAAAAACAAATAGAAAATGAAACAACTTATAAAGGAAGAAGCATATTTCAATCTTTCTCTGATTCATTACCTTTAAGGTAGGTCCCTAGTCCTGGGCCTACTTGTGATTTCTCAAAAATTTGAGTTTAAATACTTAGATTGTTCATTTGAGGGTATGATAAAAACAAAAAAATGGGGGGTTGTCAGTATAATGAGTAAATTATGGTATTTTTATTACGTGTACCCCCATTTGTCAAATGGCAATATCAGAATTCATTGAAGAAGTCCTAGAATATGTCCATAAAATTTTGTTTGAGGTATGATGCAATTTTTTTCCTCAAATATGAAATAAATATGTTTAACTAAATAATTAAAAGTGAAATTTTAACACAGTTTCATGTTTTTTAATAATGGTGGTACAAAATTGAACTCAATACAGGCCCTCGGCAGTCAAAAATACGGCACTGCAACACCACTAATATGAATATTTTAAAAATTTGACTTGTGATTTTTCATTCAAACTCACATATTATGTTCATATATGAATGCTTGTTTAAATACATTTAAAAAATCTGCCCTTTCTCAGCATAATATTTTCACAGCATCTCAATTTATGTTTACATTTTTTGGCCAAAATAGCCATTTTGAAAATGATTTTCACATAATAGAAGATAACAAATATATAACAAGATAACAAATATATAACAAGTGCAGAATTGTTTTATTTAATTCCACAAGTGCATTATCGCATATCATGAAGTTTTTTTTAATTTACAGATAATTTTAACATGTAATACCCCTGTATATCAATTAAACAAATATGTACCTCTGGTTTTATGTGTGAATTAGATGACAAAAAAGGGAAAGAAGATTGGAGCCATAGTCTACTCAAATATAAGTGATTGAGTGTTATTGTATTCATTTTCTAAATTAAAAAACATCCAGGTAAATGTAAAAATACGTTTGATAATAATAGTACGTGAACCAATACCAGAGTTCGATCCGGACATGACGTCACGCTACTAGACCCCTACTTTAACTTTTAAAATGTAGCTGTCTTTACAACTATCGATCAAATAAATCGATTCTTCCCATATTGGAGACCCGTAGCTCCATGGTAGAGCGTTCGCTTCAGCTTTTCCTACTTAGTTTCTTTGAACTTTTTTCAGCTGGTAACACTCGTGTAACAAAGGTGCATAGTGAAATGAAATAAAGTAGGGGTGCAGTGGCGGATTTAAATAAAGTAGGGGTACAGTGGCGGATTTAGAGAAACTCTTACTTTTGTCAGTATTTTCGATTTCAAGCAAGGAAATAAAGTGATATTTTACTACGTCGCTGATTTCATTGAATATTCAAATTCCCCAGATCCCATCCTAGCGTTAAATTTTACATCTGTAAGTATAAGAAGAGGAATATGTCTTCATAACCAACATGTTTTATAAATGAAGAAATTACATGCACATACAGTGTATCTTCTAATCTATTTAGTCAATTGCGATCATCATCGGATCCGACCTCTAACAATTATAGGTCCACTGCACCCCCATCTCAGGTTCGTAAGAGGAGAATATTTCGGGGGGGGGGGGGGATCAATTTCAATGTAGGCAACTTAAGCACTTCTAATCCATTTGATTAATTGATTTTGTAGTTGATTTCATTCATTCATTTCATTGGAATACTGTAAGTCTATACTGGGTAGCAGGGCAAATACAAATAAAGTTATCATAGTGTATTTTGAAACAAGCGGGTCACTTTTGGTGTAATCAGGAATATTCTAGCATGCCTTGTAATGCCTATTTTCCAATTATCAAGCAAAGAATTTCTGATATGTTTATGTAGAATATTTATTGAACAAATCAAATCTTCATTAAGATACAGTGTAAAATTTATATGCACATTTATGACAATTTTTCATTATTATTTTACTTGATGAAGTCACTATCACGTGTATATAAGAAACAAATGAGTAGAAATAGTCTTCCAGTGAAAGCAGACACCACTTTAATGTAGCAATTGTAAACTGTGTCGTGAATATTGATTTGTTTTGAAATGTCCTTACTTAAACGAATTGTGTAGGATATAGATTAAAGTATATTACTGGGGGAAAACCTATCAGTTTTAAAGGTATACAACTATTAAGTGCAAAGAATTTTAAAGAGCTGTGTAACTTAGGGAAATGTCTTCATTATGTATTTAAATTACGTAATAATGTTGCATTTTCTGTAAAATCACCATGCTATACAATTTCAATGAATACAGGTATGCAAAAAGACGTCCGTATTGAGCAATAAAAAGTATAAATGTATATTAAACAGTGTTTGTTGATAAAAATTTGAATTCCTAGTAACAATTCGTGTCTATTCTATGTACCCGAACTCTGGTCACCATATAAACTTGAATATTTCTTGGTCAAAATGAGTTCATAAGTAAAGAAAATATCCAGTACACAACAAAACCTAACCCTGAATATTTCTGAACTCGGGACATGATTGGAATCTGTTCTTCAGCTCATGGTGTATGTAATATGTACACATAGCTCAGCTCATATGGTATATATTTAATATGAACATTCATGAATTGAGTCTTAAATACATTCTGCACTCAGACGTAAACATATCATAGCTAGTTATACAGGAATGTATATGCACTACAGTTTATATCCTCCATGAATATTGAAAACTCTACATTCAAATTTTACTCACGAGTCTTAACGTCACACACTCAAAGTCGTTTCAATCATAAAGATTTTTACTCTGAAAATATTCTGCGCCAAAACCTTAGTTTTATAATGAAATTTTAGCATTTTATTTCAAACTAAACATGGAGTTCAAGATCAACCTAAAAACCGCCGTAAAATGGCTGAAATATTGCCAAAACGGCGTAAAAAAAATCAATCAATCAATCTGAAGTCAAACGTCTGTGATCTACCAAGTTCCTCACAAACCACCGACATTTGGGGACCGGATACCTCAACTCGGACAGGCTTCATCCAACACATAATCAGATAATGGCGACACACTTGTTCCAGTCTGGGTATCACATCTATGTTATTATTAACGAATTATAGCCGCCACTAACGAAGATATCTGTTGAGTTTAGGCTCTGTTAAAGAGACAGAGAAGGCTCGTACAACTTGTGCACAGTCCCCGGATGTGTGTATCTAGTATTGCATATATAACCTTGAACTCTAATTGGTTAGACGTCAAGGTTCAACTCGGGTCAATAACCAAAAAAATAAATTTTAAAAAATAGATGGCGATATTAGTAACGAAGCATTTGTGAGAAATGTGGTAGATCACAAATATATTGACTCAGGAAGATGCCCAACAGTCAGTTCACGATTTAAATTTAAACATTCTACACTTGAACTCGACATTTTTTACTTCTGTCAGCCCAATATAACTCGTCACAGTCTGAGACAAAGCATTATTTTTCATGATCTCCGCTGCTACAAAACCGTCTCGTTTTATTATGCTCCTAGTGAGAATCGATGTCAGAAATTTGGCCACACCTCTATTGCGATATTCGTCTTCCACAAATAAATGTCCCATAATTCCATCGATGTTTTGCACGGCCCATCCGGCGAGACTACCGGAAGTTTTGTGATATACAGCGAATCCAGGAAGCCCCCACTTGCGTTCATCCAGCTTCATCTGACTGATACCACGTGGTGTGAATTTCCAGACTTCTTCGATCCTATTGGATACTTCCTCATTGAATGGACCAATGAGGAAATCGTCCGGAATATTACTACACAACAACAATAGCAAACAACTCGGTTAATCTATTTTCCTTTTTTCACTCTTAACCAAATTGGGAATCGACAAAAGAGATTGTTCTTTATTGCAAAAATAGTCTGCATCTCATTAAACAATCTAATTAAAATTAGATCCTTTGATCCGCTCACGTATATCGCTACACCTTGTGTAGCAATAAAGGTGTAACGATATATATGAGCGGATCAAAGGATCTAATTTTAATTAGATTGCTCATTAAATATTTTATACCTTCTTTAAAAATCCTTTAAACTCTCATTTCTTTTTATGATAATAATTTTCCTTACACTTCCATTATATCTGACTCTAGGGAGGTGAAATACAGACGAGTTGTTCCGGGGACGGATACATCATGAAAACTTCCTGGAGGAAAAATGTCTTCTAAGCGTTCTAATGTTTCTGAGTTCACACCTGAAATTATCATTATTTACATTTTTATTAAAAAACCCAGTAATCAGACAATGCAGTAATGCTGCTACAAATTGTTCATCTTTTCATTCACATAGACAAACGTCCGTCTCTAAGAAATACAAAACACAGATTGTTGTTTATAACCTCTGAAGAATAATTCTTGTTTCGGATTCAACACTCCTGGCGTCAGTATGACGTCACGGAGATCGTCATGGTTTCTACAATAAACGTTGACCAGTGAACTGCAGTAGATATTCTGAAAAACAATGTAAGAATAATCTCTTCATTTTCTAAGTGGGATTGCACGAATTATTTACGATGATATCTCAGACAATACATATTATAACCAACTACTACATGCAAGGTGAAGATAATGAACAGTGATCAATCTCATAACTCCTACAAGCAATACAAAATAGATAGTTGGGCAAACACGGACCCCTGGACACACCAGGAGGAGTAAGCATCCCCTGTTGTAGATGATGAGCTTAAAATGGTAATTTATGATTTGTGCGGCCAAATTCAATCAATGAACGATGCATGGTCGATACGATTTTGTGATGATCAAATGACTTATCACCAAAAAGTCCTACACGTTCATTAAAACCAACGCCATCTAATTTCAAGCTACTTGAAACAATTTTCCTGTGAAATGCAATTAACTGGAGCAAGCCTGTCTTTTCACTCACCAGCCACAAAAGGCATGCATGTATGTAAGGTACTTAGGGCTGTAGCAATAACATGGTTCTTTAACGTGCCAATGCATGTAACAGGGGGATGCGGGACATCAGTTTTAAAGGTTTTATCCAAAAAAAACCCCGTGATTCTCACTCCTAAATATCGAGCCGTTGGCGAAAGAGCAGCGACTATCTATTTTGGGATATTTGACGCAACCAAGATCGAACTCACGACCTCCCGGTAGCCCGGTTACAAAGCGAGCACTCTAACCGCTGAACTACCGCGCCTGGAGTATACATATACAGTAATATCATATAATTAATTATTGTATTAATGATACTTCGCTTACAGCTATTGACCTCACAATATCCTCGAAGAGACGTAAAACAAACAAGCAAACAAATATTGATTTTACTTTAAGTAGAATTCAAACAAACCTTACTCTTAGTTTGGTTGGCGCTGACTATGAAAACCTGCGGTAAATCTAAATTGTTTACCCACAATTCCAAACCACTCGGAACTCTTCTAATGAAACTTCGAACCACACCGTACATCTAAAAAATAATTACAAAAATTAGCTTTTGGAAAAACCACGCAAATCAGTCAATGGCTTTTGATTTTTGAAAAGGGGAGTTTACTCGTCTATATAATGGAAGTTGTCGATAGTTCCTCCTTTTCTTGTACAAAAAACAAAATGCTAGAAAATACTACACGCTACCAGGAAAGCTGGTATTGAAGTTTATTATATACCCATCAATGTATCGTTCGTTGATACTGTGGATTTCACAGCGTGTGATCCGGTTTTCCGGATCACCACACTGTGGTTTTCTGATTCCGTATCAGTATCCTCTGAAACTGATGCCGTCACAATGACGTCACAATGCATCAACGCAACGTTATTTGTGGAAAATATTGACCGCGTCACAAAACAAAACTACGTACACAAAACATAATTTCATGGTATGTCTGTTTTTGATAATTTGGATTACATTTATCATCTTATAAATGTGGATTTAAAATGCAGAAGGGGGTATATAATAAATTTATCATTACTACAGTAACTTGATCCGAAGAGTTGGATCACGTCTCGTTGACAGGCGCGGATCATCAGATCAAACTCGACGCTTCGCGTCTCGTGTGATCTGATGATCCACGCCTTTCAACTCGACGTGATCCGACTCTTCGAATCAAGTTACTGTAGTAATAATATATATTTATTATATACCCATCAATGTATCGTTCATTGATACTGTGGATTTCACAGCGTGTGATCCGGTTTTCCGGATCACCACACTGTGGTTTTCTGATTCCGTATCAGTATCCTCTGAAACTGATGCCGTTACAATGACGTCACAATGCATCAACGAAACGTTATTTGTGGAAAATGTTGACCGCGTCACAAACGAAACTGCGTACACAAAACATAATTTCATGGTATGTCTGTGTTTTTGATAATTTGGATTGCATTTAGTATCTTATAAATGTGGATTTAAAAGGCAGAAGGGGGTATATAATAAATTTATCATTACTACAGTTACTGTAGTAATAATATATATTTTGCATTTCTATGAATAAAAGAAGAAATAGAACGCATGTACTATACAGAGTGGGATTTTCTTTAACATCTAATTTAAGTTTCCCCCCATAATTTTTATTAAGATATGCATGTATCGAAAGTAAAGATTCATCATTTTATCTTTTCTCCCCCGATATTCTTATCTGTTAGGAAACTTCAACAAAACAACCCACAACGGTGGAAAATTGTGATGTTATTCTGAAGTTTTTAGGATTGATTTAGCTAATTTTTATATCCCATAATGCTATCTACGCATGCTCAGTTTCCAATGAAATTCCCAAAAATGATTATTAAGTTTATGGGAGATGCTGATGAGGGAATGGACATTTAGCATCATGCTTCTTGACATCCGTCTGGGGTTTTTTTTCGTCCAATCTTCCTTCTGTCTCTCAATGCTTCATTATCATTCTCCGCACTTGTTTTCTTTCTGCTCTGAAGAGTTTATAAAAAATAAACTTCCTGATGAAGAAGGACCTTTGTCTGAGTTGACCCAGTTTTACAAGAGTTAATGACCCTTAAGTTAATTTGTTTTCCGCAGATTTTGATGTTTGGAGATATTGATATATGTGTAATTTTTTTTTAAAAAAGATCTAACATTGAAATAATATGAGATTAAGCTTTGAGATATTATAGGATAAGATAATGACTGTATAGGTTTGTAAAGAGCAAGTATAGACCGGATTTGACTTTTATTGTGATTAATCACTTTGCATTCCTTTTAATCGATCTGCGTGATTTTAATTAGGATATACGGAGTAACCAACAGACAGACACACTAATGTCCGTGATTTACATTCACCTTGCAGTTGAGCTGCTACTTACCTGAGCGGTGTAGGGTAGTCCTATGGCGAGCTGGGTTAGAATTTTTGCAAGATTTTCAAATGGAACTCTGACAGCCATGATAGAGACACAGTAGAGATAGCTTTATCTAGTTTTATCCGACCCAGTGTCTTATCGCTGCTGTCAACTTCCCGCCGTTATATCGCTCAATGGCAGTGTAATCCATTTGTCAAGCATGTGTTATAATTTTATGCCCCCTTAATAAAGTCGTTTTGCACCTGTTGGTCGGTCTGTCTGCAGATCAAGTCTTATCCACACAATATTTTGAGAACCCTTTGCTTGACATACATTAAACTTGGTACACTCGTACATCTTAAGAAGTAAATGACCACTATTGATTTTGAGTTCATATGATCAAAGGTCAATCCACTCTAAACATAGGAAGACACTGTCCGTTCTTGAAATATCTCGAGAAGCATTTCTTTGACAGGCATCACTGGTACATCGTAAGGAGTAAATGAACCCTATTGATTTTGAGTTTATATGGTCAAAGGTCAAACTGGACATAGTAATACACAGGAAGATACTGTCTGCTCAATATCTTGAGAACCCTTTCCTTGACATACATCAAACTTGGTATATCGTAAGGAATATATGAACCCTACTGAATTTGGGTTCACATGGCCAAGGGTCAAACTCGACATAGTAATATATTATCTCCTACATTTTGAGAATCCTTTGCTTGATGATACCAAACTTGGTACACTGGTACATCCTAGGGAGTACATGATCCCTATTGATTTTTAGGTCACATGGTCAAAGGCCAATCCACTCTGGACATAGGAAAATATTGTCCGCTCAATGTCTTGAATTGTTTTGATACTATCAATTACTTGTAAATGATACATATGCATAACTATTTTCAATTTTGCACCACTGGGGCATACAGTTCTTATTAGGTGTGATATATATTTATTATAAATAGGTAGTCATTTGTACACATATTGAAGCTCTACACTACTGCAGTCATTAACTCGTGATTCATTAACACTCAGTAATGCTGAAATATTGGTAATAGTAAACCGAGTATTTATCATCCCTACGCAGGAAACGTAAGTATCTTAGAGCGAGATTAATATAAGCCTTTTGGCTTGTTTCTCAATCTATTTCATGTATAAGACATTGTTTGTAAACATTATCGAATTATTTACGAATAAATATTGTTTAAACTAAAAACTAAAAGTTGAGATTTACATCGGGTTCGGTAGAAACCCTACCTTCGCTAGCCAAGAGGTTTCGGTCCACTCCTCTCCCCATAAACTTGCTGGGGAGCGGAGTGGACCGAAAACCCTTGGCTAGCGAAGATGTGGAAACTCCAAATAATTTATGTTGCGCAGGACGGATCAAGGGAGACCATGAGCCGATTCGATTACAAGAACATTTTCAATTTAGTTTGACTGTTCATGCATTATTTACGTATTTATAGAGGAAGGGAGCACTCACTAGGTGCCTCTGCATCTAAATCCACCTTGTTGCTAGGGAAACGCTTTGTTGACCCTTGGTAACGTGAATTACACAGTACTAGTGATACTTTTCACTATCTATCTAACTACTCAAGTATAACAATACAATGATTCATAAATAGGTTTTAATTTTGTCATTTCATCGATCGGCATGTTGTTTTTGATGATAAAGTTTTCATAGTCTTCAATTCATAGTCAATGACTACTTCTGGCCAATATACAATTGTTAAACTTGATTCCCAACTCTTTTATAGACAGCATCTTAATATGTATTGTTTTTATTATTTAAATTTAAGATAAAACTAGTAAAGTTAACAAACGATTGCAAGACACACACAGTAAAACTAAACAATCATCGCATCTATAAGCATCCGCTCAAGCAGAGACGTCTTACGGACACGCATTTTCATATTGTATGTGAAAGAATCAGAAACCGGATACGAACATCCAGGTTCCCGGACCTTTTGATATTTAACATGTCTTGATTTATTAAATTTCTCTGTCAAATTAATTTTTCGCTGATTCCTTGGTATTTTATTGAAATGTCTCACAACTATACACAGATACATCTATCATTCTATTTCTTATTGTCATACACCACTGTCTGGCAAACACTCCGCTTGCTTTTTGCTACTATTACATTAAAACATCGGGTTCGGTTAAAACTTTGCGCTGGGGCAGATCTAAGATTTAGTGGATACAATTCGAAGGTCGTAAGCCAATCCAGTATTAGCATAAATTCTGAGTGATAAATTCTATTATAATTATCTAAATTTCCGATGTTTTTGCCTTTATCATCTTTACAAATTGTACCGTAATGATAGCCATTTTTCAACGAATTATTTACGTTGCAAATAACGTGCGTTTGAATATTGATAAATATAGTACTTCTGTCTCCTACCTGCTTGGAATTCCGACAGAAATGAAAGTATAGTGTATGTATAAAAAAAAATTAATATTTGAAAAAGAACGGCGATTCTTAACGCTGGCATATTTTATGAACCGCGTTAGCGTGAAACATTACAGTTCAAATCCTCATGTATTTTCAAAAATGAAGTTTGTTCTTAAAGGACACATCGCATGTTTGTAAACTTTTTAATTTTTTCAGCAAAATTAATTCATTTCATGCCTAAAACTACTTTACATGTGTTTTAAATGAAACACTTTGCGTAGTTTTCGAGTTTGAAAGCGATGAAATTCAAATCTTGCGATATGCATATTTTCTTCGATATTTTACGCGCCATTATCTGTGACGTCATATGCGACCTCGAGCGAGAAGATTTGAAAACAGTTGATAGTCATTTCATAAACAGATTAGATTTAATTGACAAACAAACAATTATCACATTAACAGTTTGTAAATAACACTGCATTAGGGTGTTTTGTGCCGTTTAAAGGTGTACTTGCTGTCAGTAGAGAAGATTTGGACTGTGTTTTTTTCAATTTTCGAAGGAAGGTACGAGGGACAAGACGTGAATATTTTTTGTCGGCACAACGACTTTGCCATAAAACCCCCCAGTAGAATTTGTCCCTGTACGTTTTCAAATAAGCACTTGGACAAATACGTAGATAAACTGCGAGAAAATGGTTCTATCGAAGCTACGCACTGTTACATATAGGCCTACGGCATATGCTTTCCGTTCTGCTCTCGAATTCAATACACACTCGCACCATCTGACCTTCACCTTGTAACAACATAAAGGCAGAACTTTGCTAGCAGTGTCTACCAACTGGTAGTTTTAAAAAAGAAATTTAAAGATAAAAGATAATTGAACTTTCAATTATAAATAATAAAATATAATATTTCCCGACTTTGAATTGAATTATAATGCTTACATTTTTTTTAAGGAACGCGTATGTGTTTACAACAACAGCACGCCGCGCTCCCACTTCCTAAGTAACAACGTGTTGATAACCAAAAATAATTATTAGGCCTAATAAAATTGCTTTAATAAAATAATTTAAAAGTATTGTGATTTTCACAATAAGTTTGATTATTATTATTATTATTTCTTTTTCGAAATGCACCCGTGACAGTAGGCCTAGTTGTCAATGATACACAATCGTATCATAATTTAGGCCTATCTAACTTCTCCAAAAATAAATTTAATAATAGTTGCACTGTTTATTTTAGAAAAGCAACACCGCTAATTACAGTTGTTTACAGAAATGGCATTACCAAATTGTGTTTAGACAGTGATCCGATGTAAACATTATTTACTCGCAAATTTATGCAGATTTCATACTCGCTTTTCTCGCTACATTTGGGTCGCTATTTGTATGCACTGGTGGCTAAAAGATATAAGACTCGGGAAATTTGTCAACATCGAAATAAATGTTATCCATGGTAAATAAATTAGGCCCCTAAAACCCGAGTTTTAAAAAATATCTAACACTACTTTTACAACAAGTTGATGGACGAAGGTCGCATATGACGTCACTGTACCACGTGACTACCTATCTAATTAACTAGGCTTTTTGAAATCGGGGCTTAGATTTAAGTCCGTATTGTGGCTAATTATCGCAATACTTCAGCAAACGAACTATTACAATTAATTTCTATAAGCATAAGGAAGACAAAATGCATATAATTCTGTATACTTTGAAAACACAAGATGTGTCCTTTAAGTATCGTCAATAAAACACGTGTTCTTGTATATACCACGGAGATTAAGGGTGGTAAAATCACAAAAGCTAACGTTTATTTTTAATGTAAAGATTGACAATTTCATCTTATTTTGATTGCCTAAGATTTGAAAGTTTTTGAAAATGCGATCACTAGGCGTCTATGTGGATCCTTAATTTTATAATATTGAGCGTTACTTTTAAAGCTATTAAATTACCCGACAAAAATTTGATTTTGAAATAAACATCGTCAAGAGAGAATGAGTTTACTGTCTTCATTTTAATTACCTATTTACAGCAATATATAAATGCTTCATATATTTCATCGGTATGTTGTCCCTTGGGGATCTGGGTTAGAATAGGTCCTCAGTATCCCCTTGCTTGTCGTAAGAGGCGACTAAATGGGGCGGTCCTTCGGATGAGACCGCAAAAACCGAGGTCCCGTGTCACAGCTGATGTAGCACGATAAAGATCCCTCCCTGCTCAATGGCCATAAGCGCCGAACATAGGCCTAAATTTTGCAGCCCTTCACCAGCAGTGGTAACGTCTCCATATGAGTGAAAGATTCTCGAAAGGGACGTTAAACAACATTCAATCAATCAATCATCGGTATGTTGATCGATGTTTGACGATGATGATTTGATGTTATTGTTTTCCTAACGATTGACTTCATTTCATTAACTACGGATATCAGTGCGCATGTAACATGCTTCCTGTATGGTTTAACTCTTTTTGGAAACGAGTCTTTAATTCAAAATCTATCTTAAAATTTTCAGTTGTACGACCGAGTTGCCTATCGGTAAGATTATTGTAGAAGTTTGTCATAACAGAGCGAGAATCATTTAATAAGATACAAAAACAACGAACCGATCGCATCCAGTTATCAGTGTCTATCGGTGAGATTAAAAGTTTGAAGTTTATTATAACATTATGAGAGTCATTTAATAAAAGGTGCAAAAACAAACCAACTAGCTCAAACGCAGACATCGTATAGCAGCAACACGACAATGCAATTTGTATGCTAAAGATTTGATAAACCGGATACCAAAATCCAGCTTTCCGGACCTTTATTTAAATTGATTTAGTATCTCTTGATTTATTAAATCTTCCCTGTAAATGTCTGATAATTTCTCGGTATTTCATTTGCTAAATCACCAGACACGTCGTTCTGTTTCGTAGGTTTCGTTTTACAATTCTTGATTCTCACATTATGGTCACTTATCAAAGGGAAGACATTTTTAACAATCTCCACAAGGTTCGAAGTCATTACTTCGGCCCCGTGTTCAATTAATTGCGTGTTAATTGGACGGATGTAAAATATCCAAAGAAAACAAATTGGATGGATACCTGTCACAGCACGACCTTCCATTTATATTGATTTAATCTTCACATCAAACGTTGTGGTGTCTTTGTTAATGTCGGGATTAAATATTCATTAATTTTCCTATTTATTAATAATGGATGATAAATTTTAAATCCAATCTCTGTGTTCATTTATTTTGGTAGCAGTGATAGCAAAGGTTTGGTTGGTAAAACCGCAACATTTAAAAGGATAAAAGAAATAACTTTGGTCCCTTTTTATCATAAAATGATCTATAACAGTATGACATTGATTGCACTAATGTTTGAAAGAGTCAAATTAAGTTGTTTGACGATATGAAATAAGCACCATCACATTTGAACATGTAACAACATTCATACATTTTTTAACAACAAAAATTACAAAATTAGTACATTACTTCACACAAACTCAGCCATTACACAGTTAAATTACCCACGTAAACTACTGAACCCCACAGATGTCTTCGCTCTGTGATATGACAAATCACTGACAAACTCCTTTTTCTTTAACCTTCCCGTCGTTTTAGGGCGCAGCGCACTCCATCCTCCATTCCTATCGTATTTCTCCGCGTGCTCAGTCCGGAAGTCTTTCCGTAGTTCAAGTGAAATCAGTGAATATTCTAATTTCCTAACCACTTCAAGTCGCCTCCTGAGAGGATAATTCATATGTACCGTCCGTCCATGTTTAGCTTGTTTGTTTGGGTAACATATCGCATCCTCTCCCTTAATGTCGATTACAGGGGAGGAACTTAACACCGGTCGCTTCCGGCCCGTGGTCGTGGGTTTGTTCGTCAGGAGTTGACTATCCAGACTCATATTTCGAATCTCTATTCTCCTTCCGTTTGCTGGTGGTAATGTCAAAGATTTCATTTTATCCGGTGACACAAACTCAGGAGTTTTCACGTGAAGCAGGACTAGATCATTCATTAAGTCATATTTCTCTTTCCAAAATTTCAGTAACATTCGTCTCTTTGAATCGTCAATTTTATGTTCCGCTTCTTTGAGTTTGTATTCATGTCGCTTGTTGTTTGATATGGCATCAAAATATTTGACCCCACTAACATCCACCATATTGTTCCAGATAAAAGGAGGGGAAAAAACTTTACACCGAAAACTGTTGGTCACATCGTTTCAAAGACCGTACGGTATGAACACTTGTTGTGGAAACTTTTCGGAACAATTAAACAACGTGATTGACCGAAAAATCAGAATAATCCTTGAAGAAAACATAAAACAACGTCTACTTAAGATTGTAGCAAGTGATTGTTGTAAAGAAGCATGGAGCGCCCGAGGTGACACATCAATACAATCAGATATTAATCTCTAACGATAACTTGTGCCTATTAAGGTAAATATACCCTATCTCTCGCTGAGGATTATCTGACGAGAAACCGCCAACCACTTGTAGAAAATCCGTAAATATAAAAGAAACAAGATGAACTCCAGGGGTTCTCTAACCGATGCGCTTCTTTACTGCGCGGATAAAGATTACGCCTTTTAAACGCCAATTTCTCTAATTATATTTGCGACACTCTAATGGCAACATTGGAGATTTAAAACTCTTTCAATAAATTGGAAAGCTTTAATTGCAGTTTGTGACAGTGAAAATCGTCCGGTGGCAAAAAAGACCAGTGTTTGATACACTTGAATACTGAGGACTTACATGTAATTAATTCTTACCAACCTACTCGTTCTTGAAACATGACATTGTGTATATTTAAAGCCAATTATCTCAATGAATGAAAACTTGCATTTACATGAAAGGGACTTTCATCATAGATGTCATTTTATAATAGGGAAGAAACATATCAACCAACGGGTTATTAAAGTATTTGATATCAATGATAATGGAAGTGAAAATTAAAACGAATGGAGTTATAAGGGCGAATTTATTGTCAGAAGTCCGAAATTTCGCTGAAGATGAGATCTCAGATAAAGGGTGTGAGTTTAATACAGTTCTATGATAGTATTGAACTCACTACTTCATATTTTCTGAAAATATCCACTGGTATCGGGAGTTTTTAGTGTCATCAACACCCAGCTGTAAATTCAATAGTCATTATTGTGAAATTTCATCATTCTCTCACCGGAGGG
Source organism: Ostrea edulis (assembly GCF_947568905.1). NCBI lineage: Eukaryota > Metazoa > Mollusca > Bivalvia > Ostreida > Ostreidae > Ostrea > Ostrea edulis. Next base: position 79,906,177 of record NC_079168.1, read on the forward strand.
CGCGTTATGCAAGCTTCCTGCTACGGGTAAAGAATGAAACTTTGTTACACTGACTACCCCAGTCCCGTGGGGATCTAGGTTACAATAGGTCCTCAGTACCCCTTGCTTGTCGTGAGAGGGCGATCTAGGTTATAATAGGTCCTCAGTACCCCTTGCTTGTCGTGAGAGGCGACTGCATGGGACGATCCTTCGGATGAGACCGCAAAAACCGAGGTCCCGTGTCACTGGTGTAGCACGATAAAGAACCCCACCTGCTCGAAGGCTGTAAGCGCTGAACATAGACCTAAACTTCGCAGTCCTTCGCCGGCAACGGTGACGTTTCCATATGAGTGAAAAGTTATTCAATCAACCGATCACTGACAACCCGATCATACTCCCTGCTGACATTGGTTACTGAGTACAGCTAGGGCTCACCAGTCGGGTATGAAAACGAATGCAAATGTCATACTTGCTCAAATGAAAGGTTAAGGTCGCATCTTACCACGATAACATCCTCTGTTATATCTCGATTTTGCGTCATAAGATCAGGTTCACATTGTTGTCGAACTTGTCTTCATCGCCTTTACCCCTTGCTTGTTGTAAAAGACGATTAGATGGGGCGGTTCTTCGGATGAGAACGCAAAAACCGAGGTCCCGTGTCACCGCAGGTGTAGCACGATGAGGATCACTCCCTGCCCAAAGGCCGTAAGCGCCGAGCATAGACCTACATTTTGCAGCCCTTCACTGGCAATGGTGACGTCTCTATATGAGTTAGAGATAACAACCAACCGATAAAACTTAACGACCACCACCACCACCACCCCCACCACCCCGTCTGGATCCGCCAATAGAAAGTGCATGTCGCTGATTATCATTGCTGAATTAGATTCTCCTTTTCAGGAGTGCTAAATACTATTGATTTGTGCATTGAATGTCATTGATGCATGTTTGTTGTTTTCATGATGAAGACGTTTGTTGAATGAGCTCAGTAGGAGATGGGGATAATTGTGCTTAGTCTGAGCGAATATGTCCTGTCGATATAAAGTGGTTGTTTGTCCTGAAACACAGGATAAAGACTCATGTTCTAAGCACATCACTCTGTTCATCACGGAAACAATAACATCGCAGATTTCCTTACAACATATGTGTTTTCTTACAATCTATTTATGTATGGTGCGTATTTCACGAAAGACTACATGTACCTTCCACGAGTTCACTTACTTTCCAAATTTTCCAATTCTGCCACTGAAATTGTGACAGTTTGTAACACAGCAGTAATATTTACCCATGTTTTTCCACCTTCGTAGACCAACCGAAAGTATTGTACATACCGTTCCGCACGAACGATAACTCATACCTGCAAACATTACGAAAATCCGGAATAGTAATACTTGCACCACTCAGGTGGTACATATAACAATACTTAAACCACTCAGGTGGTACATTATATGGTATACATTAGAACCACTTAGGTGGTACATTAGATGGTATATACTAGAGCCACTCAGGTGGTACACATGGTATAAACTAGAGCCACTCAGGTGGTACACATGGTATAAACTAGAGCCACTCAGGTGGTACATTATATGGTATTTAAACTAGAGCCACTCAGGTGGTTCATATGGTATATATTAGAGCCACTCTGGTGGTAAATTGTATGGTATATATTAGAACCACTCTGTTGGTACACATGGTATAAACTAGAACTACTCAGGTGGTACATTATATGGTATATATCAGTATATACTATATATTATAGAGCCACTCTATATATACATGATTACGTGCGCACAAAACACATCTATACTTATAAATTAACAAATTTTGTCAATAAAGTCCTAAACGCATGCTCCAGAGTTACTGCTTGTACCTTTAATATTGTGCCATGTGTGAGGTGAAGTCCGTAAGCTATAATAGGATCTTACTTGATTAGTAAATCATTTAATAACTTTTAAAGTGATGACTTAACAACAACGCTGATTGGATGAAAAATTCGTTTGATTTCTGTGTCCCCCCCCCAAATCGTCCGGAGTTCATCTGCACTGAACACGCGGGACTACTTTTCTCTGGAATGCGTCTTCCCCATTAACGGCCGTTCTAATTTTAGCGTTATTTATTGAACGGGAATTTCTACACATTCATTGTAAACGAAATGTATTCGTTTGATGCTACCAAAAATAAACACAACCATAGATGTGAATAAAATACAAATCAATTTAAAGAAACAACACACATACACATGTAGGCCTAGTGATGACGTGGCAGAATAGTCAACTTGATGGCGTTGGGCACTGACTGGTAGTCCTAAGTGGACAGATTACGGTATGTATCGTCTGCTCTTCGAGTTCGATAACATGACGGAGCAAGCAGCGACTTTTGATCTGGTAAATATTAATGAAATCATGCATTATGTTTTCGATTATTGCGTTTGACGAGAAGCTAGAAACGATGTGTATTCATAACTTCGTCCTTAATTTGTCACACTGGACGAAAACTTCCATTATAAAGACATTCGCAATACTGAGTTTCAAATTTTGAAATTAAGAACGACCGTTCATTTTGTTTTTGGTCAACTATCGGCATGACGGAATCCAATTGCTTTCGTAAAATCATTATCTAATTTTCAATTCGGAGAGAGATCATTTATGTTACATAAGGAACATTTAATTTGGAGCTCCAAGTGACTTCCTAAAAATCAAGTTTTATTTACTGTATATAATATGAATCAATATAATATGACTAATGCACGCAATTATTCAAAAATTTTTCTTAAATTCATTTGAATGAAAGATATCATTAATTCAATCCATGTGCGCAACAATTAGCACGCATTATAGAAGTCCTTCCTCTATGCAATATTACAGTGTATTAAATTGTGATTTCCCGCGCTTGCGATGGGTTTCATCTAGTGTGCTTAATGCAAGGTGAAGATAACGAACAGTGATCAATCTCATAACTCCTACAAGCAATACAAAATAGATAGTTGGGCAAACATGGACCCCTGGACACACCAGAGGTGGGATCAGGTGCCTAGAAGGAGTAAGCATCCCCTGTTGACCGGTCACACCCGCCGTGAGCCCTACATCCTGATCAGGTAAACGGAACCATCCGCAGTCAAAATCAGTGTGCCAAGAACGGCTTAACAATCGGTATGAAACACGTCAGACAGCATTTGACCCAATGCGAGGTTGTATTGACGAACTAGATCGTTATAACGACCATAGAATTTGCGAAATGCTGACTTCAATCGAGACTGTTGAAATCCCTGTACCATCAACTTGTTTGTCAGTAACTTACCTCGATTTAAAAACTGACTATACCCAGAACAAGCTCTTGCATATCGAATCAGTTGAGATATATAAACACCATATGCAGGTGATAATGGAATATTGCTACACAAATATGGGAAGTTGACGATGGAGAAGCTGAAATCATCCCGTTTGTCATACAGTTGAGTTGTCAGTTTGCCGTTAATATCTACTTTCAATAAAATATCTAAGTATGAAGCAGAAGTGGACGACTCTGTGGTGTCCTTTATTTCGAGCTCACAGGGATATATCAAATCGACATATGAATGAAAGCTATCATTGTTAATAGACAAAACGTCATCGATATATTATCTAAAAGTCGAATTGAAGGTCACAGCGAGAGATTTTTTCTTCTCACGTAGAAGTTTTTGAATAAATTCTTAATACGATGTTTGACATATTGCATGAAACCATTACATAAAGGCAGGCTCTTTTGAATAAAGCTATCAAAATCTTCCGTCTGATTAAAATGAAACCTTCACTATCCACAATCAAAATTCTAAACACTGAGCTAGTGAAGGTTTGATTTCAATCTGTCAAAACCTTGTAGATTGTTTTATTAGAATTATTTTTTATGCTGGAGAGTCTCACTAAAACGGCACAATAGTTATGAGGTCCGCATTTAATTTCGCATATATCATTATAGAAATTTCTTTTCAAAACGTGCGAATTCGTGCGATCTCGCAAAGCACTGAAAGCGGTACACGATGGCCTCGATACCTAAGCCTAATCCAAGAAGTGCTCTTTAGTGCCCTTAATTGATCTTTGACAATCTAAACTTAATACCCAGTGGGGACCAGAACTTTGTGTGAGATTCCAGTTAATGATATAAAATGCAAAGCGGTTTTTTTTTTAGTTTTAGAATCTTGTACATAAGGAATTATAAATGTCTCTACATATAACAACACATACAGACGTCCACCCCCACCCCACCCCCCCCACCCCCCCATCACTGCACTTTTGTTATAGTCAGTGTATACCGGGTTCTTTTCGTGCCCGATTTAATTTCGCTTATTTCCTCCTTATCAGAAATATGTGAATTAAAACCTGGGTGAACACAGGTTTATTCATCACTTTAGATCCTAATAATAAAAAAGCCTGATGACCAAATTCGTTTCTATTGCAGAGAAGCTAAAATAAGGCGAGGTGAAAATATTGAAATATACAGTGAATGTAATTGTTTACTCATTCCACTGAAGAAAAACCAGAATGCTATCCTCACTGCTGTTGTGTCTAAAGGTATCTCAGGCTGTAAAGATGAGAAGTCAGGATTCTAACTTAATCTGTGTTGCTCAGTCTGTAAAGTTGAGAAGTCAGGATTCTAACTTACATCTGTGGTGCTCAGTCTGTAAAGTTGAGAAGTTAGGATTCCAACTTACATCTGTGTTGCTCAGTCTGTAAAGTTGAAAAGTCAGGATTCTAACTTAATCTGTGTTGCTCAGTCTGTAAAGTTGAAAAGTCAGGATTCTAACTTACATCTGTGTTGCTCAGTCTGTAAAGTTGAGAAGTCAGGATTCCAACTTACATCTGTGTTGCTCAGGCTGTAAAGTTGAAAAGTCAGGATTCTAACTTACATCTGTGGTGCTCAGTCTGTAAAGTTGAGAAGTCAGGATTCCAACTTACATCTGTGTTGCTCAGTCTGTAAAGTTGAAAAGTCAGGATTCTAACTTACATCTGTGGTGCTCAGTCTGTAAAGTTGAGAAGTCAGGATTCCAACTTACATCTGTGGTGCTCAGTCTGTAAAGTTGAGAAGTCAGGATTCTAACTTACATCTGTGTTGCTCAGGCTGTAAAGTTGAGAAGTCAGGATTCCAACTTACATCTGTGTTGCTCAGTCTGTAAAGTTGAGAAGTCAGGATTCTAACTTACATCTGTGTTGCTCAGGCTGTAAAGTTGAAAAGTCAGGATTCTAACTTACATCTGTGTTGCTCAGGCTGTAAAGTTGAAAAGTCAGGATTCTAACTTACATCTGTGTTGCTCAGGCTGTAAAGTTGAAAAGTCAGGATTCTAACTTACATCTGTGTTGTTGGAAATATAGTATATTATCCCCATTGTTACTATTACACTGTTAAAAGTATCGGATACTAACCTAAATATTACACTGCTAAAAGTTTCGGATACTAACCTAATTATTACAGTTAAAAGTTTTGGATATTAACCTACATGTAGTTATTACTGTTGAACGTTTCGGATACTAACCTAATTATTACTGCTGAAAGTTTTGGATACTAGCCTTCGGCTCAGGTGAGCTAAAAAGGCAGTGTAAGTTCACAGTCCACTACACTCCCAAGGCTCAGGGAAGATTCGTCCCGTGAGTTGTCTCTGAATGCTTGGCGTCTCTTCAGCAACCGCATCCGCCGTTCCCGACGACAACCACCGTCATCACGGACGAAACCATGTCCGTCCATGGACACTAAGTCCCAGAGCTCTGAAGAGACTCTACCTGAAGAAGGCCTCCCACCAAACACCAGAGTCACTACGTTGCTACCATTATGTAATGTGTAGCGGTCACCCAGCCAAGGACTGATTACGCTCGCCGATGCTGAACTTGCGTGATCAAGAAAGAAACCACATCACTAGAAAAGCTAGCTCAGTATAAGCTAGAACCTCTAGGCAGTACAAGTTCCCTCTATACTGCCCGCTACATTAGTAATAAATGTGGTCATCAACAGCTTTCTTCTATCAGTATGAATGCTTTGAATTCCTTTAGGTAGTATGAAATGTTCTACAGATTAGACAGAGGTGATGGCGAACGAAGCTCGCTCCGATGATTGCATATGTTGGTCACGTATTTTTTTGCTCTTCATCAGCTGAAAATTGATCGGAATTACCCAAGGTGCTTTAGAAAAATATCGCCATCACTGTGGTACTTCATAAAAAAGTTGATAAAATAGATTGTATGAAAAATACCACAAACATTTTTGATAACCAGACAAGTCTTATGTTGCAAAATGTTAAGGGACTTCGCTCGTCTCGATGGTTACACCGTAAAGCATTATGATTCATTCTATGCGGATTTTACTTCAGGTCCTTATGTAGCGATCTATGTGGGCGGATCAAAGGATCTGATTTTAATCAGATTGACTATTGTAAAAAGGGGGGTAACTCGTAAGATTACATTTGTTAAAGAGTGTGGCGACATCTAGATGTTTCAGATGCACCAAAATGGAAAATGGGGTCGTGTTTGGTTCAGTGATCTAACATAGCATCTGAAGCTCATGTTAGAAGTTATAGTTTTTGTCCGTCCGTTCTGTTTCTATTCTAATTTCTCTTGATACATATCAAGCGTAGCTTCTTTGCAGACCATTCTAATTCATGTAATTTTGACCCACTTCGACCTCCTTTGCAGGAGTTTTGCGCCATTGTAATGTGTACATGGTTCGTCCGTCTACCCCCCCCCCCCCCAAGTTTCCAAATTAGGACCTTGTTATCATTTTACAAAATGCTTGTACATGCATTAGTATTGAAGATATGCATGTGGCAAGGAATTCGATTTTCTTGATTTTTTAAAAAGAAAATTACAAGATGTTGGACTTATAGTGAGTTTTGAGGAATATATTACACAGAGAGTAAGTCGTCACCAGAGTACGTTTTGTAATGTTTGTCATAGGAAACAAACACCATACTAAAAACAGTCCCTTGGGGATCAGGGTTTGAATAGGTCCTCAGTACCCCTTACTGGTCGTAAAAGGCGACTAAATGGGGCGGTCTTACAGATGACACAGCAAAAACCGAGGTCCCGTGTCACAGCAGGTGTGTCACGATAAAGACCCCTCCTTGCTCAAAGGCCGTAAGTGCCGAGTATAGGCCTAGATTTTGCAGCCCTTCACTGGCAATGGTGACGTCTCTATATGAGTGAAAGATTCTCTAGCGGGGTGTTAAACAAAATACATTCAATCATAATAAAACACCCTACGTAAGCTTGCATAAGCGTGGCGTATTATTAACCGTTTCCGCTGCTCTTCTTGGCTTATGTTTCCTGCTAATGCCAGACTTCGGAGCTGTTTAGTACAGAACCAAGGAGAGTAGACGAAAGCGGTATGTTTTGTAAGTAGGACTCTTTCTCAAAGTGAAACAAGTGGAAATAGAATATTAAGCATTGGTAAGGGCTTGCGACAGATTTTACGTAATTTATACATAGTACCTGAGATGAGAACCAGTAAAAACCTTTAAGTAAAACACACATCCACAATATTAGTTTTCGCTGGCTGTAATTCACTTGACCTTACGTAGCCTTTTTTGTCAGTCCATGTTTACGCATACATTCTATAAAATTACTCACATAAGAAATGATTTACATAAATAGTTATACCATCAACTCATAGAGACGTCACCAGCTGTAGGTGAAGCGCCACAAATTTTGATCATTGTATGGCTCTCAAAGCTGTACCAGTGACGGCTTTTATTTATTTATTACTATATTCTTTAAAGAATTATTTTTTATCGTGTCAACGCATTAATATACATGCGCTGGACACGGGGCCTTTGGTTTTAATGTCGAATTCAAAAGACGCGCAACTTCCCAAACACTTCGCGAAGAAACTTTGTGATTAGTGATTTTAGTATGCAAGCATCCCCAGGTAGTTCAGATTCAAGTCAATTCAAATCCTGGCCGAGGGAGGGGGTGGGATTGGGGCTTCAATAGGGGATCAAAGTTTTACAAAGAATGTGACACATAGTGTCAACTGAAATTTATCTATCGCGACTTTGGCGCATCAAATCATATAAGAACGTATTAGTTCGCATAAAACCCCGATATACCCCGTAATCCGAATGGTTAATCGTGACATTCGTAACGGATCAAAATATGATGACTGTTTTTCAAGCAAAAAGTAATATATAGCACAAAAGTGTGATAGGTTGTCCACATCTGGATGTACATTGTAAAACCTTATACTTTTCAAATTACTCGTAATAATTACAAAAGTAATAATGAAAGTAGGATGTCAACATCACTCGTAATAATGAAAGTAGGATGTCAACATCACTCGTAATAATGAAAGTAGGATGTCAACATTTTGATGCAGAGCCTTATACATGTAATTATAAAAGTGTGTTAATATTAAAACAGAAAGTAAGATTTGAATGAGACATAATTTTAAATATAAAAGGCCTTGCACATTATGGATAGTGCAGTTTATTGATATAGCAATATAAAAAAAAAAACATGCTGCAATTATGATTCAAGATTGTTTTGCAATAGATTTAACATTGTCTATCCCTAATAAACTGGATTGATAAGGTGTGTAATAAAATGAAACAAAACTGTAATTTGCTGTATTTAATAGTGATCACAATGAAAACATTTAAGCAACAAAAACTAGACAACAATTCATATCTATGAAGTTCTCAATTAATTTTAATTTGACCATTCAAACATTGAAGGAAATTAACATATATTTGTGCAGTGTGCTTTGACATTCAAGATACATATATAGTTTACTGAAAGGAAAACATATATCTGTACAGTGTGTTGTGAAATATGACTATGCTTGATTTCATTAATTGCAATATACATGTATTATATGATACTTTAACAGCTCCATCAGTTTTAAGTAACATAGAACTCACTTCATTTCTTTAATCGGTGCCAGTTTCTATTTTTGAGTGGGATGCCATGTTATATTTGCAGATCTATAATTAGGAACTTTATAACAGGGATTCTTCACTGTCAGAAGAGAAAACCACAAGTCTTTCAGATAAGACCTTCAAATTCAAGATACATTTATATCTTATCTAAGTAGATATTGGTAGGGTAGAAAATGGTCACTGCTTTGACCCAAACCCTTAACAGTCTTGACCCAAGCCCCTAGCATTTGTCTAAATTGGGCACCACCTACATCTGGTGTACTTTAATCAACGTTTTACAAAATACAGTACCAGTAATTTTAAACTTTACCAAACTTAACACATTAACCTTTCTCACATTCTATCTGTAAAAATCAATACTCCATATTTACAATCACAAACAAATGAACAACAATAAAGTGGGAATGCCCATTGTATTTTCTATTTCTTTGCAACATTATTAAAAAGAAGGACATTGAACATATGTAACATGGTAAAAAAGTATGGGTTCCAGAGGTATAATTATGCAAAAAATAAGTATTGTGAAAGACTTGGTGACTAAAATATAATGAAAATAAATACAGATTATCTATCTGTCTGTCCGTCCGTCTCCATCTGTCTGTCCAGCTGTCTGTCCATCTGTCTGTCCCACTCAGGAATGATAGACACGAATAACCTCAGTAATGTCTTTCCTACAGATGGGACAACAATCGCGACGATTGTGTAACATTTTGGAACACTCGTAACACGTGATCATGTGATGACATGGGCACAAGAGACAGTCCCGCATTCGATTCATACAAATCCCGCACTCTGTTTCCACATTGGTTGATTCTCGACGGGTCTCCTTCACTGGAGCCACATTGCCCTCGTGTGACAAAACAGGGATTTTCTTCTCAAACATACAGGGAATGCCAGAGGAATTCAGCAGTTGCTCTACTCTTACTGCAACAAGAAAATAATATCACAAAATTTTGAATACATGTACAAGAGGTTATCAAAACGTTTGTAGACTTGCATCATGAAATCAACTGATTTCAGTGACTTACAATGTAAATGGAATTTATTCTGAGTTTAAACATAAAAAAATTGTACATGTGTAAAAATTTCATAAAGATAAATGAAAAGTGAAGATTATCAACAGTAAATAATCTCATGAATCCCATAAAAACTAGAGATTGTTTTTATGAAAAACAAATGCCTCCCCAGGTCCCCAAATTGTAAGTGCTCCAAATGAAACCTCCTCCCCTTAATGTACTGCATGGTATGGAGGAGAAAGCAAGGGCAGGAACATGGACATTATGAACTCCGATAAACCTCATAGAAGAAGTGCTCACAAACTATGTCACACCCTCAACCCCTCAGATCCACTACAGCTTTAAGGATAACAATAGGATCCTCATGTCTCTACATTATCCACATCTACAAATGTCATTGAAGTCAAGTCTATCAAATAAGTCTTATATATAAAGTGTTCACAAGCTATTTTAACATCCTCCACCCCTCTTAGATCCACAATAACTTTTAGGAAGATAATTGGATCCCTGTCCTGACAATATGCACATCTGCAAATGACAATGCAGCATTGTACAAAGTTTCAAGTCAATAAGATAAGCCATATAGGAGAAGTGTTCACAAGCTATTTTACCACCTCCACTCCTCTAAGATCCACTATAACTTTTAGGAAAATCATTGGATCCTCCTGTCCCTATAATATGCACGTCTACAAATGGCAATGAAGCATTGTACAAAGTTTTGAATCTACTCGATAAGCTATATAGGAGGAGAAGTGTTCACAAGATTTTGTAACAGACAGGCAGAAGGACGGACAGACAATATAAAAACAATATGTCTCCCCCTGGAAGTGGGGAGACATAAATACAAAATTAAGAGTAGGGCAAACATGGACCCCTGGACACACCAGAGTGCCTAGGAGGGGTAAACATCCCCTGTTGACTGGTCACATCCATCATGAGCCCTCTATCTTGATCAGGTAAATGGAGTAATCTGTAGTCAAATTCAGTATGTAAAGACAATCGGTATGAAACACGTCAGACAGCATTCAGCCTAATGACAGGTTGTATTTGCAAATAAGATCATTATAATGACCATAGAATTTACAAACAAGACGGTTGGAACCCCTGTAGTATATGAATAATTCACAATATCACTATCACTTGAAGGCACTGAGAAACACCACAAACTCCAATCAGAGTCTAACATCTCCTAATACCATAGATCCATGCCTTAAAGAATCTAAATAAATATCTTGTATGTAATACATGTATTTGATATGGTGCTAATTAACAAACTTTCTGTCGTGATGATCATGCACCTCCCATACTGCAAAACATGACAGCTAATTTATAACTACAAGTACCAGTATTTGATGACCAGCAATCTTAGTGCTTCTTGAATATGCTTATTAATAGTAATCATGCATACAGCATATACAGTCTATATTGTCATTCAAGTCTAAACTTCAATGCAGGTCAGATGTATTTATAAGGACAAAGTGTTAAGTAATGTATATTGATGAATAAATCACCACATGTACAATGTGTCCATCTCTCTCTCTCTAACTTACACGCTTTCCTTTCTTCTCTCTGTTCTTCAGACAAAATTAGAGGGTGATTACCAGATCGGAAAAATAAAGTTTTGCCCATCTTCTCCAGCATTTCACGCACTGTAACAGAAATTTTTTTTTATCAACAAATGAATTAAAAAGCATTTAACTTCATAAAGAAGAAAATTCCATTACTGAGACTCTAGTATCCATGTATAACCATGACCTGATTGTGACCTTGACTTTTGACATAATTTTTATTCAGATGACTTTCTCTCATTATTTTAACTTTACAGACTGAAATTGGAATTTGCAGGTTGAAAAATACTTGACGTGACACAGAACAGTTGCACAAATTGATTACAATGTAGGGTCCCTGTAATCTTTGATGTCATATCCACAGTTTTTTTTCCAATTGCACTACAGAGTTGACACCACTTAATACAAGATAGCCATGCAGATTTAAATTTTCTGGTTTATAGTGTTCTTTTGATGACAATGAAGACTTTTTAAAGCTTATTTGAAAATTGGTACTTTTTCTTACGTTTTGGCTGAGACTCCAATATCACCATTTCTAAATTTAAAGACTCTGATCATATTTCACTTCTTGTGTCAGAGATCAAATTCTAAACTCAATATAGATATCTACTGATTAAATCCTCCACGGTGGCCAAGAGGTTAGAGCGTTCGCCCCGCATGCGGAAGGCCAGGGTTCGAATCCCGGCCGTGACAGACCTACGGTAAGTCGTAAAAAATAGGTAGTGACAGTTCCATCGCCAAACGCACGATATCAGGTGTGAATGTCATGGGTCCTTGGAGATGACCTTAAAAATGGATGACCTGTGTCACAGTAGGTGTGGCACACTAAAGAACCCTCACTGCTCAATGGCAGTAAACGCCGAGCATAGGCCTAAATTTGAAGCCCTTCACCGGTCTTGGTGACATCTCCATATGAGTGAAAAATTCTCGAGCAAGACATTAAAAAAGAAGCAATCAACTTAATGTACATATCTAATCACTGTGCAAATCCTCACCCCAATGTAAATATCCCCATAGCAAATCCTCAACTTAATGTACATATCTAATCACTGAGGAAATCCTCAACTCAAAACAGATACCTAATTACTGAGCAAATCTGCAACTCAATGCAGATATTTAATCACTGACCAAATCCTCAACTCAATACAGACATCTAATCACTGAGCAAATCCACAACTCAATGTAGATATCTAATCACTGAGCAAATCATCAACTCAATGTAGATATCTAATCACTGAGCAAATCCTCAACTCAATACAGATATCTATAATCACTGAGCAAATCCTCAATGCAATACAGATATCTACTGAGGGAATCCTCATCTCAATGCAGATATATATATAATCACTGAGCAAATCCTTAACTCAATGTAGATATCTAATCACTGAGCAAATACTCAACTCAATGTAGATATCTATAATCACTGAGTAAAATCCTCAACTCAATACAGATATCTATAATCACTGAGCAAATCCTCAACTCAATACAGACATCTAATCACTGAGTAAATCCTCAATGCAATACAGATATCTACTGAGGGAATCCTCAACTCAATGCAGATATATATAATCACTGAGCAAATCCTTAACTCAATGCAGATATCTAATCACTGAGCAAATCCTCAACTCAATGCAGATATATATAATCACTGAGCAAATCCTCAACTCAATGTAGATACATATAATCACTGAGCAAATCCTCAACTCAATGTAGATACATATAATCACTGAGCAAATCCTCAACTCAATGTAGATATCTAATCACTGAGCAAATCCTCAACTCAATACAGACATCTAATCACTGAGCAAATCCTCAACTCAATACAGATATCTAATCATTGAGCAAATCCTCCATCAATACAGATATCTACTGAGGGAATCCTCAACGTAATACAGATATATATAATCACTGAGCAAATCCTCAACTCAATGCAGATATCTAATCACTGAGCAAATCCTGAACTCAATGTAGATATCTCATCACTGAGCAAATCCTCAACTCAATGCAGATATCTAATCACCAAGCAAATCCTCAACTCAATACAGATATCTAATCACTGAGCAAAATCATTGAGTAAATCCTCAACTCAAAGTAGATATCCAATCACTGAGCAAATCCTCAACTTAATGTAGATATCCAATCACTGAGCAAATCCTCAACTCAAAACAGATATCTAATCCCTGAGCAAATCCTCAACTCAATACAGATATCTAATCACCAAGCAAATCCTCAACTCAATACAGATATCTAATCACCAAGCAAATCCTCAACTCAATACAGATATCTAATCACCAAGCAAATCCTCAACTCAATACAGATAGCTAAAGATGCATTTATTTCATGAATATCCTGTGGAATCATTTAAATTTGTGGGGCTCAATTTTCATAGATTATGAAGATTTTACTGCTTCATTGCGATGTAATTTTCGTGGAGTGTGGAGATTTTACTGTTTCGTTTCGATGTTATTTTCGTGGAGTGTGGAGATTTGACAGTTTCGTTGGGATGTAATTTTCATAGATTGTGGAGATTTTACTGTTTCATTGGGATGTAGTTTTTGTGGATTGTGGAGATTTTAGTTTCATTGGGATGTAGTTTTCGTAGATTGTGGAGATTTTACTGTTTCGTTGGGATGTAATTTTTGTGGATTGTGGAGATTTTACTGTTTCATTGGGATGTAGTTTTCGTGGATTGTGGAGATTTTATTGTCTGGTTGGGATGTAGTTTTCGTAGATTGTGGAGATTTTACTTTTTGGTTGGGATGTAATTTTCGTGGATTGTGGAGATTTTACTGTTTCGTTGGGATGTAGTTTTCGTAAATTGTGGAGAGTTTACTTTTTGGTTGCGATGTAATTTTCGTAGATTGTGGAGATTTTACTTTTTCATTGGGATGTAGTTTCGTGGATTGTGGAGATTTTACTGTTTCGTTGGGATGTAATTTTCGTAAATTGTGGAGATTTTACTGTTTCGTTGGGATGTAATTTTCGTGGATTGTGGAGATTTTACTGTTTCGTTGGGATGTAATTTTCGTAGATTGTGGAGATTTTACTGTTTCGTTGGGATGTAGTTTTCGTGGATTGTGGAGATTTTACAGTTTCGTTGGAATGTAGTTTTTGTAGATTGTGGAGATTTTACTGTTTCGTTGGGATGTAATTTTCGTAGATTGTGGAGATTTTACAGTTTGGTTGGGATGTAGTTTTGTGGATGTGGTTTCTGTATATTGAAACATTGTATAAATTTTGTATTTCGTTGTTGTTTGAAATGTGATAGGAGTATCCATGAAACCCATGAAAATTGAACCTCCACAAAATCTAATGATTTTACAGTATATTTCAATACACATTTTTATTTGAATCTTACTCAAGTGGCAACTTTAGATAAGATATAGTATTAATTATATAGATAGTTTACTTAAATCCATAGTATGACAGATTTCTCATGGTACTGGGTATATATAGATATAGTATTAATTATATGAATAGTTTACTTAAATCCAAAGTATGACAGGTTTCTCATGGTACTGCGTTCTCAGACTTTAGATAACTGATCTCCAAATGAAAATCGCATGGTTTGTGGAGTCCATTTCAAATTGGTAAAAAATATCAAAAATTGCCTAATTCATACCATAATCAGATAATTCAAAACAAGAGGTACTGTGAGCAATGCTCACTAAGAATACCCCCCGCTTACCCCAATCTCCCAATGGGTGTTGGTAATAGGCATAAACTACCTCTTTTCTGAGTGTAAAAAACAAATGGCATGACAAACCGAACCATATTGCTACTTCGATGTCCAGTGCACGTGAACTTTGACCTTTTGACCCCAAAATCGATAGGGAACATCTTCATCCCATGGGTAGTCCATATGTATGATATGGTGACTGTAGGTGGAAAGGATAACGCTTTAGAGCCCGGAAACCATATTGCTACTTCGATGTCCAGTGCGCATGACCTTTGACCTTTTGACTCCAAAATCGATAGGGGACATCTTCAACCCATGGGTAGTCCATATATATGATATGGTGACGGTAGGTGGAAAGGATAACACTTTAGAGCCCGGAAACCATTGCATCTACAGACAGACGGACGGACGGACAGACAGATGGACAACCCAATTCCAGTATAACCCCCCCCCCCCCCCACAACTTGTTGCGGGGGGTATAATTAAATTACCTCTCTGGATTGATGTTTGTGAGGTAAAACTGGCAGGATTAATCTCAACCTCGGGAATATAGTACACAGGGTAGAGGAACCGTAGTCCTAGAGATCTCTACAATACAAACAAAAATCATACACAAAATAAACAAAATGTAGTCCTAGAGATCTCTACAATACAAACAAAAATCATACACAGAACACACAAAACGTAGTCCTAGAGATCTCTACAATACAAACAAAAATCATACACAGAATACACAAACTGTATAGTCCTAGAGATCTCTACAATACAAACAAATCTCATACACAAAATAAACAAACTATAGTCCTAGAGATCTCTACAATAAACAAACCAAATTTTTCAAATGTGACTAGATGAACACATTCTGATTAACTGACTACTCACTTTTAGCCTGTGATAAATAACCACACCCCTAGTTGTACCTGAGTATAAATAACCACACCCCTAGTTGTATCTGGGTATAGATAACCACACCCCTAGTTGTACCTGACTATAAATAACCACACCCCTAGTTGTACCTGACTATAAATAGCCACACCCCTAGTTGTACCTAGGTTTAAATAACTACAACCCTAGTTGTATCTGGGTATAGATAACCACACCCCTAGTTGTACCTGAGTATAAATAACAACACCCCTAGTTGTAGCTGGATATAAATAACCACATCGCTAGTTGTACCTGGGTATAAATAACCACATCCCTAGTTGTACCTGGATATAACTAATCACACCGCTAGCTGTGCCTGGGTATAACAAGAGGTACTGTGAGCAATGATCACTAAGAATACCCCCCGCTTACCCCAATCTCCCAAAGGGTGTTGGTAATAGGTATAAACTACCTCTTTTCTGAGTGTAAAAAACAAATGGCATGACAAACCTTGGGTATTTTCGTTTCTAGGAACACAGCATCTCCATGCGATGAAAAAATCCGTTAAAGAATTTAAATGGAAACCATATTGCTACTTCGATGTCCAGTGCACGTGACCTTTGATCTTTTGACCCCAAAATCAATAGGGAACATCTTCATCCCATGGGTAGTCCATATGTATGATATGGTGACTGTAGGTGGAAAGGATAACGCTTTAGAGCCCAGAAACCATATTGCTACTTCAATGTCCAGTGCGCTTTACCTTTGACCTTTTGACCCCAAAATCAATAGGGAACATCTTCATCCCATGGGTAGTCCATATGTATGATATGGTGACTGTAGGTGGAAAAGATAACGCTTTAGAGCCCGGAAACCATATTGCTACTTCGATGTCCAGTGCACTTGACCTTTTACCTTTTGACCCCAAAATCGATAGGGAACATCTTCATCCCATGGGTAGTCCATATATATGATATGGTGACAGTAGGTGGAAAGGATAATGCTTTAGAGCCCGGAAACCATTGCATCTACAGACAGACGGACGGACAGACAGACGGACAACCCGATTCCAGTATACCCCCCCACCCCCCCACAACTTGTTGCGGGGGGTATAAATATGTGGATGTCACAAGGAAATACATGTAGATTTGTTATAATTATGTATCTAGGCCTAATGACAAGTAGTGAGAACTTACCTAAGGTTATATTTCAGAATGTCCAACAACTTAGGGTATAATTCCTTAAGGTGTATTGAAATACAACTTCATGTAAATTCCCTAACATCCCTGATTTGAGCTACATGACTAATACATGTATCATATTTATAGCATCCATTTCATACACAAAACAACATGCAGCAAATTTCCAATTCATTAGTAACTGACAGGAACACAAGCATAGTCAAGAAGAATAGCTTGATGTTCTGAATGTCGCTGAAGAAATTGTCTGTAACAGCTACAATATTTTCAAAGTGATTAAAATCACACTATGGGCTCATTTATTGTCAAGTTGTCACCTTCAAATAGTCTGTTAACTTACATCCTTGTTCATCACACACGCCATCACACCATTAATTCTCAGTCGTAAGGTGTTGCTTCCAATGATTGTGTCCCCTTTACACAGGTGAGAGACCCCTTATATTAAAAAAGAATCACATTTCATTTAGTGCACAATCACATACACTTAGTCAAGCAGTCTGGGTTGGAATGCTACAGACAAAATTAATTTAACTAAAAATAATGCATCATTTGAGAATTCAAGGGCAAATCACTCTAGGTACAAGACTTTTGATTGATTGTTGTTTTATGTCCTGTCGAGAATTTTTCACTCATTGAGACAACACCAGCTGTAGGTGAAGTACCACAAATTTAGACCTACATGTATGCTTAGCGCTCAGGGCCGTAACAGTGAGGGTTTTTTATCGTCCCAATGCCTGTCGCGACATAATACCTCCATTTTTATGGTCATATCCAAAAGACCTGTGATTCTCACTTCTAAATGCTGATCGAGTGTCTGGCAAAGGAGCAATCACTAAAATATGAGGTGTGGCACGAGCGGGGCTCGAACTCACAACCTACTGGTTACGAGGGGAACACTCTACCATTGAGCTACTGCGAATAGTCAAGATTTTTGAAGTGGAAATGTATCCATAATTGTCCATCACAAGTCAGGTAACATTTACTGAGTATAATTGAATCAATAAGTAATTAGGTAGTATATACTGCTATATATCACAGTATCAATCAGACATATCACAGTATTGACCAGACATAGAGAGTTTCCGAAAACCATCGGTCCTACCAGCAAAACCGATAGAAAATCGAAATGTCTGATAAAACTCGCTATAGTATCAGTCCACGTGACCGATTATTGTTTTCTTAACAATCCGGAATTTTTCTTTGTATCCGGAGAGTTTTTTCTTTTCATCGTAATCTCAAAAACGCTTTAGAGAGTGCAAAATTTCATTTTTATTTAAGCGCTTACTATACTCTGATATATTGCCATGTGGCCGATAAAGTTTGTACCAGGTTCAAAGCCTGGTATTAAAAACGAAAAGCCCCCTTGGTACAGAATGGTGTGACTGAGAAAAAAAAGTACGAAGAAACTCGTATCCGTGAGTTTAAAAACACTTAACAGAACAACATTGAACAACAATTTGTTAAAGTGAAAATTAGATTGGAATTTATTTGGACTGATAGAATTTGCTTCAGACTGGTAGAACACACTATGTTATTAGTCCAAATGACTGATAGAAATATTTGGTTTTCGGAAACTCTGGGTCACATATCACAGTATTAACCAGACACATCACAGTATTGACCAGACATATCACAGAATTGACCAGACATGTCACAGTATTGACCACAGTATTGAGCAGATATATCACAGTATTGACCAAACATATCACAGTATTGACCAGACACATCACAGTATTGACCAGACATATCACAGTATTGACCAGACATGTCACAGTATTGAGCAGACATATCACAGTATTGACCAGATATATCACAGTATTGACCAGATATATCACAGTATTGACCAGACATATCACAGTATTGACCAGACATATTGACCAGATATATCACAGTATTGACCAGACATATCACAGTATTGACCAGACATGTCACAATATTGACCAGATATATCACAGTATCAACAAGAATCAACCTAACTGAATGTTGACCAAAAGCAAAACCTGGGTCCGCTTTCTGGGTTTTGACTTGGGTGTAAGGATGGCTTTGGATGACTTGGGTGTAAAAATGGGTGCGGTTGACTTGGGTGTGATTGACAGGTCTGTAAAGCTGGGAGTGATTGATTGATGTTTTTCACCATGCACACTCAACAATTTTTCAGTTATCTGGTGGCACCCAGTTTTTTATTGGTGGAAGAGAGAACCCAGATACAATGTACCTGGGAAGAGACCACCGACCTTCCGCAAGTAAACTGGGAAACTTTCTTACTTACCGTCGCAAGCGGGATTCAAACCCGCGCTGACCAGAGGTGAGAGACTGAGTGATTTTGAGCGCGATGCTCTAACCACTCGGTCAAGGAGGCCCCTTGTAAAGCTGGGGAGTTGATTTTGGTGTGAAGTTGGGTGTCAGCAACTTTGGTGTTAAGATGGGTGTGGTTGACTTAGGTTTGGTGTTCGGTCTGGTTGACTTGGGTTTGAAGTTGGGTCTGGTTGACTTGGGTATAAGGATGGGTCTGGTTGACTTGGGTGTGATGTTGAGTCTGGGAGACTTGGGTGTGATGTTGGTTCTGGGTGACTTGGGTGTGATGTTGGTTCTGGGTGACTTGGGTGTGATGTTGGGGCTGGGTGACTTGGGTGTGATGTTGGGGATGGTTGACTTGGGTATAAGGTTGAGTCTGGTTGACTTGGGTGTGATGTTGGATCTGGGTGACTTGGATGTGATGTTGGTTCTGGGTGACTTGGATGTGATATCGAGTCTGTTGACTTGGATGTGATATTGAGTCTGTTGACTTGGTTGTGATGTTGGGGCTGGGTGACTTGGGTATAAGGTTGAGTCTGGTTGACTTGGATGTGATATTGAGTCTGTTGACTTGGTTGTGATGTTGGGGCTGGGTGACTTGGGTATAAGGTTGAGTCTGGTTGACTTGGGTGTGATGTTGGGTCTGGGTGACTTGGGTATGATGTTGGGTCTGGGTGACTTGGGTATGATGTTGGTTCTGGTTGACTTGGCTGTGATGTTGGGTCTGGGTGACTTGGGTGTGATGTTGGGTCTGGGTGACTTGGGTGTGATGTTGGTTCTGGGTGACTTGGGTGTGATGTTGTGTCTGGTTGACTTGGGTGTGATGTTGGATCTGGGTGACTTGGGTGTGATGTTGGGTCTGGGTGACTTGGGTATGATGTTGGGTCTGGGTGACTTGGATGTGATGTTGGGTCTGGGTGACTTGGGTATAAGGTTGAGTCTGGTTGACTTGGGTGTGATGTTGGGTCTGGGTGACTTGGGTGTGATGTTGGGTCTGGGTGACTTGGGTGTGATGTTGGTTCTGGGTGACTTGGGTGTGATGTTGGTTCTGGGTGACTTGGATGTGATGTTGGTTCTGGGTGACTTGGATGTGATATCGAGTCTGTTGATTTGGATGTGATATTGAGTCTGTTGACTTGGTTGTGATGTTGGGGCTGGGTGACTTGGGTATAAGGTTGAGTCTGGTTGACTTGGGTGTGATGTTGGGTCTGGGTGACTTGGGTATGATGTTGGTTCTGGGTGACTTGGGTGTGATGTTGGGTCTGGGTGACTTGGGTGTGATGTTGGGTCTGGGTGACTTGGGTATAAGGTTGAGTCTGGTTGACTTGGATGTGATGTTGGGTCTGGTTGACTTGGATGTGATGTTGGGGCTGGGTGACTTGGGTATAAGGTTGAGTCTGGTTGACTTGGGTGTGATGTTGGGTCTGGGTGACTTGGGTATGATGTTGGGTCTGGGTGACTTGGGTATGATGTTGGTTCTGGTTGACTTGGCTGTGATGTTGGGTCTGGGTGACTTGGGTGTGATGTTGGGTCTGGGTGACTTGGGTGTGATGTTGGTTCTGGGTGACTTGGGTGTGATGTTGTGTCTGGTTGACTTGGGTGTGATGTTGGATCTGGGTGACTTGGGTGTGATGTTGGGTCTGGGTGACTTGGGTATGATGTTGGGTCTGGGTGACTTGGATGTGATGTTGGGTCTGGGTGACTTGGGTATAAGGTTGAGTCTGGTTGACTTGGGTGTGATGTTGGGTCTGGGTGACTTGGGTGTGATGTTGGGTCTGGGTGACTTGGGTGTGATGTTGGTTCTGGGTGACTTGGGTGTGATGTTGGTTCTGGGTGACTTGGATGTGATGTTGGTTCTGGGTGACTTGGATGTGATATCGAGTCTGTTGATTTGGATGTGATATTGAGTCTGTTGACTTGGTTGTGATGTTGGGGCTGGGTGACTTGGGTATAAGGTTGAGTCTGGTTGACTTGGGTGTGATGTTGGGTCTGGGTGACTTGGGTATGATGTTGGTTCTGGGTGACTTGGGTGTGATGTTGGGTCTGGGTGACTTGGGTGTGATGTTGGGTCTGGGTGACTTGGGTATAAGGTTGAGTCTGGTTGACTTGGATGTGATGTTGGGTCTGGTTGACTTGGATGTGATGTTGGGTCTGGTTGACTTGGATGTGATGTTGGGTCTGGGTGACTTGGGTGTGATGTTGGGTCTGGGTGACTTGGGTATAAGGTTGAGTCTGATTGACTTGAATGGTTGTGATGTTGGGGCTGCTTGACTTGGATGTGATGTTGGGTCTGGTTAGATATGATTGAATTACTTGTGAAGTTTGGTCTAATTGATTTAGGTGTCAGACTGAGTCTGGTTGATACTGCATCGCATTGAAGGTAACCCTGTACTTACTTTCTAATAAATCTTTCTTGATCTCTAAATCTTCCTTCACAGCCTCAAAAATAAAGTCTGCATCATTTACAGTTTCCTCTAAACGACTCATGCACAAAACCTGGCCCTGGTAGAAAAAATATATACGTATAACTGCAGATTATCTTACATTTCTAAGAGCATTTTGTTATAAATTTGAAAGCTCAAAATTAATTTCCCTCAGAGCAATGAAAAATGTATGCTGCAGTCTTCACTCTGATAAACACTGGCTGGAGGATTAAGGCATGTGTGTGTAATTCTATATAAGAGTTAGATAGATTTATTTACTATACAATTTAATACCATCATGCAATTATAACACAAAACAAACTTTAAAAAAATAGCACCATGTTAATAAAATAATTATATTGAGTAAAAGGGAATTCTATGTCGGGTAACTTATAAATACATTTATGATAAACACTATTGAAAAAATTAGAAGCATGTCAGACATTGTTATACCAGGAAAACCCGGAGAAGCTATTGGGCTGAGTTCCGGGTCCTTCAGTTATCGTTATAGATATCATAAAAAAATATAATGTGGGAGCATATGCACAGGAATCAGATAGACTTCAGATATAACTACATGAAAATATAGAGTACATCTGAGAACTTATATCTTAATATCCTAATAACAAATGGGGAAAATATATATATAAATAAAGTTTTGTGTTGAGACATTGCACCAAATAAAAACAATCTACTTAATGATACATCATGAGGTACATGGCATGACTTTATATTTCCTTTACATTTCCTTTAATGGAGACGTAGTTAAAAATGACATTAATCACTGGTGACAACATTTAATAACGAATCCCCTGATCAACCCAGCATGTAGATTTACATGTAGTGCATTAATGGTTCACAATACCAACTGAAATTCATAAAGAGGACAGTACTAAATGCCACTCATAATCTTACAGACAGTTTTCTACCAGCCTCTGACAGTTCAATTAGATCTAAATATCTAATCTATTGTACCTAGACTGTAGACCTAATTCTCATATCTATCGTACCTAGATCTAAATCTCTAATTCATCATACTTAGATCTAATCTATTGTATTTAAATCTAGATCACTAATTTATTGTATACCTAGATCTAAATCACGAATTTATTGTATACCTAGACATAAATCTCTAATTTATTGTATACCTAGACCTAAATCACTAATTTATTGTATACCTAGACACACATGTAAATCTCTAATTTATTGTATACCTGACCTATAAATCTTTAATTTATTGTATACCTAGACCTATAAATCTTTAATTTATAGTATACTTAGACCTAAATCTCTAATTTATTATATACCTAGACCTAAATCTTTAATTTATTGTATACCTAGACCTAAATCTCTAATTTATTGTATACCTAGACCTAAATCTCTAATTTATTGTATACCTAGATCTAAATCTTTAATATAGACCTAAATCACTAATTTATTGTATTCCTAGACCCAAATCACTAATTTATTGTATTCCTAGACCCAAATCTCTAATTTATTGTATACCTAGACCTAAATCTCTAATTTATTGTATACCTAGACCTAAATCACTAATTTATTGTATATCTAGACCTAAATCTTTAATTTATTGTATTCCTAGACCTAAATCTCTAATTTATTGTATTCCTAGACCTAAATCTCTAGTTTATTGTATACCTAGACCTAAATCACTAATTTATTGTATACCTATAGACCTAAATCTTTAATTTATTGTACTGAAATCTAAATCAAAGTACCAGTAATATTTGCCTTTCTCTCACTCACCACAAAATTTTTCTGGAACAGCAGCCCATCTTCCGTGAGCTGTTTCTTGTCTTCCTCTAGGATTCTATAAACCGCATTGAGTGCTTCAATGTTAACATCCCAGATCTTGACCCTGTGGCCATGGTACGCTAGCTCTCCTGAAGCCAAAAAAAGTTATACAGTTGATGATTGGTAATTCAATCAATAGATAAGGCCTATAACTTTCTTCATGCTCATTAACTCACTGTTCAAACATAAAACATTTACTTTTCCAATATTTTAGAAATTAGATGTCTGCTACCTACAAATGGCAGCAGACTAGAGAAGATTTTATCAAAGCTTTACTACAGCAGCTAGCATAATATTCATGATCTAAAATGTGAACATGAATTTTGATGTCAAAATCAATATTATCATGATCATCAGTACTTTGGCAACATTTAATCTTCAAGTGAAAATTAAATTTGGCTTGAGTGTAATATATTCAAATCATGAAACATCCTAGATTTGCAATCTACCATTTTGAATTATTCAAAATATTTACTAAACTAAAACTTTAGATGAATATGTCACGATTGTACATTTAATCATAAATTCAATGGTACGATTTTCAAAATATTTTAGCATGAAATTAATTTAAAGTCTGATTTTAGAGAAAAGAGTAGTGAATTATATTGGGGAAAATTAATTATGTTTATATTGATCCATTAAGCTGTGCAATCCCGGAACTTTTGAGAAATAAAATTGACGTATATAAAGTTAGCCACAAACAGGGCCTTAAAACCTCATTACAATGTACTCCCACGGGTAAAGCAAGAAAATTAAGAAAATGTTGAAACAGAATTGATGACTATAATTATACACATAACCAAAACAGAACAATGAGTAAACAGATTACATTACAACACAGAAGTAATGAGTGTAATCAGTAAAGCAGAGTACATCTTTGCTAGAGAAGCGGATTGAGTGGATCGTAAGCCCTAAAAAAAAAGTGGCTAGTGAAGATGAGCAAAATAAAACCAAATGAAACTGAGAACAATGATATGAAACTATTCTTATGCTACATCAAATCAAGAAAACAGGATAACGTTCATTTGGTGTGTCATGAATGTACCATGCATTTAAAGATAAGGTGTGCTGTAGTTAAAAGAACACATGCATACTCTTAAAATGATGTGGGTTAAAGACAGCCGTGCTAAACAATTTAAAATGATGTAGGTTACAGACAGGCATCAGAATCAGACTGACCTACAAGATCAAGAAGATATTACAGTCTCCATCTCAGAGAAACCTCACACCTAAGACTCAAGGCCATCTGCATCTAAGTTTATGAGGGAATAACACCACCATCATCAACAGATCAGTGTTTAATAATAGTCGATGGCATTAAGTTTTAACTAATACCATTTAGTGAGTCTGACCAACACAAACAACTTATTTCCTGTAAGTCCTAGAGTGGAACCATCTCAGTAACTTCATTTTTAATTGTCTCTCTGTAAGCTCTAAAGTGGTTCCAACCCAGATCATCTGGGTGACTTAATTTTCAATTGTGATGACAGCTAGTACATGTACGTATTCAGGACTTAAAATTAGATCTTGAATCACTTAATTAGTATTTGTGCTAGCTCTCTCACCGACTATAATATCTGAAAAGGGCTGAAAAAGTCGCAATGTATTCAAAAGGGCTAGGGCTGGGAAATAATATCAATACTCCAGTATAGCAATATGGTATACTAAAATTTTTCTGACATATTGCAATACATTTTCTTCAATATATTGGTCAGCTAGCTAGTGTATTGGCTTGCAAAGATTTCCCCATTTTCTGACAAATAATTAAAGGTTAAAACATAAGATATTATATATATGTATATATATACTTTCTGTTCCTTCACTCTACAAATAGATTTACAAACAAAATTTTACCAAATTATGATTTATTGTTGAAAATTATAATCTCTCTCTCTCTCTCTCTGTGTAGAAAATAAATTTAAAAAAGGGTAAATCTTGACTTAATTTTTAACCTTATTATTTCATGGTAGATATTGCAATTTCATATCAAAAACAGTTTAAATATCGCGATATAAAAATTGTTGGCAATATACCCATTCCCAAAAATACTGATAAACAGATAAAGGCCAACACCTCCGACAAAACCGTGAAATGACGAACGGTACAAGGGAAACCCCAATAACCGAACCAGTCTTACCTGCTATTTTGGTACCTAGTATTCCACAACCTAAGACGGCAATTTTCATAGCTATGGTACTATTACTTGAATATAACGAGGGATAATTGCGTATATTTTCATGTGAATGCGAGTTTGTTTACGTTACATTCCGCCATCTTGATTAATGAGGGAGCGTATATTATTTTAAATTGTAACAAATATAGTTTACCTTTTGATAATAAGTTTGATGAAATTTCTGAGTTTATCAATATTTTATGATGTATTTTATATTGATTAATGGGATATTTATTCCACAAAAAAATGAATTAGAGTAAAACCCACTTGAGATAAATACCAAATAATATTTTCTCCCATCGTGTTCAAGGGCGGTAACTATAAACAGGAATGAATAAAGTGCACTCTCCGACTCTCAGCAATGACAGGAAAACCATAGCACTGCAGCGATGGAAGATCCTGAAACAGGTGCCCTTTGTTAATAATTGATAATGCAAATGTCTAACGCCATGCAGGAACAGTGATTAATATCCGAGTTATAACTTGAAGTGGATTTGTTTCCACGTTATGCACATGGTAACAATCAGACAATAAGTTTAACACGAGAGTTTAGTGTTATACAAGGTTATTTAAAATAGTATACGAAAATGTACGAAGCACATATTACTTCCCCACAACCACATACTCTAAACACTATGCCTCATCAGTCACTCAATTTTAGATTTAATGATTTATTTTATGATATATGGTACTCTGTGTATAAATGTACATGCATGCTTTGTGTCTTTGATATATGATTGTGATAGTCGGTTAAAAAGCTCTACAGAGTTTGTGTTGACTTGTTGATTGTATATAGTACCGACTTTACTAAAATAAAATTTACTTAGATCTATTTACTATTGTTAAGAAAAGGAGAAATTTGAGTTTATTGCTGGACCTGAGGGATCAAACCCATGACCCTTGCAATATTATCTGACGACTTAGCTAATGTAATTTACAGTTGTAGTGATAGAGAATTTTGAAGTTATGATAAGAATGTAATACACGGTTAGTAACTATTTTCCTGAATGATTATTGCAGGCATTGACAGGCAGCCGCTCATCTGAGACTCGTACTAGTGATGGCTCAATTCGAAGATTTTCCGGTTACGGTCTGCTGAAGACGGAGAAGTTATCAATGACGCCAGAGGGTAGTGTGTGGTATCAATATACGGCACCCAGTCAACCAGGATTCGCTATGTCTGTGAGGTGAGGGGTTTATGAATCACTGATTTTAGGTTTTATCTCTGCAAATATGTACCTTGATGGCATAAATTGTTTATGGTCCAATAATTTTTTTCATATTTGTTGAACAAAGAAGCAAAGGAGAAAGCTTGGCTAGAGCACTATGAAAGGCTCCTAAATGTGGAATTTGACTAGGACCCTGAACACCTCACCGATGAACCACTTATCCCAATCACGATTGATATGGTGAAAAAGTCATCTCCAAGATGAAGTTGGGTAAAGCAGCTGGACCATCGGGAATAGTAGTGGAGATGATCAGAGCCTCAGGTGACACAGGTGTATCCATGATCCCTGACCTTGCATCCTCAATCGTACTTGATGGCAAGGTCCCCACTGACTGGGAGTAGAGCTTCATTGTCTGCCTCTACAAGAGCAAGGGTGATGCTCTGGACAGGGGCAACTACCGTGGACTTAAACTGACAGAACAAGTCATGAAAGTCCTGGAGAGGATTGTGGACAGCCTCATTAGGCAGTTGGTGACAATCAATGACTCCCAGTTTGGCTTCGTCCCTGGCAGAGGTACAACTGACACAATATTTGTTGTTTGGCAGCTGCAAGAAAAAAATCTTACAGTAAACAAACGGCTCTATATGGCATTCGTGGACCTCGAAAAGGCATTTGACCGTGTTCCTCGGAAGGTATTCTGGTGGGCATTGCGAAAACTTGGTGTGGAAGAGTGGATTGTACGTCTGGTGCAGGGGATGTATGCAAATGCCTGTAGCTGTGTCCGCGTTGGTGATGGCTACAGTGAAGAGTTTGCTATGAAGGTCGGAGTCATCAGGGGTCAGTACTCAGCCCTCTGCTTTCCATCAACATGCCCGAGGCTCTTTCACACAATTTTGCATTGAAGTTCCCTGGAAGGATCTGTATGCAGATGACCTGGTTATCATTGCTGACTCATTGGATGAATGTTTCAAGAGGCTCCTGACTTGGAAAGAGGCTATGGAAAGGAAAGGACTGAGAGTGAATGCGGGCAAAACCAAGATCATGATCTGCGGTACGGGTCTTGACCTACTTCAGGACTCAGGCAGCTTACCATGTGCTGTCTGTCGTACAGGTGTAGGCAGCAATGGTATTTTCTGCAATGGCTGCAAGCACTGGATGCACAAGAAATGCAGTGGGCTCATGCACTTGTTTGTGGACCCTGACTTTAGATGCTCAAGATGCAGGGGAACAGCTCGTCCTCTTAACGGCAAGCCGCAGAGTGATTTCCAAGTTCGTCTGGACAAGTTGGAGGTTGTAGGTTCCTTCTGCTACCTCAGAGACATGCTTTCCGAAGTTGGTGTCTGTGACCTCGCGACCACTACGTGTGTGAAAACCGCTTGGAGGAAGTTCAAGGAGCTGCTACCAGTCCTGACATCATGCCACCTGTCATACAAGACCTGTGGTTGAGTGTATAACACTTGTGTATGGAGCGCTATGCTCAATGCCAGTGAGACCTGGGCACTGACCAAGCCAAATCTTCATCACCTACAGTGCAATGACAGGGCCATGATAAGACAGATCTGCAACATCAAGCCTGAGACTCCGCTGGTATGTCCATGTTGCCAGATCCAGCAGTGCAGTCAAGTGCACTCAAAACATACAAGTTCCTGGTAGGCATAGAGTTGGTCAGCCAATATGCTATCATGGAGAGAGCTGACGGAGAAAGATTGAAGAGAATGGAAGCTCTCTACTGCCGACCCTCATGACCGGAATAAATGAAAATCTGAGGTGAGATTTGCCATGTGTGCAGCCAGCCAGACATCTGCACGTAAATTAAAATGAACGGACAACAACTAACATTGAGGTTAGAGGAGCAGGAAATGTCACAACAGGTTTAAATTTATGCTAGAACCTCAGGTTTGATGTCATGGATTGGGCATTTGATATATTGTATGCTACGGTGTTTACTCTGATCTGCTAAGTTAAGTTATTTTTGTGGATACATTTATCTCCCTTATCATACGGAAATCTGCCTCTAGCTCACAGCAAATAATGTCATATTGCTTACAATTTAAATAACAATTTGTGTTGATACCTAAGGTTTATTATGCATGTATATAGGTAAATATATCCTATGAGCCTCATCCTAGACTGCGAATCGTGTTTCCTTCATGAGATTTCCCAATCCTACACTCTTACTAATGAATAATTCTATTTATACCACCATTTCCTCCAGAGATTTGCACTCTCTCATACAAAGTGGAAATACATCAGACAGTTTCTTGATGGATTCATTGAATCTCCAGCAGAATTTGTATTAATTACTGTTTTCCATAATTTAGATTTTGCTACAGTACTATAAGAGTTTTCCATAATAGGCCCATTTAATAGTAGGTGTCTGGGTGTAGCGCAGGGGTAGTGCACTCACTTTCCATCTCAATTTGAGACCCGGGTTTGATCCTCATTACCAGTAATGATGGACACTAGGGTTTTATCTGGCTTCCTCTGACACCAGTGACCTCCTTACACAAACATGTGCAAAACTCATACCAAGGACCCTCTTCAGCTTATGTAGTCAGAAATTACCAGGGGTGGGGGTGGGGGAGGTTACTAATTGCTGTCATGGCCAGGGGTCTGTTCTCAGATGCTCTGGGTTCACGGGAGCAAAATCTGCTACAATTGCAGAGAAGTGTCTTGATCACGTGAATTTCCTTGATGAATTATTGAATTTCCCTCCTGGTATAGATTTTAATTCACTCTCAATTCCTCACATAGGGGAATAATAAATATCACTTCACAATCATCGTAAATTTGTTATTTAGTTTTTTTTTATTACACATGTTCATTTTAAATGGGTTTGTTATAAGCATGTTTTGCTGTTCATTTATGAACTGTCATAGATAACTCCATTATGGAAAACTGTAATACATGGCTGCAGTACAGTTTTTTTCATAATGTTCTGGACTGATTTTCTGGAGGGTCAGTAATAATTTTATTATCGCTTAGGTAAGCCAGACTGAGCCATCCAGTTCGTAATTAATGTATATACTTTTGATTTTACTGTGTTCATGATGATCAGGTAATGTAAAGAAATAGCAAACTTAATATGTCTAGCAGATTTTAAAACTTCAAATCAATTAGCTTAAGGGTTTTTTATACTGGAATCACCTTGTCTGTCCGTCCGTCCGTAGACATCATTTGTCCACGACCAGAGGATATCTTTAACACTAAAGAACAGATTTCATTAAAACTTTATGTATATCTTAATATATTAATAATGAAGTTGGTCACCTGCTATTTTGATTGAGATTATTAGCATTTAAGGAAGTTATGGATTTTTTGATGGGGAGGAGATTATTTAGCATTTAAGGAAGTTATGGATTTTTTGATGGGGAGGAGATTATTTAGCATTTAAGGAAGTTATGGATTCTTTGATGGGGAGGAGATTATTTAGTATTTAAGGAAGTTATGGATTTTTTGATGGGGAGGAGATTATTTAGCATTTAAGGAAGTTATGGATTTTTTGATGGGGAGGAGATTATTTAGCATTTAAGGAAGTTATGGATTTTTTGATGGGGAGGAGATTATTTAGCATTTAAGGAAGTTATGGATTTTTTGATGGGGAGGAGATTATTTAGTATTTAAGGAAGTTATGGATTTTTTGATGGGGAGGAGATTATTTAGCATTTAAGGAAGTTATGGATTTTTTGATGGGGAGGGGATTATATATTTAGCATTTAAGGAAGTTATGGATTTTTTGATGGGGAGGAGATTATTTAGCATTTAAGGAAGTTATGGATTTTTTGATGGGGAGGAGATTATTTAGCATTTAAGGAAGTTATGGATTTTTTGATGGGGAGGAGATTATTTAGCATTTAAGGAAGTTATGGATTTTTTGATGGGGAGGAGATTATTTAGCATTTAAGGAAGTTATGGATTTTTTGATGGGGAGGGGATTATATATTTAGCATTTAAGGAAGTTATGGATTTTTTGATGGGGAGGAGATTATTTAGCATTTAAGGAAGTTATGGATTTTTTGATGGGGAGGAGATTATTTAGCATTTAAGGAAGTTATGGATTTTTTGATGGGGAGGGTGTTATGGTGTCCTTTTCCAGAGTACATCTTAAAAACCATTTATTCAATGAGCACAAATTCAGTATTTTCCACCATTCAATGTGCCCTGCTTGGGGTATTAGCCCCATAAGCATGCTTAGGACAATTCTAGTTTAAATAGATTTAAATTAATTTGTTATTGAAGACTTAACATTAATGATATTGACTTTCTTTTTAGGCATTTACCAGGAACCATTGATGCCAGCACATTGTTAGGATTTAACAACACTGGGAATGTTTGTGAGTAGTTAGGATTTAACAATACTGAGAATGTTTGTGAGTAGTTAGGATTTAACAATACTGAGAATGTTTGTGAGTAGTTAGGATTTAACAATACTCGGAATGTTTTGAGTACAGTTGTTAGGATTTAACAACACTGAGAATGTTTGTGAGTAGTTAGGATTTAACAATACTGAGAATGTTTGTGAGTTGTTAGGATTTAACAATACTGAGAATGTTTGTGAGTACACACTGTTAGGATTTAACAATACTCGGAATGTTTTTGAGTACAGTTGTTAGGATTTAACAATACTGACAATGTTTGCGAGTAGTTAGGATTTAACAACACTGAGAATGTTTGCGAGTTGTCAGGATTTAACAATACTGAGAATGTTTGTGAGTTGTTAGGATTTAACAATACTGAGAATGTTTGTGAGTAGTTAGGATTTAACAACACTGAGAATGTTTGTGAGTACACACTGTTAGGATTTAACAATACTGAGAATGTGAGTAGTTAGGATTTAACAATACTGAGAATGTTTGTGAGTTGTCAGGATTTAACAATACTGAGAATGTTTGTGAGTTGTTAGGATTTAACAACACTGAGAATGTTTGTGAGTACACACTGTTAGGATTTAACAATACTGAGAATGTTTGTGAGTTGTTCGGATTTAACAATACTGAGAATGTTTGTGAGTTGTTAGGATTTAACAATACTGAGAATGTTTGTGAGTTGTTAGGATTTAACAATACTGAGAATGTTTGAGAGTACACACTGTTAGGATTTAACAATACTGAGAATGTTTGTGAGTACACACTGTTAGGATTTAACAATACTGAGAATGTTTGTGAGTTGTTAGGATTTAACAATACTGAGAATGCTTGTGGATACACACTGTTAGGATTTAACAATACTGAGAATGTTTGTGAGTTGTTAGGATTTAACAATACTGAGAATGTTTGTGAGTACACACTGTTAGGATTTAACAATACTGAGAATGTTTGTGAGTTGTTAGGATTTAACAACACTGAGAATGCTTGTGAGTTGTTAGGAATAACAATACTGAGAATGTTTGTGAGTACACACTGTTAGGATTTAACAATACTGAGAATGTTTGTGAGTTGTTAGGATTTAACAACACTGAGAATGTTTGAGTAGTCAGGATTTAACAATACTGAGAATGTTTGTGAGTAGTCAGGATTTAACAATACTGAGAATGTTTGTGAGTTGTCAGGATTTAACAATACTGAGAATGCTTGTGAGTATAGGTTTGTCCTGGATGTAGATCTATAGAGCTGACTGGTCTGAAAAACAAGATGGACATGCAGCTTAAATTTTTTGATGGAATCTATTTTGACCTAAACGGTGCAATATGATGCATATAACCCTTCTTCCCCCCCCCCCCCCCCCCCAAACCCCTTTGTTTTAATGTATTAGACAAAATATGCATGACATTTTACTTATAGGTCATCCATCACAAATGTTCTGTTATGTTGGTTTCATTCCATCTTGTCCATTCATATCTCCGTACTTACGTTTTGTCTGGAAATTGTCTCCGACACGTACTGTTCATTTCATTTTTATGAGAAT
Organism: Ostrea edulis; assembly: GCF_947568905.1. Classification (NCBI taxonomy): domain Eukaryota; kingdom Metazoa; phylum Mollusca; class Bivalvia; order Ostreida; family Ostreidae; genus Ostrea; species Ostrea edulis. Next base: position 79,939,154 of record NC_079168.1, read on the forward strand.
TTGTGGAAATGTTTTAAATCACATAAACCTGTGCACCTGGTATTTCCAGATTGATTTTTTTGATTTCAGGTGTTTGGCCTGCAGAAGAAGTAATGACTGATTACTGTTTAAAAAACTCAGAACAATTCAGGTAAGGTAATTCAAAAAACTCAGAACAATTCAGGTAAGGTAATTCAAAAAACTCAGAACAATTCAGGTAAGGTAATTCAAAAAACTCAGAACAATTCAGGTAAGGTAATTCAAATGTTTTGTTTGTATTGTGATGTTTTACACAGATTTGGCATTATTTCAGCCAGATTTCACTTTTATTGCCACTACACAAACTGTGCCAATGTCCATTGTTCTTCCGTCAATTTGAAAGTCATGTTACGAAAGTCACTGCTTGTATTCCTATTATCAGACAAAACATTGATTTCTCAAACAATTATTACTACATGTAATTTAACAGATGAGGGGACAGATCAATGATTCCTCAAAATTGCATCCAAGGACAAATGTCAGAGTAAAACTAACCAAAGATAGATGTTGGAAGACTTCAGAGAAATAGTGCAGATAGATTAGATAGATTTGGACTATTGAAGATTTAAAATTTGACAGTGAAAGTAGAATAATTGGCATTCAGTCTACTGATTAGGGATAGGCAGCTAAAGTCATCACGCCATGCTCTAAGATGAGTATGCACTTGGAGCACCATAACACCTCACACTAACTGCACCTCACATTAAGAGCACCTTACATTAAGAGCACCTTACACTAATTGCATATCACACTAATTGCACCTTACACTAATTGTATATCACACTAATTGCACCTTACACTAAGAACACCATGCATCAAGAGCACCTTACATTAAGAGCACCTTACACTAATTGCATATCACACTAATTGCACCTTACACTAATTGCACCTTACACTAACTGCACCTTACACTAATTGCACCTTACACTAAGAACATCATGCATCAAGAGCACCTTACACTACATCTCATACCAAGTGTACCTCCCACTAATTGCACCTTACACTGAAAGCACCATGCACTAAGAACACCTTGTATTAATAGAACCAGGCACTGTGGGCACCATGCAACACATATCAAGACCTTTACATACTTGTATCAACACTTTGTGCAAGTTACATTCCTTGTCCGCCATCTTGTGGTGAAAAAATCATACTCCCCTACATTGGCCTTTGTAATTTTCTGATTTGTAGCTTTGACATTTGTTATTTTTTTCATCAACTACAATAGGGTGGGGCAACCATAAACTTTTAAGTACACTTAATAATCATATCTCTATATTTATATTACAAATCGCATTCTCCTCTATGAACCAACCAATTTCAGCATGCGACACAATCCGTTCATATTAACTATGAACGGATTATGAACTAGTTTAAACACGTGACTGAGAGAGCGTAATGATTTGAAAAATACAACAAATCTCCCAAATCACACCTCGTATTAAGATTGTGAACTTACATGAATTATCATCCCAATCTTGTGGTCTCCTAACTCCAAAATACAGTGCACCATGCACTATTGATAAAAGGCAGGGTAAGACGAAGTGTGATGTCATGTCTATGGTTTGACGTACGTCACAATATAACTGTGACATAGGCGGATCTTAGGAGTTCGTTCTATGCAATAAAATATTTCATGACTTATATAGAAGCAATGTAAAGAGACAGTGATTTAGTAAATTGATATAAATATAAGAATTGAACAGCACTTTTAAGCTGTTCATGGTCAATATGAACGTATTTGGATTTGAGGCAAATTCTCTGTGAATTGCTAGCGGGATTCACAGAATTTGCATCAAATCCAAATCCGTTCATATTGAGCATAAACAGCTCAAAAGTGCTGTTCAATTCTTAAATAGATCACAGTTGTAATCTCTTATATTTGGTAAAAAAGGAAAAGTTGGCTTTCCAACAACTGACTCTACAAAGGGACATAACTCACATTGAATATTAAGAAGTGGAAACTTAAGATCAGGGACACTAGTAAATTGTATTTGACAACCTGGACAGAGTTTTTGAAATCAGTTGTTGGGTTGATGACATTGGTGCTGGATTGATGACATTGTCGATGATGCTGGAGATGAAACCTTTAAATTTGGTAGCTTTGATATGTAGCGTGGTGAATGCTGCTCTTGTTTTGTAGGGACTGCTCAGTTTGTGAGTTAGGAGGGGGTATGACATGCTTGGCTGGGCTTGCTGTGAGTTATCAATATGCTTGTATAATGTTAAATATGATTGTAAACTGTTGAATATAATTGTGCATATATTTTTACACATTTTATTTCAAAACGTCTAGCATGGTAAAAATGTCTTATTCAAGGTTGCAGCACGCACATATATGCCTAACATAGATTAATTCATTGTTTACATCATATCAAATGCTTTGAAATAAGTGTCCGTAATTTTTCAGCAAATTTATGAATTAAAGGTAAAAGAAACATTCATGTAAAGTTTGGTCACTGCGACGTGTTTATATGATGGACAGGATTTTTTACCTCTCCTCATTAGTTGCTATCCACTCATTTTTACCATTTTAGCTGGCCATCGTATCCAAAGCAACCAGTGTGCTAATAAGTGATGGGAATGAAGACTCTGTCGAAAGTAAGATCTGTAAAATTTACTTGAATGTATTATCTTAAGGTAGATCTATACTCGGCCTTAAATCGACTCAATCATGACAAAATTGTCTTTACAAGATAAATATATATTCCAGTAATAGATAGACATTGAAAAATATATATGTTGACTTGCTATTTTCATTGTTATTGCTTCTCAAAAGTAAGCACCCCATCAACATTAAGGAAAATGCACTCCTCCTTCTTTATTTTTCTTAATAATTATTATTTCCCCAAACAAATGGGCTGTAATAAGCAACAGACCATATACCCTTTATTTAATGATATGTAATCATTTATTCTAATAAATTGGAATAGATATTTTCATAATGTATACTTTGTGAGCCCAAACATGTTAAAAGAAATACTGTAGGAAATACCATTTGACGTCAATATTGATCTTTTCCCTAATTTTTATGGACTAAACCTTGAATTAATTGTTTTTAATTTACAGATTATTATCTTAGAATAAGGATTCGAGTAAGAAAATCATATGTTGACGTGTTATTTTAGAAGCTATCAGCTCTACAACAAGTACACCCCTCCCTAAAATCTTGAAAAATTATACATTATCATATCTTTGTAAGACGTTAAATTTGAGCATATTTACAACCTTGGATAATAATTTGAACTATGCTAAACTATAACTATTATAAGATACACGTGGTTTACAATTAAATTTTACATTTTATCTGGAAAAAAATTCTAGAGAAGGCTTTGCACAATATAAATGTAAAACGAAAGTAACAAACTGAATTTCAATGATTTTGCTTAAATATGATTAATGCATATATGTACGTATAATGTGTGATATATTTTATATACTGAGACAAAGTTTTATATGAATCTCTACAGGTCATGAAATCATTTACATGTACATAAATTGGATGTATGTACATGTACACCACTTACGCTGGTCTAAGTAGATGCAATATCAATAAGGAACTAATAGATGCCGTCCCAATAATTTTGAAAAAGGAGAGGATGAGGGAAAAATTACCTTCATGACGTTCGGTGAAATAAAACAAATTATTTGCAGCTGATCTTTGAAGCTTGCGTCAATATCGGTAACATTGTAGCAGCGAACACAACTACGATATCTGTGGTCACTGGAGCAGCGAAGTGTGAACTTTTCTTTTTACACGAGCGTACCATGTATTTGTTGATGAAAATTTGGAACCTATTCTAACCTGGATCCAAACAAAAGAAATATTATCATGATGCTCGTGGAAATCTGAATTGGTCTGACCTCCACCTTTCCCATCTGTCTCCCCCACTTTCTGATACCCCGCAATTCCATATGTTGAACATTAGGATCATAGTAAAACTTTTACATACATGAATAGTCAGTGTACACTGAATGGTTCACAGACATGTACAATGTAATTGACACAACCCCATCCACTATGTTTGTTCTCCAACCGATTTTTTTCTAAAGCTATAATCATCTCCATTCCCCCCCCCCCCCTTTTAAAAAAAAAAACCCCACAAAATCTCAACTTAAGATTTTACTGATAAGAAGATAAGAACACTCAGGAAGGAATTGATATCGGATATTCATATCTCGTATCGCCATGTGAAAATTAAATGGATATCGTTAAAATATCACATTTCGGAAAACGGAAGCGTGGTTCTGCATTTACATTTGATTGTGACGTAGGCCGAGTATAGGTCTGAAAAGAAAAGGTCTGTTTTTGAAAATGTGCTCTCTACAAATAAGCACCTATGGTTGTATACCCAGTATTTTTATATCTGTACTGAGACAAATAAAACGTAAATGAAGCAAACGCTTGCCGTGAAGCAATCTCTGACTTAGCATCTTACAAGACGTTATCTTTTGCAGATCTTAATGTTATACTCAGTCATCAAGACAACCAGTCGCAATTTGATAACACAAAAGTTTCTTCAAGGTAAATTTTAGTTTATTACAGTAAGGTCTTAATTAGAAATGTTAACCCCATTTGCGACCCTATAACTTTGATCTATAGTTAAAAGTAGGGAATATGTGTAATTTTTTACCAAAAGTGTATTCACTTTTGATGAGTAATTTGATATGCCTTTTGATATCTTTTTTCTGAGCATTGTCAATATGATTAAATACATGTACATAAAACATTGATTTTGCAATGCTTGTACTTTGAAAATAGATTTCTTTTGAGAAGATGTAGCAAGACCTTTTTAGCTCACCTGAGCTGAAAGCTCAAGTGAGCTTTTCTGATTGCCTGTTGTCCGTCTGTCTGTAAACATTTTACATTTTCAACTTCTTCTCCAGAACCACTTCGTAAATTTCAACCAAACTTGCCAAAAAGCATCCTTGGGTGAAGGTCTTTCAAATTTGTTCAAATGAAGGGCCATGCCCCTTTCGAAGGGGATATAATCACAAAAATAGGGTGTGGCAATTTAAAAATCTTCTTCTCAAGAACCACTGTGCTGGAAGGGCTGAAATTTACATGAAAGCTGCCTGACATAGTGCAGATTCAAGTTTGTAAAGATCATGACCCCTAGGGTAGGATGGGGCCACAATTGGGAATCAAAGTTTTACATACAAATATATAGGGAAAATCTTTTGAAGAACAATTGGGCCAAAGAAATTTACATTTGCCTGAAAGCTTTCTAATGCAGTGCAGATTCAAGTTTGTAAAAATCGTGGCCCTCAGGGGTAAGTTGGGGCCACAAGGGGGATCAAAGTTTTACATGCAGATATATAGGGGAAATCTTTAAATATTGGCCAAGGTGACTCAGGTGAGCGATGTTGCCCATGGGCCTCTTGTTTGGTTTGTAGTAGTGAGGTAGGGGAATTTTAGCAAGGTCATTCAAAATGGGGATACGAACAAAGATAACTAGTTCTAATTGTAACGGGGACCGTTACAGATGTTCCCCAAACCTCCCCCAATTAAAAAGTGATGTCCTTGTGAATCTATAGGAAAAAATCATTTTATTTTAGCCTTTAATTACATGTAGTACGTTCAATATGGTCATTTCAGTACCAAGAAATGAAAGAAAGTGTTGCACGTGCATACACGCGCACGCGTGTATGATTCTGAATTTTTGTTGATGTCGTTCAACAGGCATTTGTATCATATACCCACAGTATGAATTTCATAACGTTTCCACCAAATATAAGGAAGTTAAAGCGATTTTAAAATCGTCCAATCAGAATTCAGCACACGTGCATGCACGTGCTGAGCAGTAATTCTAACCACAGCAATTTGTAAGGAGTACCAAGATACATCTAAACCCCTAATATGAATAGAATTTGATGAAAAACAAAAACGTTATCGTCCTTTAAAAATTGAACATTTAAAAAACGTTGCACGCGCATGCGCGTGTGCGTTGGCATTTTTTGTTACACCAACATATAGATACACATATTGTCTACATATGCTGTGAATATCATCTCATTCGCTTCATAAATAAGATAGTTACAAACGTTTTAGTATTATCCAATCAAAATGAAGCGCACGTGCATGCGCGTGCAAATTGGTAATTTTGACCATGTAAATCAGTTAAGGGTCTCAATATCTACCTATGATATGAATTTCAAGCCATTTCAATGAACAACAAAAAAGTTAGACTGATTCCAAAGTTAGCGTACAAATTTTGTAATGCGCGTGCTGACAAAATAACTATTATATTTCATATGTACAAATGATATACTATCATCCTATTTAGGTTTTATATCGCTTCCTTCAATATTCTGATTTTCCATTTTTTGTACCAAAATTGCAATGCACGTGCGCGCGCGTGCATGCACGTGCAAACAAAATGACTATCACTATGCACATCTACAAACGTTATACTATCATCCTGGAAAGTTTCATATCGATCCCTTTTGTAGTTTCTGAGAACACTACCGGACAAAAAAGTACCAGAGAAAAAGAATGATAATAATAACTAGACACGATCTCGTTGCGAGCAACGAGTAGGTCTTCCGTCTGATTTGTTGATGCACTCGGAGTTAAGACACTTAACTCTTTAGACACTTTAGATATAATCAATTTTTCATATCATAAGCTTCTGAAGCAAAGTTGCGGTGAAATTCGTTTGAAATTCGACTCTCCAGGCGAGCCATAAGGCCCGAGGGCATATTTCATGATGTCATTTGTTAGCCCTCTATAGACTCAACAACTTTAGTTCTATATGTCTTTACAAAATATTTACCTGTAAAAAGTTATTGAGATCGACCGATATCGACAAAAAATCGACTCTACAGGCGAGCCATTAGGACCATAGGCCTATTTCTTGATATCAATCGATAGATCTCGATAAACTGAACAACTTTTGTTCAATATGTCCTTACAAAATATTTACCAGTTACAAGTTTTTGAAATCGACTGATATCGACAAAAATCGACTCTACAGGCGAGCCATGAGGCCCACAGACCCATTTTTTGATATTGATCGATAGGTTATGACACATTGAACAACTTTTGTTCAATAATGCTTTTCAAAAAATATGTCGTTTTAAAGATATGAGGCGTGAAATATTTACGATTTTGGCCCTTAAAATCTCTAATTACGTAACATATGACCTACTTTTTGATTTGATAAGATCAAGCTCGTTGAGATGAACATTTCCGCTTCTACAACTTATTATAAAATATTAATAGTTTCTGAGATATTCTCAAAAACATTTGGACCCTTCTGAACCCCTAATTTAAAGGGCCAGCCCGTTTTGCTTGATATCGTAAGAAAGGCTTTGTCATTTTAAACATTTTTTGCTCAACAAGTATTCAGAAATTCTTTACCGTTCTCGAGTTATCTCTACAAGAAATATTTAGGGGCCAAACTGTAGCTCCCTAACGGGGCCACATAGGGAAAAAACGAAATGTACATATTGTTTACATTATCATTCTGAACAACTTTTGTTCAATAATGCTTTTCAAAATATTTGTCGTTTTCAAGATATGAGGCGTCAATTATTTATGATTTTGGCCCTTAAAATCCCTTATTACGTAACATATGACCTACTTTTTGATTTGATAAGAACAAGCTCGTTTAGATGAACATTTCCGCTTCAATGACTTATTACAAAATATTAATAGTTTCTGAGATATTCTCATAAACCTTTGGACCCTTCTGGGCCCCTAATTTAAAGGGTCAGCCCCTTTTGCTTGATATCGTAAGAAAGGTCATGACATTTCAAACATTTTTTGTTCAACAAGTATTTAGAAATTCTTTACCGTTCTCGAGTTATTTCTAGAAGTAATTTTTAGGGGCCAAACTGTAGTTCCCTAACGGGGCCACATAGGGTAAAAACGAAATATGCATATTGTTCAGATCATCATTCTGAACAACTTTTGTTCTTTATTGCTTTTCAAAATATTTGTCGTTTTCGAGATACAAGGGGTAAAAAAATTATGGTTTTGGCCCTTAAAATCCCTTATTACGTAACATATGACCTAAATTTTTATATGAATAGATTTGGATTGTTGAGATGAACATTTTTTGTTCTTTGACTTATACCAAAATATTAACGATTTTTGAGATATTTGATCTAGACTTTGAGCCCTTCTAGATCCCTAATTTAAGGGGCTAGCCCCTAAATCTTGATATTTTCGAAAAGATCTCGTAAATGTGCACAACTTTTGTTCTACATGTCTTAACAAAATATTTGCAAGAAAAAAGATATTGGAGATCAAAGGTCAAAAATTGCCGAAATCGGCGAAAATTTTTGGCATCCATTTTTTCAGGTCCAGGCGAGCGTTTAGGCAAATCGCCTCCGGTAAAATTGAATCCCCCACAAATCTTCTAAAATGTTTACTCTATCTTGTGTAGAAATTTCAAGACTCTAGGTTCAAAAGTAACGGAGGAGATGTGTGGACAACAAGGCCCTTCAAAAAGTCACTAAAAGAGAGATAACTCCTGACCGGAAGTGACGTCAAGCACGAAATTTTGCAAGCAAAGTCTCGTCACCAAAAGACATCTTTCCTGAAAATTTCGTGAAAATCGATCGAGAAATGGCTGAGAAAAACGCGTGTACTACCAAGGAAAATAATAATAATAATGAAGAAGAAGAACGCGAAGAATAATAGTAAGGTCTTCCGCAGGAGACGGAAGACCTTAATAATAATAATAATAAGAAACAGAGTAAAAACAATATGTTCCCAAACTTTGTTTGGGGAACATAATTATTCATTATAACGTGCTGGCATTGAAATATTGTTTTATACTGATAATCTGAACTAAGAATACTCACAGGAATAGTCAATGTACATCTTTACAGAATTAAAGAAAATAATCCAACTCTGAAGTGTATACTATCTTACCAAAATCTTCATTTAGTTTGTGAAGTAAATTACTGATAAAATCTTTTCCAAAGTTCACAACTGTTTGTAAATGTACCTCAGTTTAATGAGCTCCTGCCTTGTAGACTCATTCGCTGGGGTGGTGACACTAAACATGAGGACTTGGAGGGAAGATTTGATTTTGTCCTTTGTGCAGACTGGTGAGTAAATCCCTCTCTGTGGTCTTGTTAAACACTTTGTCGACTAAGCTGTGATGTGCAACACTTTGTTGACTAAACTGTGATGTGCAACACTTTGTCGACTAAGCTGTGATGTGCAACACTTTGTCGACTAAGCTGTGATGTGCAGCACTTTGTCGACTAAGCTGTGATGTGCAACACTTTGTCGACTAAGCTGTGATGTGCAAGCCATAAAAAGAAGAAGGAATACTGTAGACAGTTTTATCTTGTACATGTTGTGTTCTCTGTTGATGATTTTGAATCTTTTGTGATTTTATTGTTTTACAGTCTGTTCTTTGATGATGGCAGAGCTGATCTAGCAGACTTGATATTTGATATCCTTAAACCTAATGTAAGTTTAAATCTTTGATATCCTTAAACCTAATGTAAGTTTAAATCTTTGATATCCTTAATCCTAATGTAAGTTTAAATCTTTGATATCCTTAATCCTAATGTAAGTTTAAATCTTTGATATCTTTAAACCTAATGTAAGTTTAATTCTTTGATATCCTTAATCCTAATGTATAGATTATTTCGTATTCCAGTTTTTAGTTGATTTGGGTATGAGATCATTACTATTTATCATATCATATAACACTTTGGAACAGTTTAAATCTTTGATATCCTTAATCCTAATGTAAGTTTAAATCTTTGATATCCTTAATCCTAATGTAAGTTTAAATCTTTGATATCCTTAAACCTAATGTAAGTTTAAATCTTTGATATCCTTAAACCCAATATTACTGTAGATTCCTTATTTTACGTGAGTACTTATTATCGTGAAATGACTCATATACTTCAAATTGCGTTGAAATAAATTTGCGAGTGCTCTGTTGATCAAGTGTTTTTGCATGTATTTTAGCAATATAAAAATAAAAGCGAGAAATATTTTTTCTCGAGTGATGTTTCTCGCAAAATTATGCGATAATAAATTCCTCACGTATATTTAGGAATTTACAGTATGTAAGTTTAAACATAACCATCCTCAAAAGTTAGCTTTATGAATAACAAGAGGTACTGTGAGCAATGCTCACGAAGAATACCCCCCGCTTACCCCAATCTCCAAAAGGGTGTTGGTAATAGGTATAAACTACCTCTTTTCTGAGTGTAAAAAACAAATGGCATGACAAACCGAACCATATTGCTACTTCGATGTCTAGTGCGTGTGACCTTTGACCTTTTGACCCCAAAATCGATAGGGAACATCTTCATCCCATGGGTAGTCCATATGTATGATATGGTGATGGTAGGTGGAAAGGATAATGCTTTAGAGCCCGGAAACCATTGCGTATACAGACGGACGGACGGACAGACGGACAACCCGATTCCAGTATACCCCCCCCCCCCACAGCTTGTTGGGGGGGGGGGGGGGGGGGGGGGGGTGTATAATAATGTAATTGAAAAGAAGAACATTTTATTTGGTTTAGCATGAAACCGTTTAAAGGAAAAAAGTATTTTCATATGTATATTTTAAATGAAGAATTGAAATATTCTTAAAAGAAATCTGGAGCTCAGTGTGTTTTTGGTGAGCTATATTAAGCTTTTTGTACTTATCAATAAATTCAACTTTGAACTTTTCATTTCTCCCATGGTAGTAATTAGTGCTACTGAAATTCTGCAAAATTAAAGAAGAGTAATTTGATTTAATCAAATGAATAATAAAAACTTCTCATATTGTTTGTGTATATAGAGAGTTTTTGTCACCATTTTTCACTTGAAATGTTAGGAAATTGTAAATTATGTAAATTCTGTTTTCTCTCGAGTTGCCTCAGATGGAGACTCCTTCTCTCACCAGAGGGCGCTTTACACAAGTTTCACTACACCTCTGTTAACACTTGGAAAATAGTTTCTGCATCACATCACCATTATGATATAAACAATCTTATTCTCTACCTAGAGTTATTGTTCCTTTTCTCTCTTTATAAAAGTTCAGGCAATTGTCACAACCCACTGGCACATTCATAAGCATGCCTTTACCATTTCATAAAGAACATAAAGCATCCAGCTGTTTGTCTCTTATTTTTAATTCCATGTTGACATTAAATTTCCATCATTGAATGCCCTACACTCATAAGTGTATTATACAAAGTAGTTCCAAATTCAGGGTCAGAAAACAGCTATTTTCAAAAGTTTACAGTAATAAGCAATTTGATGGCACAAAAAGTATTTCATAATATGACCAAATATTTAGTTTAAAATATAAATGATGTATGCAAGAAACTTTAAAAGGTTTTTCTAAAAAAGCTATTGACAGTGTAGTGCCTGTGGTGCAGGGAAATATTGGCAGAAAATACTCCAGTGTGCTGACAGATGTCCCAGTTCACAATTATCCCCAACTGTAAACATACCGTAAACCAAGACTGAATCTTTGGAGACCCCAACATGTGTGTGCATGTTCCTGAGTGAATGTATTAATTTCTCTTTGTATGAACTAAGAATATGATTTTATGCTTAGTAAATTTTTTGTCAATTTTGCAACAGGGCAAAGCCATCATATATGCTCCACATAGAGGCCCCACATTTGAATCCTTCAGAGATCTAGCCCAGAAACAGTTCCATGTAGATGCTCAGGAAAAGTACAGCCCCGAGGTCTGGGATCTGCACTGCAAGGTATGATGGGATACATTTTTGTGTAGCTGCAGACCTGCAGCTCTCTGGTCCCAATATTTTCCCAGAGAGCTACAGATCTGCAGCTAAAGTTTGTGTTGTTTGTAAAGCACAGTGACATTCAGGGAGAAAATCTTACATGCATGTGAAAATCCAACTGTCAAACAAATATGAAAGTCATCTTGACCCCTGGTACTGTGAGTGGAGATGAAATGTTCGTCATATCAGGAAGAAAGAACACCCCAGAGTCATCATCATATACAAAAATGTATCTGCACCTTTCTGTCTGAATCAGTATATTTATAGGTGACAGTTAATTTTCTAAATGTCTTTGGAAACACATTGTACACTAACTGCCCCCAATCATTTGATGAAGAGATTAAACCATTCACCATTGTAACTTTCTGACATAAGAATAATTCATTTTTCTTTCTCACAGCTGGTGGCTAATTCACTCATGTAATATTCAATATCTTTGTTCATGTCAGTGTTGTGAAATTAAAATTCCAAGAAAACAGAAAATTCTGCCTTGAAGTGTGATCATTCTTAATTTATGCACTCAATGTCTCTAGGTTTCTGGTGAAAAAACTTTCAAGTATTTTGAATTTTGTAAAACATTAAGTTCTTTTTGCTCCTTTTGTACATTGCATGCATTTAAATTGGAAAAATTACCCAAATTTAATTAAATGAAATTCAGTAAAAATTCCAACTTATGATGCCATTTCATAAAATCAAAATTTAGAATGTTTTATTTACATTTATAAAGGTGAGAAAATGTAAAATGATAACCACATTGTATGTATTGCTTAAAAAGTTCACTCTTTAATATATAGATGGATTCCTACAAATGGTTTTGCATTAATTATTACATCACACTTAAATCAACTGAAATTGGCACTGCAAACATCTCTGACCTTTCTCTCCGAGATTTATTTTGTGAATAAAACATCTGGGACATTTGTGGCTTATAATAGTAAACACTGAGCGACAGATTGAATTCATGTAGAGCCATTTTAGGAATATTCTGTTTTGTATCTGTATAATGTATTCCAGTTCTAAAATCATTTACCACAAGGTTTTCCTGTATGCCTGTAGTGTCTTCATACAAAAGTGCATCGGAATTACTCATTTCTCTTTAAACAACATACATGTAATAGCCAAAAAAAAAAAAAAATGAAAATGTCACAATTTCTCATTTAAATAGTGATAATATATTTAGAACCTTTCTGGAATAATGTTATTACAGTTATCAGCATATATTTACATGTTCCTCCATATTTAGAAGCGCGGTATTGATGTGGTAAATATAACGTGGTATTTTTCATGCTTTGCTTGATTTGTCCTTTGTTTATTACAAGGAAGTTGATGATACCATATTCTCTATTTCCCAGTTCATCTCCGAGTTCATTTTTCGTTTTAAATATTTTGAATTGAAGATCGTAGATATGGGGGGTTTTTTTCCAGTCAGTCTGTCCAAATTTTAACCCTTGATCATAATATTTTGATTATTGAAATTCAAAGTGTAGGCTAAAAGTTGAATTTGCCATTAATAGACTTTGCCAAAGTCAGGAATGTGGTGTTGCACACACACAAGTTGTTTATAATGAGTGAGTCAAGGTCAATGACAATTAATGAAAGTAAAATAAGTATGGACAGAACAGTTGAAATCTGAATAGCAAATAGACTTATAATGAGATCAAGAACTGCATAATTAAATAGGAAGGAAATAGATTTGATTCAATTCTTGATACCCATTAATGAAGATATGTATTAAGTGTGTTTTGAAATACCAAAGTCCTTATTCTGACAATACGACATCACAATGATGTGAAACCACCTTCATGAACAAATACTTTTTTACCAGGATACTACCGCTTGAAGCCCCATTGATTCTTCATTTATAATCAAAGATATAGTTGAGTGTCAAATCACTGTATAAACGGGTGAAGATGGCAGTGATGAACCTCATAAATTCTATATAGAAACAAAATTAAGAGTAGGCAAACAAGGACCCCTGGACATACCAGAGGTAGGATCTGGTGCTCGCCTTGAGCTCTACATCTTTATCAGATAAATGGAGTGATCAGTAGTCAAAATCAGGGTGTAACGAGCGGTCTAAGAATGGGTGTGAAACACGTCAGACAGCATCTAACCCCAAACAGATTGTATTAATAAATTATTGGTATCTTATGGAAAGCAGAGGTTGTAAGGAATACATTTAGCTAAGGTTTTTCAAGAAAACAAAGTGATGCTGGTTTCACATGTTCCTATCAGTAAATAAAGTGCAAGAATTCATCAAACTTGTGAAAAAGTAGAAATTAAAAGTTACTTTCATCATACTCTAAATGATGTCATAGGACTACTTGAAATAAAGACATTGATAGACATTGAATTAATACTGGTACTGCTTATCCTCACATCCTTTATTTAATCAGTTCCATTCAGTGATGTATCACATCTTTGTGTAAAACTTATTTTATGTGATGATGTAATTGGGTTACTTCTTGAAATTCTTACTAGACTCAAAACGTCACATTACTTTTTTGTGTTAGGGCCGCTTTTTGGCAACTTCACCCCCCCCCCCCCCCCCATCCAACATTCCTCTATATAATAAAGGTGTCACCACGTGACCTAATATCGTAACAAATAGTACACCACTTTGTCATTGCATTATGTAAGAAGTACATGTATGTGCGCCACAACTTCATCACGTGGTCTTATATTTGAATTACACAACAGCGCCACCATGTGTTCTAATAGAAGTATGACATGGTGTCATCTAATCTCGGCAGAGATTCGGCTTGGCTGAATATTTGGACTGACGCCTTCATACATTTACTTTCAGCTTCAGCCGGTTCTAGCAATTATTGTGCACTTAGGTGACACTGCTGTTCGCTTCAAATAAGTTACTTGACTATTATACCAAATCTTTTTCACTATTAATGCTGCATTACTTACCGTCTAAGTATGTGAATTCCATAAAATAAACTATTACCAAATTTTCTGTTGAAATGATAACTTCCATGGCGCAATATTTTATCTCCCGAAATTGAAGAGTTTCTATAGAGTTGCTATAGTTTGTTCTTTAAATTAGCGATATACAAGACGGTATGTGGAGAAACAATGTATCAGTAACTAGACAATACAGACTATAGGAACTCTTCAATTTCAGGAGATAAACTATTGTGCCAGGGAAGTTATCATTTGAACGGAAAATTTAGTAATTCTTTTCAATTTAGGATGTTCATACCTAGACGGTAAGCAATGCAAAATTAATAGTGATAGAGAGTTAGTTTAACAGTCAAATCACTTATTTGAAACGAACAGCAGTGTCATTTCCAGACATGAATTATGAAGGACTGCTCCGAGATTCGGTGAAGGCGTTAGTCCAAATATTCAGCCGAGCCGAATCTCAACCGAGATTAGGTGTCATCATGTGACCATATAGCTCAAGTATGCAACTTCGTCACCACATGATCGCCATGTGGTGGGGTGTGTTGCGTGAATTCAGTGGGGTCTGATGGAAAGCAGACATATATATGTTTCTGTTGAAAGAAATATTTCTACTTCAGAACGGTTGCATTCTTGGTCATCTCACGCACATGTGCTCCTGTGGGGGTCCTAAAGGACACACATACTGCATAAGATAGGATTCCTCGATCATATTGTAAAATCAATTTTTGATTTTTAACCCACCTACCTCCAACCCCAAATTCAAATCTTATTTTGATAGGTCTTCAATGAATGAAATTAGTTCCTTATTGTAATTTACATCTGGGCAGTTTAGTAAAGCATTTGAAATCGTGGATTTGTTCATCCCCCCCCCTCCCCAAGTGTGTGGGGGGGACACCAAAAAAAAAAACACCCCCAAAAATATTAAGTTAACGACAATTAGATCTGCTGTTGATCTCTGTTTCAGATGAAGATGAATGAAAGTGGAATATATGACGAGAATATACATTTTCCACTTCTGATGACTTTAACTAAACACAGCTGACGTCACATGCTGCGGTCAACTACTGTCTGTGATATTAAGAATTCCAAAAATTCATATCATACATGTGCGTCCAAGTTTTGCTGATTTGACATGCTGTACTGCGTGTGTATATTCTGTATGTCAGTGTGTTGTAACATAAAATATAACATTTTAAAAAGTCCTCTCGGTCTTTTTTTTTTTTTTTTTTTTTTTTGCAAGGTCTTAAGATTTCTGGCTGTGACGCAGAGCATACAGTTTCTATTGGTTTTAACCACAAACTGGATCCAGTTGCTCGGAAGCTAATTCATGAAATCTTCAATGTTTGTCTCAAAATGTACTTGTGGTAGGTGTTTTGTGAACACAAATGGCTACATGACGCGGTGATGGTGGAGGTTTAAAAACGATCTTTTGAGGTGTGTACTTCAGGCTGATAATCGATATGTCTGTTGTTGTTTTTTTTAACACGCTTCTGTGTAAGAGAGAGCACCATTAGAGTGTTTGTCGACACATAGAAAAGGGAACAAAAATTCATCGGATTATAATCTTCCGCTGAAACACCTACGCTGTTTGATGTCGATATTTCTTGAAAGGGAGAAGGTTAAAATTCCTTTGGATAAAATTAGATGTGATTAAAGTAGATGAATGTCTGAATTAAGATTTTAATTAATGCGCTAAGAAGAAAGTGACAACAATTGTTATTAAACAAGTTGACGTTTAAAGTCGATGAACTTTTTGAAGTGGCGAACAATTTTCAACACGTTCTATAATGGCGTCATATTAATGCGTAGGAAAACTATAAAATCTTTTCTCAGTTCTGTGCTTTCAGATGTTTGTCTGTGTTTATTTACATCATATAGTGCATTATTATACGGTAATTAAAATATTCCATCTGGCGCCCAACATTTTGAGTTTAATTGCACATCATTCTGGACTTATATAGTAATTACATGTATATCTATTCTGAGAATTCAATTTTTTGAATTTTCAATCATTAAGGATTTTTTCGTAGCTAAACTTCAAAGACGATTTTCATGCAGAAGGTGGGCTTAATATAGAGTTTTAATCATTTCCATAATTGTCAAACATCAACACGCCTTTGCTTCGTTTGTGTGCTTGTTGATTTACGTCCTATTCAAGAATTTTTCACTTTTGTAGAGACGTCACCAGATTTTAGGTCTTTGTTAGACACAAAAAGGGAAAAATGTGTTGATTGATACGACATCAAATATAACTAAGATTACATGTATGCGTGCGCACGCGAAGGAAGTACACATTTTCTCAGACCTTTCCAGAAATTGGAGAATTTTACGATAATATTTTCTTATGAAATCAATATGCAACTATCGAAATTGATTTATTGCAATATTTACAGTGTTTGTAGAAGAAATGAGATATTTATGATTTCTTAGAATGATACAGTGGTTGTAGAAGAAATGAGAAATTTACGATTTCTTAGAATGATACAGTGGTTGGAAACTTGTACATATATTGTTATATGTAAATCTGGTGATCATGATAAAAATTCAGTAGTCTTACAACAATTAAGAAATGAAGCATGTCAACGCTACAAATGTTAAAAACGGACACAGGGTCCGCCGTTGTAAGTTTTTTTTTCAATTTGAAATCTGCATGTGGGAAAAACTGGTAAAATAATTAAAAGACATGTAGATTAAATGATTTTCCCCAACATACGGAAAACCTGTAATAATGTGGTGAATGTTAAAAGATTGGAATAAAAGCACCAAGTAGGGCGACAGACAGACAGAAAAATAATGTGTTCGGGTACAAAACATCCCGAACAGAAAAAGAGGCCAATAAACTATAGCAATGACTCTATTCCAGCCAGTAAACTATAGCAATGACTCTATTCCAGACAATAAACTATAGCAATGACTATTCCAGACAATAAACTATAGCAATGACTCTATTCCAGACAATAAACTATAGCAATGACTCTATTCCAGCCAGTAAACTATAGCAATGACTCTATTCCAGACAGTAAACTATAGCAATGACTCTATTCCAGCCAGTAAACTATAGCAATGACTCTATTCCAGCCAGTAAACTATAGCAATTACTCTATTCCAGACAATAAACTATAGCAATGACTCTATTCCAGACAATCATTTTTCACTGACTTGGATGTAGGAAACTTTAAATCAGATAATGGGTGATGAGTTTGATGCTGTTTAATTTGTTAAAGTTAATGTATGTTTTACACACCGTAATCCGCTACAGCTGAAAATTCATACAGAAAGCATGATTTTCATATGATTTGTTAGAATTGAGTGATGCCATTGTTTTGTGCCCTTTCCAGGATCCCAGCTCAGGGGCTTGCTTCCGCTAACAAAAATGTACACAATACGTATATTCTAGAATATAAATATAGTATTGTTTATAATTTTAAGGGGAGCGAACCTTTGTGATCATTGTCAATGAATTAACTAAAACGTGGAAAAACGAATAATCATCTATTTATTTTAAGGTATCGATCTACGAGTGATAAATGGCTGATTTCACTTCCCATAAATTCAATCAGTTTTGTTTTATCGATGAAAAAGTGAAGATAACATACATTGATCAATCTCATAAATTCTATCAAGAATACAAAATTAAGAGTAGGGCAAATACGGACCCCCAGAAACGCAAAAGGTGGTGTCTAGGAGGAGTAAGCATCCCCTGTTGACCGGTCACTTGATTTCAGTACCAGAACGGCACACCATATGTATACTTTGCATAATATGACGTAAACCAAAGGCGGTTTAAATGAACAAAGGCTTGATAAAGCAGACCACACCTTTATTGCCTGCATTGTATGTATTTGCTGTCCATAACCATGGTCTATATATAGACTTTTCATCCGGAATTCCCCCTACCATCTCTGAAAACTATGGAATATAAAATGTGTTCACAGCGTTGTTCCCGACGCAAATATTAGTACGCACCGACGAAAAAAAAATCGTCCCGGACGCAAATATGCACACACGGAAAAGTTACCGTATCATATGACAAAGAAGAGGTCCTCTACACTGAGCGATTGTGCTGTTGCAAGCGAGGACGACTTTGATGGAGTATTATGACCGAGTTTAGCTCACACACGTATGCTTGACCTCCGTGCACTTTCTTCACTAATGGAGTGTAATTCGCCATACTTCATTTATCATTTTGTCCATAAGTATCAACGTTACACAACGTTAACATTTCTCTTTTGTTTTGATAAACACACTGCACTTTAGGTAGGAAAACTCACACAATTACTAGAGAGCACGTTCATTAAAATATTCCCAGAATGAAGCCGTTGCGGGCACCTGCCGGAGCACCTGTAGAACAATTTACAGCAGGTGTCTGTCCTCCATCCTCCTGTCGTCACTTTTTCAATGTCTAGATATTCTGTTTCTTCACGGATATTATTTGCTTGACTGTGTCGGCAGCAAGGCTTGAACACCAAAAAGGAATCGGATAGAAACAGGTCCAGTCTTGAAATCCTTTATAAAAAATACTGGTTATATATTTCCTAATAGATCAACACCATATAACTTAATTTATTATTATTATTTTTTTTTACGAAATCCTGTCTAACAGGTTGGTTCAGTTAGAGATCAAAGACTATCTCATGGTGCTGATTAAACCAGATCTGGAAATGAGCCCAGGTATCAAGAAATTTAGTCCAGGATGACTCTTGAAAATATGCCTATAATGCCATTTTTTCACATCGGTAATCATTGAGGATAAGAAAACGTCTTATTCCGTGAAAGTATAAAATTCAGATGGCTTCGAGGGAATTGTGCTAGACTTTTTGAATCAATTACCTCGGAATGGGTGTGATTCCAGCTAACATGCTTTTAATGAGCACAATTAAACATCGCTACAAAAACTGGATATCACTTCTTTGTACATTTCTCATACAACCCTAAAAAATAAATTATACAAGAGTATTATCAAAACAAGATACATAAACAACTAAAACATTATATGTAAATCAGACTCTGGAAAATTAGCTTATAGCAAAATCGTAAATCAAAATGAATACAGACTGCAACATTATCTAAGGCTACCTTTAGAAAAATGCGATAGATATGTGTTAACAATGTTAAGAATCAGTGTCCACCCACTGTATATTGACACATGTAGATATTCTAAACCCCCTATTCTTAAAGAAAAATACATCTATGCTGTTCATGTAAATTGTTTATTGAGGATGAAATCAAATTATGAGCAATACAGATGGCAATATGATTAAGACGTTAAATATAGATAGCCACTGTTCCTTCGCCTAGCACCCATCACTAGAGGTGAAAGTCGCCAGTCTTGGGATATGACCTTAGAAACAAAGGCAGGAAAGCTACACCCTTCTCTGCTAAGCATATTAAAGGGCAAACTTTGAGACACTTCAGATAAAGCATGTGGCGTTTTTACATCACAGGAAACAATTTTTGAATGCAACTTAGAATAAGATACAAACAAGCAGTCAAAACTTCATTGTCTTTTGAATTCGTGAGAATAAACAACATTGAAACAATAGCGGGAAGAGGTCGAAAGGGAAAAACCCCCAAAGAATTTAAAAAGAACCAGCAGACGAACTGACTAGCACTGTGATCACAATTTTCCACTGGTGTGTTACCATACCTCGGTTCATTAAACTACAGTGGTCATGATTGAGACTACCCCTACCTGGCCCTGAATTTTGAATGATTTGACTCACCATCGAGATCAAAGTGTGAAAACGGAAGTTCTCATCATCGAGATCAAAGTGTGTAAACGGAAGTTATGGTGGCCGCTATATCGATATAAATATTGACCCTTCCTATGTGTACCCTCACAATCGCTCACATACTTGTCCATATTTGCTACATGTTCCACATCTACGCAATGAGCTAAAAAGCCATTTCTATTTTATTATGATTACTTTCATGGTGAGAGAAGTGACGGTCTTGCATTTGAGTGACAGGGGACAATTGGGTGAAAGAAATTTCGCAATGTATCATATTATCATCGTGTATAAAGTAATTCTAACATGGCTAAACTAGGCATGCGCATTAGGTACTTTGTAGGTACGAAGGAAGACAAGAATAAATACAAACGAGACTCTGTGTAATAAAACATGTCTTCCGTGTTCAACATTAAACAATCATGTTTTTGTGTACATTTGTCGTACATAAAAGGAAATAAACCAGTTAAACTTGTATTTCAGAACCAAGGAGTTCTTAAATTTTTGATTGAAAGGATTCCTTGTGATAGAACCTTTGAATGACCGCAACAAATGTCACCTGACATGTTTACCGTTGACACACACACCAGGAATTGTGGTTACCTGTTTAAGATTGACACAACAGTCAACAGAAGCTGCATTATGAATAAAAGCATTTTATAATTTCCTTAGAAGACAAAACCTGGTAGCCGACCACCCTCTGTCAGTGGTTTGGAAAGTGCTTGGGAAAAAAAGTGACTGGTTCGGATGGTCGTGGGGAATTTCTTTGAAGAGTTCATATTTTGCGTAGTACTTTGTATTTTTTAAACATTTAAATAGAATTTTAGTGCATATCGATTAAATCACATGAGATCGAATTTTCTTTACTTGAGTAAATGATGAAGTTCTTGTTTTATGTGCAATTTAGAGAATGGGAATTGGTGGTAAAACAACGAAAATTTAACCTCTATGAACATTATTTACTTTACCCGCACTTTCTAAAGAAAGTTCAGGTATATTATTGCTACCCCCACCCGTCCGTCACGCTATCTTCTTCCTCAAACTCCTCTTTCATTTTAAGCAGTAGCCAAATCATCCTTTGCAATATGATTGATGGCGTCCTATAGATTTGCAATAAAGGGTTTGAACAACGGGGTTTTGGGGGGGGGGGGTGACAAGAAGCTCTCTTACATTTTAAGCAGTCGTTGGGAGTATGATTGGTGGAGTATTGAAGATATGTAAAATGGTTTTAGAATTCGTTTCATTTTCATCCTGGGGACGAATTAAAGGTCGAAAAATGACGTTTTTCTACAACGAGATGCCCATGGGCCTGTACAGTCATCTTAGTTTAATGGAACCATGCAAACGCTAAATGATTTTAGACTAGTAATGAATGTATGATATGAAAAACTATCATAACAGGTCCACGGACCACATGTTCGCCTGATCATTTTGTACGGAATTCGATATACAGGGTGTTTCATAATACATGTATATGTTACATTTTTAACTTTATATATCTTTGTTACTTATCATACTTTTTACACACACCATACATCATTTTAATTAAACATCAAATCCTACATTTTTATTCTTGTGATAAGGTTTGGGAAATTATTGCGTCATTAAGCTTAATTGTGACATGAACGATGATGCCACAATTTTAATGCCTTTCAAAATGGATCGATCAACAGAAGGCTGAAATTGTAAAACTCTATTACCAATATAAATCACCAAAATTCGTTCAGAAGTTAATGAAGGAAAATATGCCAAAGGAGAAGAAGCTCTCTAGAATGCTCATCAGGAGGTTATAGTGACAAAGTTTGAGAAGACAGAGACAGTATGTGATAAAAGACATGGCAACCCGGGAAGACCAAGGACTTCAAGAACCGATGACTTTA
Source organism: Ostrea edulis (assembly GCF_947568905.1). NCBI lineage: Eukaryota > Metazoa > Mollusca > Bivalvia > Ostreida > Ostreidae > Ostrea > Ostrea edulis. The sequence goes on from NC_079168.1 coordinate 79,961,424, forward strand.
TCAATGAAGTGAAGAATTTAGTTACAGAAACTCTTCAGGAAAGTGTCAGACAGATGTTTACGGAAATTAATGCTGAAAATACCAGTATTTCCAGTGTTTACAGAACTTTGAAATATGACATGAAGTTGACACCGTACAAGTCTTCAGTAATGCAGCACCTCAAGGAATCAGATATCCAACCCCGACTTGAATTCTCAAGGTGGTTGCTTCAGTAAGGAAATGACATTTTCCAGAAAATTTGGTTTTCGGATGAGGCTCATGTTTACTTAGACTGTGAAGTGAATAAGCAAAATGTGCGATACTGGTCAACAGAAAAACCAGAATTTCACCAAGAAAAACCTCTTCATTCACAAAAGGTGACAGTATGGGCTGCATTGAGTAGTCAGGGAGTCATTGGACCCTTCTTTTTTTTTTTAAGAAAATGGTGAAACAGCAACAGTAAACCCAGAACGCTACCTCCACTTATTGAGAACCAAATTTCTCCCAATCTTGCGAAGAAAATATGGAGATCTACAGACTGTTTGGTTTCAACAGGATGGAACTGCACCCCACACTTCTTTTGCTGTTTTACATTGGTTAGAGGAAACATTTGTGAACAGATTGATATCATACAGAACACAAACAGTATGGTCTCCGCATTCACCGGATCTAAACCCTTTGGACTTTTTTCTATGGGGATTCTTAAAAGATAAGGGTATACATATCAAAACCACAGACACTAGACGAACTCAAAAGGAAAATTAAATTTCATACAAGGAGTGTCTCAGTAGAAATGTGTGACAATCAGGGATCGAAATTAACTTTTTTTTCTACCACAGGCTAATTTTAGCCTGTGGGTAAAAAATCCACAGGCTAAAATGAAAACCTACAAGCTAAAATAAAAATAATGAAACAGTGCTCTTTTTATATATATTTTTTTCAATCAATGATTTTCCCCATCATTACTGAGCCTAGTGGGTCAACAGGCAGTGTTTGGACAAGACACTAAGTTACGTAAGTCATATGGTGCAATGTCTAGGTCTCTTGATTATCGCACCTCTAACAGTCTAATCCACGACTTGTTTACCGCAGGTCTAGATCCAGTCTTCCAATTTCATGCCACATCAGGGTTGTCACTAGTGATTTTTTAAAGCGAATACAGGACTCATGGTTTTATAAGCAGCACGATCACGAGTCCTATGACTTTTTTGATAATCGTTTACGCGGTGAGAAATGCACCCGTGTCGTCACTACAACCCGACCTCAATATGACAATAAATTTAGATAGGACATTCTCATGATTCTGATAAAAATAACTACCGGAAGACTTGGTAAAACATAGACTCCGATATTTTTTGTTGATAAATGAATAACAAAAACATCATACTTAGAATTATTCAATTTAATCACCCCTATAGGTGAACAGGACTCGTGGCACATGTCGATATGCGATGTCCGATCTCTAAAGCATTTGTTTGACTCCGAATTTCTTAAAAAATCATAAAAGAAAAATCCGGATAAAAACGGTTATTGAAATCGGTCGTTCATGTAAGCGTTTGTATGATTCAGAGTGCAAGTTTGAGAAAAGCGAATAGCGCATCACCGTATAAAACGGATACGATACGATCATGGTTTGTAAATCACCACTCGCTAAGATTTTCGAGTGTCCATTACTCGCTATTTTTCAAATGTACTCGCATTTTGCGAGTATTTCTCGCTAATTTCGAGCCCTGACAATGTTGTGAAAAATGTCTAAAAACGGCTTTTACTTGTTGTTAGAAGAGACGGTGGTCATTTAGAACATTTAATGTAACATTTGACGTTATGAGATTGAACATGATAAAAATTAGGTAATCAGAAATTTTATAAATTTCAATTGATAATTAAAATGTCCTCTTAAATTTGAAAGTTAGGTTCAGTATTAATCACGATGAATCTAATGAATACATGTAGTTACATGATATAAACTTTTTTTTATTTATCTATTTCCTGTATTTGTTCAATTATAGATTCAAAACGTAACATATATTATGAAAAATGTATGTATGTAAACTAGAACTATTTAGGATTCTTGGAAGCCAGGTACGAAGGGGAGTACATTTAGAAGCAATCAGAGTTTGTTTTACAGTGTTCTCGAGCTGTAACTCAGTGGTATCTGCTTCGTAAACAGGAGGTCGTGAGTTCGAGCTCCGCCGGTGCCATATGACCGCGTCAAACAGCTGGTGGCGTCTCCGTATGGGGTGGAAAATATTTGACGGGAAGTAAAACAAACATCTGCTACTGAATGTAGCGGTCCTTCGGATGAGATCGCAAAAACCGAGGTACACTGTACCGTGTCACAGCAGGTGTGGCACGATAAAAATAATTCCCTGCTCAAAGGCCGTAAGCACCGATCATACTGTATACAGGCAATATTCGCCCCGTTTTATTTTCGCTCCTTTCGCCTTCGTTGTCACTGCGAATTTAAGACTGGGCGAAACTGTTTTCTCTCTTTTCATACAACTATGTTTGGGCAAATTTAAAACGGGGTGAAAATGTCTGCAAGTGTAGAAAGGCGAAAGTAACACGGGGCGAAAATAACCCTGTATACAGTAGGCTTAAATTTTACAGCTCCTCACTGGCAACGGTGACGTCTCCATATGAGTGAAAAATTCTCGAGTTCCCACTTAAACAATATAGAATCAATCATATATTGTATAAACACATGCAATTTAGTTTTTAAAGAAACCAATTATCAATTCACTATATTTTGGATTTAGAGTGTTTGATACATACATAATGTATCAATAATACATGTACACGCGTTATGCAAATCATAGACAACTTCTTTATATCTAAATTGTCACATATAGTGCAACAAACATCCTAAATTTTTCGTCCCATTTTAATTTAATTGATAAACTCTGCCAAGCAATTACATAAATCCAAAATTACATTGACAGTTTTGATGATCGGGTCATTGGAATGTCTGTGGATGCATTATTCATTTTTGAACTTTATCAAGATTTAAGGCCTCCTAGAAATTAATATTCCGTAAGAATCTCTGCTGAACAAGAATTTTTGTTTTCAGCTTGTGATGATATTCAGAAAAGAACGGCAGCATTCGATTGTGCCTAATATACTAAAAATAACACCGCGAGGTGAAGGCCAAGTGATTGAAGCGCTAGGTTAGCAACCCAGTGACCCCTGGTCTGAATTTAGGCGACTGCGTTAAACCTAAGATGTTTGAAGACTTTATTGAGTGACCAAAAAGATAACAATCAAAACAATTTTGGAATCCCCAATTTCTTTTTGACATGATGTTTGTAAAATCAAATGTTATATTCACCTCGAAGACACGTGCGGGTGAACAAAACCGGGTTTGATCCCGTGCTGCGTCCAATCAAAAACGTTTAGCATGGGTAGTGACTGTTCCTTCGCCAAGCGCCCGACTTTAAGAGGGAAAGTCACAGGTCTTTCGGATATGATCTTAAAAATGGAAGTCCCGTGTCACGGCAGGCGTTGACATGTTGAAGAACCATCACTTCAGCGCCATGCGCACGTCACGATTTGCATCTTTTAGCATAATGTGACGTCACTATATGATTGAAAAATTCTCGAATCAATCAATCAAACAATCAAAAGTGCAACACATTACTTAATGACTTCCAGTTTATCTCAGGGAGATACGTAGATGAGTAGAGGTGGTAGATATAGGAGATCGTATGGTGTCCTGATAAGACCATTCGCTAAAGCGTGACAGCGCGTTAGTCACAACACGCCGTTACGCCAACAAGCAACGCGCCGTTACGCTAACACAACTTTACACAACTCTCCTTCGCGCAGACGCGCATGCACACAACTCACCTTCGCGTCTGCGCGAAGGCGAGTTGTGTAGAGTTGTGTTACATGTAGCGTGACGGCACGTTGAAGACGAGTTGCTTATTGGCGTGACGGCGTGTTGCTACTAACGCGCTGTCACACTTTTGTAAATGGCCCTAAACGGACACCATAGGATCCTGGGTACTGAAAGAATTAACGGAAAACTAGGAAATTGAGTTGTAAAATGTCGCTTGATAGCGTTTTGATATTATCAATTTCACATTTTATTGTATTCTTATACTACCTTTGCTATTGAATTCGGAAATCAGTCCTTAATGTGAGAAAATTCTAAAAGGATAAGACACTTAGCGCAAGGCTATCACAAAACAGAACATTTCTGTTCGACTGAATCATCCATTCAAAAATTTAGAGGAAGTGTATTTCTATGTAAATGTAAGTTTTGAAAATCCCTAATATTTAGCAATTAGATATTTAATAAACAGAGATGCAGCAAAACTCTGTCATACGTTTCATTATGCATATATTTTTGAAGGAGTATGAAGAGAAATACTTTATCAGACGACGAGAGGATAGATGGGAGCAGGTGCTTGATGACGTATAATGGAAATTAATTTCTTTCCCGATTTGGCAGAGTTGTGATAATCTTTCCTGGCCATTGATTTGATCCTATTTGTATCCCGTTACGTTATACGTTACCATCCCTCCATTATGTCGACTTTATATACATTAATGAACATAAATTTTAATGTTTTATGGTAAATATTTCAGAAAAACGGCCCTACTATCCAACGCATTCTTGTTTAAGGAAAGACACATTAACCTATACAGCTTTATGTACCTCTCGCCTGTGAGTCTGTGACAGAACATTTGTTTTTGAGAACAGGAGATCGTGAGTACATGTAACAGTCTTTTAAACGGGTAGTAGCTGTTGTTTTAAACTGGTAGTTACTGTTCTTTCGCGGACTGGTGAATGGCTTGGATCTTTTATGTGAAGAGTTTCTGGACGGGGTAGGTTTGGGCCTCTTATGTATCATAGAACTTGGATCCACATACGTTTTCATTTGATGTTCGTTTGATTGTTTGGCTTTGTTTCACCGCTCGGGGGCATTGTTTCAGAAATTCCGTTTTTGACGAAATCTTATCCGGGCTTTTCATCTTATAAAATGTTGAACAAGTCAGCAAAGTTCAGAACAGTTTTTCCGTCAGTTGAGGACTAAACAGGAAATTCCAGGACATTTCTTAATTGCAAAACAATCGACGGTTTTCTTCAGTGTTTTTTTTTTAAATATGAGGTTATGTTATCATTTAGGAAATACCGTTTTGTGATTTTATTACCATTAACATTTTTTTTTATCTTTTAATTGACATGTATGATTCAATTTGATTTCCTTCCTATGCACTGCGAAGAGAAACTTTTTGATCTTTGACATTTATGAAAGAAAAGAAGAAAAAAAAAACTAAACCAAATCCTTTATTCATGAATGTGTATTATATTCAGTTACATAATAATGTTACAGGTGTAAATCATGAGGTGTGACCAATTCGAAATATAGGTCATCACCTCTCTGTAGGGCCGTGGGGATGAGGACGTTTAAAATGTATAAAAACAAGCAGGTCGTTCTAAGGAACCATTTTTATTGCTCAATCTTGAATAGCAGCTTGTGAGGAGCTTCTGTAGTCACAGTCATGGTTTTCACTTCCGTGTGTTCAGCATTCACTGACGTTAAATAACGATATCGTGCACTTCCCTCAAAAGGAATTAATAATAAAAGCCCACGTCTGCTTATCTTGTGGTAAGTCTGTCTGGGCTATGAAAGTTTACTAAGGGAAATAACCCAGTTTTATCAAAATGAAGGACATGGATGTTGTCATTTATTCAGCAATTTATTGATATGCAATCTAAAAGGGAATTGACTCGTGCCTAGTCATGGTATTGGGACGAAAATATTATGTCGTTCCAGAGACGATCCACTTGAACCAAATAAACAATTTTTATACAGCGGCATTCAAAAAAAGCTTCTCAGTTTTAGTTAGAGATGATTGAAACGTTAACGGAGGTCAAGTGTCACGGCTGATGTTGGCACGATAAAATATTTGGTATTGGGTGTCATGTATAGGTCTAGATTTGAGACACTGTGCATAAGTGACAGAATCTAGAAAGCGACACAAAACTCCGAACAAACAAAAACAAAATTTGCCATCCGGCTGACTTCTGCAGATTTCGATACCCTACATCTACATACGTAACATTTGATGGAATCAGCTGAGGAGATCCGAGTGTTATATCAGCACCACCATTTTCAATCGGATGACGTGACACCATCATTATAGTCCGCGCAAAAGCGCATTCTGTTCCAATACGTTGGAATTCCCATGAGCAAGAAGTGTGCTCCTTTTTTGTTAGCTGACTTGTTTTTATATTCTTATGAAGCAGATTTTATTCAAAAGCCTCTACATGAGAAGAAAAAATCTCTTGCTGTGGCCTTCAAGTCGATATTTAGATATATCGACAATGTTTTATCTATTGACAATCATTATTTATTATTCATATGTCGATTCAATATATCACTGTGGGTTCGAAATAAAAGACACCACCGAGTCTTCCACATCTGCTTCGTACTTATATATCTTATTGAAAATAAAGATTAACGACAAACTAAGTACTCAACTTTATCTCCATCGTCAACGTCCTATATTTATGAATCAATATTCCACCATCACTAGCAGGTGTTTATATCTCTCAACTGATTCGATATGCAAGAGCTTGTTCTGCGTATGAACAGTTTTTAAATCGAGGCAGGCTACTGACAAACAAGTTTATATCACAGGGGTTCCAAAAGTTTCGTTTAAGGTATTCAATGTATAACGACCATATTTCATATCTGTTAATTGGATGGTGGGATTTTTGTAAACATGGTATCATTTTGAAGGATTTATCAAATAAAAATAATCCACCATATGTATTTTCAAAATTTTGCTTACTGCTTGATTTATTTTACCTAAAATTTAACATTGAAGTCTATGGGAAGAGCATGTTTTATTAAACTATTTTGAAAGAAATTATATTTTCATACATATTTCTTAATAGAAAGTTACATACTTTCTCTTTATGAAAATACGAAATAAAATTAATCATTTACCACACACGTTTTTAGAAAATTAGATTTTGCTTATATATATTTTTTTACAAAGGGCAGATAACTCTTCAAAAAGTCTCAAGTGCAAAAATGTCAGATTCTAATTATTTACCAACCATATCAATTCCATCTACTTCACTTTTATCATTATTTAACAATAAACATTTATGTTGATTTAAATCCTTCAAAATTGTTAATTATCCTTTCGTTATACATTGAATACCTTAAAATTAGTATTTTGCAAATTCTATGGTGATCGTTATATGATAATGATCTAGTTTGCCAATACAACCTTTCATTGGGACAACTGCTGTCTGATGTGTTTCATACCAATTGCTTGGCACCTGATTTTGACTATAGATTACTCTGTTTACCTGATAAGATATAGGGCTCACAGCGGGTGTGACCGGACAAAAGGGGATGCTTACTCCTTCTAGGCACCTGGTCCCACCTCTGGTATATCCAGGGGTCCGTGCTCGACTCTCTATTTTGTATTCCTTATAGGAGTTATTAGATTGATCACTGTTCGTTATCTTCACCTTGACGTAGCCATGTTAGCCAGACAGTCAAATCGAACTCCGTTCATTTTCATATTTGTACTATTTTTTTAAAAACAATAATGTCTATGTGTACAAATATTCCCCCACAAATATTTTGGGTAGATATTTTGGATGAAATCATTCCAGTTTGTTTGAAAATAATTGTTTATATAGATTTGAATATTGAATTAAATTCACGTTTTCATTATACCTCGCTATCAGTGGTGAGTGCGAGGACCAGGCTATGGTTTCATGACATATCGGGATTACTTTTCAGTAATCAAGAACTACATGTAGAGAAAATGAGAAATGAAACATGTTTCATTTACATTAATTATTCGTGTTTATGATTAATGAAGACCGAATCCATACCTCGAATAGGATATTATTAATAATGGTAGATACAAAAAATCAACAGGGTTCAATTTGATTGGTTACCTAAATTGGCTACGTCAACAAACGGAATCATTTGAAACTGTGAGTTTTCGGGTCGCATGGGACTTTAATGAATATTTGTAGGTATGTTGGACACAAGTATAGTAGGAAAATATGTTAGGAATTTCTATATTAAAATTTTGAGATGGTGATGCAAGAATACAACGATATAAAGCCTCAACTGTGCGCATTTTTGTGTGCGCCGTACATCGAAGGTTTTTATAAGTGGTGGATCTGTAGCTCAATGGTCTGTCCCACTATTTCCCAGAGAGTTACAAATCTGCTGCTAAATTGAAATAGGCCTTCACAATTGACTCGTCGTCCTGAAGGGATGTACAAAATTGATCGATTTATTTCAGCTTCCGAGGCTTGATATCTTTGATGCTTAGGTAAAGTTGTTTATTAATAATTAAGATTACTGCCTAATTTAGAAACTGTAGAAAACCTACTTGCAAGAATACGTTTTAATGGTGAGAATAAATAGTAAAGTACAACACGCATATTCTTTCCCCACTAATTATGTAAATCCCTGATCTATTTATTCATACATTAGGAGACTAATTATGTAAATCCCTGATCTATTTATTCATACATTAGGAGACTAATTATGTAAATCCCTGATCTATTTATTCATACATTAGGAGACTAATTATGTAAATCCCTGATCTATTTATTCATACATTAGGAGACTAATTATGTAAATCCCTGATCTATTTATTCATACATTAGGAGACTAATTATGTAAATCCCTGATCTATTTATTCATACATTAGGAGACTAATTATGTAAATCCCCGTCCTTATTATTCATACGTTAGGAGACTAATTATTTAAATCTTTGTCCTATTTATTCATACATTAGGAGACTAATTATGTAAATCCCCACCCTATTAATCTATACGTTAGGAGACTAATTGTGTAAATCCCTGTCCTTATTATTCATACGTTAGGAGACTAGTTATGTAAATCGCTGTCCTTATTATTCATAAGTTAGGAGACAAGTTATGTAAATCCCCGTCCTTATTATTCATAAGTTAGGAGACATGTTATGTAAATCCCCGTCCTTATTATTTATACGTTAGGAGACAAGTTATATAAATCCCCGTCCTATTTATTCATAAGTTAGGAGACTAGTTATGTAAATCCCCGTCCTTATTATTCATAAGTTAGGAGACTAGTTATGTAAATCCCCGTCCTTATTATTCATAAGTTAGGAGACTAGTTATATAAATCCCCGTCCTTATTATTCATAAGTTAGGAGACTAGTTATATAAATCCCCGTCCTTATTATTCCTACGTTAGGAGACAAGTTATATAAATCCCCGTCCTTATTATTCATACGTTAGGAGACAAGTTATATAAATCCCCGTCCTTATTATTCCTACGTTAGGAGACTAAGTATTTAAATCTTTGTCCTATTTATTCATACATTAGGAGACTAATTATGTAAATCCCCACCCTATTAATCTATACGTTAGGAGACTAATTGTGTAAATCCCTGTCCTTATTATTCATACGTTAGGAGACTAATTATTTAAATCTTTGTCCTATTTATTCATACATTAGGAGACTAATTATGTAAATCCCCACCCTATTAATCTATACGTTAGGAGACTAATTGTGTAAATCCCCGTCCTTATTATTCATAAGTTAGGAGACTAGTTATATAAATCCCCGTCCTTATTATTCCTACGTTAGGAGACAAGTTATATAAATCCCCGTCCTTATTATTCCTACGTTAGGAGACAAGTTATGTAAATTCCCGTCCTTATTATTCATATGTTAGGAGACAAGTTATATAAATCCCCGTCCTATTTATTCATAAGTTAGGAGACTAGTTATGTAAATCCCCGTCCTTATTATTCATAAGTTAGGAGACTAGTTATATAAATCCCCGTCCTTATTATTCATACGTTAGGAGACAAGTTATATAAATCCCCGTCCTTATTATTCATAAGTTAGGAGACAAGTTATGTAAATCCCCATCCTTATTATTCATAAGTTAGGAGACATGTCATGTAAATCCCCGTCCTTATTATTCATAAGTTAGGAGATAAGTTATGTAAATCCCCGTCCTTATTATTCCTACGTTAGGAGACAAGTTATATAAATCCCCGTCCTTATTATTCATAAGTTAGGAGACTAGTTATGTAAATCCCCGTCCTTATTATTCATACGTTAGGAGACTAGTTATGTAAATCCCCGTCCTTATTATTCATAAGTTAGGAGACTAGTTATGTAAATCCCCGTCCTTATTATTCATACGTTAGGAGACAAGTTATATAAATCCCCGTCCTTATTCATACGTTAGGAGACTAGCTATATAAATCCCCGTCCTATTTATTCCTACGTTAGGGGTCTGCATCCCATGATCACCCACGTTACATAGGGTCACTGCACTGACCTCAAATTATGCTGTTAAAGGAGAATTTTATATTGACGGGAAACCAAGAATTTTCCTTTAAAAGTTCAAGATGATATAAAAAGACGATTCTACATTAATTAAACAAAAAGTAATTGCTGAATTCATGCTGTGTTTGTACAGTTACAATTGTATGATATAGGTACCACATTGTAACAATCTAATGAAGCTACGAATATTACGTGTACGATTATCTATTACAGCCGTGTTTGGGCTGAAATTTATGAATTACATTACTCGAAATTAACTTTATTATATTTGTGTATATCATTTATTTGTCTTTAGTTCAGAATGGTTAAAAGATACAGTTTTAAGGGAATCCAATAATCTGTTATATTTATGTTTCCCCATATAGCAATGTGCCTTATAGCTGGTATTTTTGGCTTGTGGAAAATGAAACGAATTTAAGAAATAAAGGTATGTTAATAATTTTTGACCACTATAAATTTGGCAGTTCATGTAATATCAATTCTATAAAATCAAAAGGACTGCTATGTAATGATTGACAGGTTGGTTATTTGAAACATATCGTCAAAAATAGGCCACATTTAGTACTTTGCCAAATATATGCCTCTACACGATAAGAGACAAATGTCATCCAGGTGATGAACAGTGATCAATGTCATACATCTTCTGAAAGATACAACATTAAGAGATTCCTGGACACACAAGAGGTGGGATCTGGGACCCATTTTACAAAACAACTTACGACAGAGTCGCAAGTATTAATTGTATTACACTGTTATTACTTTGAGTGAATGAAGTAAAACTTTTTGAGGCTTAATTTTCAATATTAAAAAAAAATTTTGCATTTGGAGTGAATGATCTTACAATAAACTGGGAAATTCCAGTATGTAAAGTTGGTCGTAAGTTCTTTTGTAAACGCGCCCCAGGTGTCTAGAAGGAGTAAGCATCCCTTGTTAATCATTCATATCTGATGTATTTCAAATCAGATGATTATATATTGCATAACATTTGTCTATCTTGTCGTTTTAAAGAATCTTTTAATTGCATATGCGAAGCATAGTTTATAATAGTGTTGCAGGCGGTTCAATGATCAATTCCAAAACTTCTAGTTCATCTTTCTTTGAATGATAGAGAGAGTTTCCCATGTCTGTATCATATTTAGATCAATAAAAATATGAGACTAACCCTTTATCCAAAGAGTAAGGGGACTAGCCCCTAATTCATCTACACCAATATATTTAGTAGGTCCATTGAACAAACTTCATCCAGAATGAAATGTCCCTTTCTTCCATTGGATAAAATACACACATGTGATTCGGAACGGGATTCTTTCTATGTTTCATTATTTGGTCATAGCGTCTATGTAAGTAAATAAACAAGTGACGACACCGAACAGTGATCAATCTCATAAATCCTATTAAGAATACAAAATTAAGAGTTGGGCAAACACTGATCCCTAGATATAGAAGTGTTGGGACCTCTGTTGATCAGTCACACCCACTATGACCCTATATCTTGATCAGATAAATGATTTAATCCATAGTAAAAATAAAAAAAATGTGATTTAATGAATCTATTAACCATGCCATTACTACTGCCTATCTTGCCCTGGAATTTCAATAGGAAATAGTATTAAATGGGGTTTTGTGTGATTTGATGGTATCCGCAATTATTTTGATGAAAGGTAATTAAGGGTCTATAATCACGATGACTCCATATAAACTCAAATGCAGTAAAATTCCATGAATTCCAGATTACAATCCACAGATGCCATGTTTGTTCTTGATATACACATTTTATTTCATTTTTCTGACATTTCATGTCTTAATTGGGACTAATTGCCAATTTACCTCCTCCATGCTGTTAAATCATCTGTAAATAGCACATTCTTTGATTTTCTCACAAACAACAGTCTTTCTGAATCTGAAGTACATTTTTTTGCATGAAAATCCCATTTGTTAGCTGCATGCCAAGGTTTAGTCCCTACAGATGAAGACACGTGACTTGTTGGGCCTTTATCGAGCTAAATATAAACAAACTCTATTAAAATACTTGTGGTTTGTCAATAAAACGAGAGACTAATTAGCCTTTCCCACCTACTGGGATTTCCCCCACAGCTGTTTTGTATTCCCGATCGTTCGTAGATTCTCCTCTATTGGTGTTAAATTGTGTTTACCATGGATCATAGACTGCTAAATATATTCAGACTTCCAAGTAGTGTCTGATGATATGAACAAAAGCTATCCAATTCCAGAAAATTGTTAATGTAAGTATAAACTCACATCACTCACACGCCCATTAGGTGCATATCATAATGGAACCCGTTTTCACACAATAAACATACATTGACTATTCATATCGTCACAGTTCTTTTGCAAATGTTTTACTCATTTTGATTGATTGATTGATTGAATATTGTTTAACGTCCCTCTCGAGAATATTTCACTCAAATGTCTGTATAACTCATTTTGAAACGTCATCAGATGTAGGTGAAATACCAGTGGAGACCTTTGCTTGGCACTCAGGACCGTAGAAGTGAAGGAGTTTTGAAGTTCCTATGCCCACTGCGACATGGGATCTCCATTTTCAAGGTCTAATTCGAAAGTCCCACGCTCTCACTTCCAAATGCCGAGCGCTTGGCAAAAGTGTAATCGCTACCTATGTTTATGTCTTAGGTTTGACGCGGTTGTGACACGAAGAGGACTCGAACCCAGAACCTCCCGGTCAGAAACCGAACACTTTCACCAGTGCGACAGTTATTGTTATCTTAAATTTAAACCAAGAGGGAAAAGGACAAGGCATATAACAGAAGAAGTAAATCAGATATAATAGGAGATTCTAAGACGAGTAATGGTGTTCTTTTACAGTAAATCCATCTGAAAAATAGTTGTTGTATTGTTGTATTTTTGAGTAATAATTTTTCTTTACAACATGCAATCTGTTCAAAATTACATATTTATACATTTTTAACCTGTTTTAATTTGATCCGTTGAATTTGCCGGCAGAGATCAAGCTTTTCATTATCAATATCAACACACTTTCAGACAAAATAAATTATTTTGCCATACCGTGTCAGTTTCTATTAAAATTTATTTCAATGTGTAAAAAGTTTTCAATGTCACGCCATAAATCTTTTACTAACTGAAGTTTCGAAAACAAGTGACCTTTTGTGTTGAGCATTTGCTGATAATAGCAGCATGGTGACGACAATTTGATATATGTAGTAATTTGTTGCAGGAACTCAGTGTCGAATTTGAAATTGTAAACATTGTAGATGTATATTTGTTTCATTTGTACAGTTGAATGATAACATAGATATTTTCCCACTCACTTTTTGAAAAAATAAATTAACTTGGTTTCTCTTTTTTCTTATGTTGGAAATTTACATGTATTTGTATTTGAAAAGAATAATAAAAATTTCCTTGAATCATATTTTAAATTAATAAAATATCTTCATAGAGCCAGTCAGGGTGTCACAGATTTGTCCACAGCAATAATATAATAAAGGATGAAAATTCCTACGATAATGTAAGGGTGAAAAAGATAACGAACGGTGCTCAATGAAAGGTGAAGATAACGAACAGTAATCAATTTCATAACTCCTAACATAAATCCTTTTATAATAAAATTTCCAAAATCGAAAAGAGCGCGCTAAGAAGGGACTGTGGAAACACCAGGGGTGGAATCAGATGCCAGAGAAGATTAAGAACACCCTGTTAACCGGTCACATGACTCGCCAAGGATGATGTTTTGATCCTTAATGCTTCGTCCTTTCGCCCTCCAGCTGTACTGAATCATTTGAAAGAAAGGAATAACGGTCCGGTTACTTGATTGATCGTTCGATTGATTAATTACATGAAGTCTTACTATTTCAAGGCGACATTGGGAAGTTATAGGTACACCAAATTTAGACACGAACTAGGGATTCAGGCAGGAATGTGTGTTTCTTTTGTACTGTTGCCTGTCGTAACAACATACCCCATTTCCATCTAAATGACCTGTATGCTTCACTTTCCTATCATCTGGATGACAGGAGACGAATAATCACTACCTAATTTGTGATAATGGAATGTTGCTACCGTTAACATCTATGTTCAATAAGATATCCAAGTATGAATTAGATATGGAAGATTTTATTTTGAATTTACTGGGATATATTGAATCGGCATATGAATGAAAATGAATATTGTTAATAGGTAAAACGTCGCCAAGTTGAAGATCACACCAAGAGATTACCTCGTGCATCTCCTCAAGAGTGGATCCGATGACGAAGTGAACTGCTGATGACCAACACAACATAAATGTATCTGAATCATACTAGAATGAAAAGGTGAAGATAACGAAAGGTAAAGATAACGAACAGAGATCAATCTGATAACTCCTATAAGCAATACAAAGTAGAGAGTTGGGCAAACACGGACCCCTGGACACACTAGAGGTGGGATCAGGTACCTAGGAGGATTAAGCATCCCCTGTCAACCGGCCATACCCGCCATGAGGTCTGTGTCTTGATGTGATCTCTTGTGGTCTAATTCAGTAATTTAATAAATAAACGACGCACCAATAATTGGAATTTAAGATTTATTCATCAAATTAAAAAAGAAAACTAATAATGTAAAACAAACATCCAAAGACTACAGTGAAATCTATAAACATTTCTTTTGCACACAAATTCATATAATAGATTTCATAAATTGACAAACGCCTCTGCACGACAATCATAGCATGGAAACTACATACATGAACTGATATACGCACACTTCCATGTTCACATTGAATAAATAATAAATAAAAATGTAAATGATATATGCATAGATATTTTATATCATCATTTGTTCATGTAATTGGTATACATTAAATACAATGAAGAACACATTCATACCTGCATTTCATGTCATCGGCTTTAACTGTTAAAAATAATTTGCTATGCATTTACATTTCTTTCGAAAAGCATACAGAAATAATGAATGGTGTAACCAAAACGACGTAAACTCTATATCTTGCTAACATATCACCATGCATTCACAAGATATTTTCTCTCATTACATCCATTATTAAACCAAATAAATCTAAACTGCTTTCATAATGGATTTTATAACAGATTTAATTTCCCAAACAACAAAAAAAGTCTTACTGCATGCTTTTTAGTCACGTGTTCAGAGTCATAGCTCAATCTATATTACCTAACTTTATGACATATAGCTACAAATGTGGCAAATTGTCCTCAAGTTTATCTTTCATATTTACGGTGAATGCTAAAAAGTGCCATTTAATGATATCTATGATTTTAAGTTAAACAATTCCCTCATAGTATAATGATGACTAGTTTGGATATTGGAAAAAAAATGTGTTATATGTTAGCCAGTTATAAAGATGAAATGCCATTTCAACTACAGTAGTTCGATTTTGATTTCACAACAACCTACATTCTAAGGAAACATATTCAAGTGGTATTTTAAACACATATCCCACAATACTTAACCATATTTTTGTCTCCAAGACAAATATTTCGTGTTGAAGGCGGTGTACCCTGATCAACCGTAAATACAACCAGTTCTGGTATAGGTACTGTTGTGCAAAGGAAGACGTTGAGATGAGTTTGAACATTTAGTATTAGATACCAAAAATTTGCACCAAATCCATGCCTGTGTACCACTATCAATGCATTGTGAATAATTTAATTTCTGGAATTGAAAAGACATCTAAATTGCGAAGTAGATGCTATGAATCGTCTTCAGTTTTATGCTAGCTCTTTTTTGGCAAACATTCATCGACAATGCATATATTTGGGGGACATATTCCTGCATCACATGTATCTTTACACCACTCATTCATGAAAGGCATGATTTGGAAAGGGCCATTGGCTCTACACTTCGGTTTAACAACAGGTGTATGACATCCACATTCACACATGAATTCAACACAACTGTCCTTTTGGCAGTGGTTTAGACACCATTTATTGATACCTTTGTTGTCTTTGTATTGACCCTTTCCTACACAATGGAATTTCGGCGAGTGCACCGTACACTCTTCTAGAGTAGCGGAAACTCCGTTATCAGTTGATACTGAACTAGATGTTGTAGATTGCATACTCGTCACTCTATCACGAATTCGATTCTTTCTAAACACAGGAAAGACGAAAGAATCACCAATCGCATACATGGGACTTTTTCTTGGAGCGACAATGCGTCTCTGATCACCGACAGGATCACCGGTTTGTCTTCTTCTGGATTCGTTAAGACCATCCTCCATTGTCAACTCTATTGAAGGAGGAGGCGGGACAATCATTCCATCCCTCAGAATATCAGGGGGAGGTTCTGTCTGCATTGGTTTGATAGGGGGAGGTGTAATAGTGTCTGTGGTTGTCACTGAATGAGTGTGATCATGATGGGCGTGATCATGATGGGTGTGATCATGATGGGTGTGATCATGGTGCCCATCTGTGTGGGTGACATTTTCAAGCCAATGCCATGGTCCATGCAGATCACTGACAGATTTACTGAAGAATTTATCAAATGGAATAGGTAAAGTATAATTAAATTCAAGGGGTTCAAGAAATCCATTTGGGATGGTTTGTTTCATTCCAGGAGTAATCTTTCGTATTTCGTCCTTTAATAAGTCCAGCTCTTCAGCAGTCAAATTATACGTTAATTCATGCGGTACCAAGTAAATATTTTCGTGTATTGATAACAGCGGTCGTTCATACATAGCATCCTTGCGTTTAGAAACAATCTCTACATCAGCACAGTTATAGAACTGCTCCTGTCTTCCTGAGCCCATTTCTGCACAGCTGTTTACTCCACCCATTCGGTGCCCTGACGAAAGAAAAAGAAATATCTGTGTATCTGTTTAATATGTCATATTTTGAATCCATTTGAAATTTTCTAAATAAAAAACGTCAAAATATTAGTGTGTAAATTTCTACAACTATTCAATTGAAAATATCCAATTATTACAATGTTGATAGTTCAAGAAATGAAGTTCAGCATGGGCAATTCTCATGCTACGTTTCACGAGACTTTATTTCAATAACTTTGTCTTGGTAGATTTAACTGCAAAACATAATTTTCGCGAGAAATATTTTCTTCATCAATACATATGCATACAACATATATTAACAAGAACATCATTTTCGCGTAAAAATAACTGAAAACAAACTTTTCGTGAATAAGAAAATGTTTTACAGTATCACAATTACCTGTGCTGTATTTCCACTGTAACACGCAGTGAGAACAAATCACGTTTTCGCCCAGGCGAACGTGAAGATCAAACAATCCACCATGACTTCCGACATAATATCTAAAATTCCAGGACTCTTCAATCCACAAGAGATTTTTATCGAAACATTCTTGAGTTAGAGGTTCGTCAGAGGAGTTCCTGTCACATAGTCTGAACTCGAAGTAGCCCAGCATGTTGCTTTCCACTTCCACCGTAATATTAACGTAACCCCCCTCCGTGTAGGTTTTCACAATGATATTGCTGTCGTATATCCCATTTTCATCATGGTCCTGGGGTCCGTCTGCGGGATCACCGCAGATTCCACATGCACCGTTATTTTTCTCCCATTGCCTCTGAAATGACATAACATTCTATTCACATCTTTTTTCTATCGCTTCTTTCCTATACTAGCATGTTGTATAGTATTACATAACATATCTGTAGAGATCATCCAACAACATACATGTATCTTTACTTGAGTTTTTAGACAAGAACGTTTGGAGATTGGTAGATGATATTGCTTATATTCAACATGTAATTTTTCGAAACTACAATACTTTCTCTCAAAGATTATTTAGATATCTTTATATTTTTAACAATTTTCATAACTGCAGCTTGCATTTATGAAGCTGATTGAGACCAAATGTTACTTGGAAGATGGCAATTCACATTTGTGGGGAGTTTGTCTCTTAAAGGTCACCTGTCACGATGTTTAAGCACTGATTTATGGAGTGGAATTTACATTCAGGTAGCATACCGTCTAGGAATTTCTATTCTCAAAGACGTTTTACTGCTAAGCGCATCCTACGCCTATAGCCTTGAACTACCAAAAGAGATAACATCCATTGTGAAAATGGATTACATTCTACAGATGATGTTTGCTATCTGATGACTAGAAATGTAAACCAAAGTCATCAAGATGGTTATTTTTATCGTCTTGATGACATTGGTCTAGATTTCCCTGATGAACTTCTGAAACGGAAGAATGGCAACAGTAGAAACAGAGATTTGTGCCTTCTTGATCACTTCCGTTTGTAATAGTAAATAGAACACCAGTCTCGCCTAAAGATATGCTATTAAATAATCAAGCAGTCAAAGCATATGAATAAATTTAAGGCAGTAAACTTAAAGGAAGTGGTGATAGGGTGCTGAAAATAACAACCAACTGAAAAGCAATGTCTAAGTCAAACCACATGAATTCATCCTAGAGGACGTCAGAAATGTATTCATAAAAAACAAATGTGTATTCGATGTAAAAAGGGACAGCGGTTTGTTGTGGTTGGTTCTTTTTAAGGTGTAGAAGGTTTTGACGACATTGTACATTAATTTATTGAGAATAGACATAATTATTATTATCATTTTCTTATCACAGTATAAATTAAGATTTGGGATTTTCTTAAAGTACGCCGATGGTATGCGAACAGTTGATGTAGGGCATTCAGATCATGGTATAGAGCACAAGATTGTAGCAATGTAATGGAATTTTTTAACGTTTTATTGAATTCGACTTAATATTTCAAAGCAATGAAGCTTTCATACAGGTTTTATCTAAGTGTATTATACGTACATCCGCTGTGTTTAATTCTAATTAACACAATTCTCAATATCCATTGTAAATTCGATTTTGAGAACGATAGAGACTAAACATTTATAGATATTGGTCCTAGACACCTGATCCCACCTCTGGTACATGTATATCCAGGGGTCCGTGTTTGCTCAACTCTTAATTTTGTATTCCTTATAGAAGTTATGAGATTGATCACGTTTCGTTATCTTCACCTTTCATACAATCTAATTAAATTTCGAGAAGGATAAGTCTCGATTTAATTTCGTGACCAATTTGGGGTTAAGAAAGTAATTAAGTTTTGATTATATGTTGATGTATTATTAGATGTCATAATGCATTTCAAAAGGATGCATCTTTTGAATGACATTGATAGATGTACTCTCTTCCTATTGACATTTTTATCATAGTGCACTGAGCATCTGTTCACAGCCAACACAAAAGAGTGTATTATATATTATTAATTGCTAAAAACTACATGCCTCTAATAAATATAGGTGTTCCCAAAGATACATCGATCTTATTCATCAAACTTTTATCGACTGAAATTCAGAAATTTATCAATATCTAATTTTCTCCAAATCAATAAACGTAGTAGAACTGTCAGCACCCATTGATTGATGAGCGCTTCAGCGCCTTGGCGGGGCGCTTTCTGACACAGTCGTACTTCAAGCTGTCGGGCTCATTCACCCTAACCCTGCATGATTTATAGATCGTGTCGACAAGATTCAGTGATAACTACTAATCAATCTTATCATTGTGCATGAGCTGATTACAAATTCCATGTTATCAATCGAACATGTATCCTATGAAATTAATTTCAAGAGCACGAATTGTGATTGTCCTGTGTTAGGAACCACCACCGCTTGCATCATTAACAAAACCATACAGCTCGCTTATGTCATCTATAAATAGAGAACAAAAGTTGATTAATGACTCAAGAAATAATGAACAGTAAAATAATGTGTAAGTGATAATAAGCCATCGACTTTATGGATGACAGAGCTAAGAAATTCCCCGGGAAACTACAGACGGGATCAAGGAACAACACATTTCTTCATTCAGAAATGCCAAGCCCTTATACGCAATATAATGAAATATGTTTAGAAGTTAAACAACTTCTTTTTGTGTTTAGGAGAAATATCTGAAATATATATCAAATATGTATGTTAACAACTGCTAAAAATAGAATTTGCAAGACGTAACGTAGCCAATAACCTACGACAATTACAATTAACCTACATAACCACAACAAGGGGTCTTCCTCACTAACTGCAAAATTATCAACAAATGAGTCTTAATGTAGAATGTGCTACTTGATTTTCAATGCATGTCGCGTCGTATATGTATTATTCTTCTAGGAGTCATTTCCAAAGGTTGATCTTGATAACATTTCTTACTATGTTTTGGAACCACGAAACGGTAATCAACCTCCGATAAAGGTTAGAGTGCCCTTGATATAATTCGTTGTACAGGACAATAAAACAGCCGTTTCATTTTAATGTCTACGGTTGTTTTTGCTGTTGCTTAGGTCTTGGGGAAATTGAGGGGTTTTTTAAGAGTTAAATTTGATATTTCTAAAAAAAAAAAAAAAAAAAAAAAAAAAAAGACATCATGACAAATATTAACAATCTGCAAAGAAATGCAGCATTGGTGAGTTTTGCGCACAAACTGCAGATATTAACTATTAAATTGTTTTGTGAATATGTACGTAAAATGATTAGAATCACTGTGTTTAGTTTTGAAATTTCCTGAAGGGAAATGGTGAAGATAACAAACAGTGATAAATTTCCTAGAAATCTCATAAACTCTTCCCTATTTGGCCCATCAGAATATATGTCACTTACTAACTTGGTAGAAAATATATATATATTATAAACACATGCAGACAAGATATACACAACCTACGGAACATGTACATCATTTCTGGAAGTGAGAAATTGGTCAAATGTTTGATTTGAAATAATACATTTCCATTTCCTCTAATCAGTGACACTATTTTGCGTTTTTGAAATGCGTTTTCCTCCATATTTTATGCCAAACTTCATGAAATTGCAATATTTTGATATCGTATGTATACATGTATAAGAATGAAATCAAGTATCTAATCATTGTTAAATTTTAACCATTTATCATTACTCCTCCTGGGCACCCGATCCCAACTCTGGTGTGCCTTACCTTTAATTTTGTATCACTGTTCGTTATCTTCACCTTTCATGTGTATTTTCGTTTTTGTAAAGAGAATATTTTGTATATACACTATACAGTATGGAATTTTACCTTTGAAATGCTTGTATTTGATGAATAAGTGAGGCTATTTGATGTCATTATCATATTATGAACAATGTTTTGTACAGCATATATGTGAGGGCATAAACTTGTAGTCTAACTATTGCACCAATCTATTTGTTTTACTTCTAAAATAGCTTGTGCATAACATGCATTTTTACCTTTCGATAGCGGGGGAATTTTTTTTTAGCCATTGATGGATGACATAGGCCTTTGTCCTGAGCTAGTGGTGTTTTGATAACTACTTTTATCATGGCTTATTAATGACATAATGAAGATTAGTGTTGTCTTTTATCGCATATAAAATCCAGAACACACACCTTTCTGACAGGTATTGTTTACGTGACATTAAACCGTATTGCCAGAAAAAAGCAGGTTTTCTATCAGAACCACAAACTGAGTTTTCTTTGGGGCACTATAGCAGTGTCTTGCACCAGAAGGATGCGGTGGGTTTGCTTTAAAAAAGCAAAACCAAATTGATTTGAAAAAAACTACACCCCGTCTCTAAATATAACACATCTCGGTTTACATGTTTCATAGACATCACTCTATGCCAATAGTTATGTGAAATGAAAACCAGAACAAGTCGGAACCTCAGCAGATAAAGTAACATATCAAGTGCTGTATCAGATTGCCTAACACTCCCCTATATGTCTTTACCACTTTACAGTGCATTGGTGTTGTGAAAGTCCTGGCGTATTTATATTATTAATCAACTTTTGTTATTACTGTAATGTTACCCAAGTTCAAGATATATTAGTATTGTTAAATCGCAGTACCAATTAACAGCATATTGGTATTGTTAATGATCCTTTCTGTTCAGATATTAGTTCAGCAGTACACCTATATTTTTAAAGCACATTTTTGTAATTTTGAAAATATATTTGGTACTGTGTAGCCTTGTGTTTTTACACATTTTTCTTTGTCTTAATTTGTTTTTGTTGCCTTCTGATTCTAAATACATGTTTATTAGCAAACTTAACACAAATTATTAAACTTAAAATAGCAATCTATTTTAATTTGTATTAAAAAAAATACTCCTTGCCGTTCAATTCAATTATGGAGTCATTTTTTACAAATATTAATCTCATGGATAGTAGGAAATTGGTGAATTGTTTAAATTCTTAATCTATTTGCATGTTTGATCCTTTTAAAAAACGAGCTTCTACAACTTACCTCAAATCCCCCGCAATTGAGAGCACTGTCGTTAATATTGAGAGGAGTTTCGTTGCCAAATCTCCACAGAGAACTTCGTTGAGGGGGCTCCAACATGAGGGCACGTCGCCCGTGAGTCCACTTGGGTTGTGTCGTAACGGAACCAACGTATAGCATCAGAAATATAGAGAAGAAAACAAACTTACAGCACATTGTAGCACACCAATTATCGTATAGTTATAATCCATGGATTCTCACAAAGCTGTGCGTCAGACTGCATTATTCACTCCATCGCATGCATTTGGTAATACCGAGGTTTTAAAGCCAAGGACTCTCGCTTTTATAACTTTAAACAGGTAAAGAGTTCCATTTCCTGTTCTTTGATTAACAGTTCATGGTGATGATAATTTAAAGGAAGAGAGTTCACATCTATATCCAGTTTATTCGTCCAGATTTCTTGTCCAAACTATTTCCTGCCATGTATTATATAGAAGAACAACCCCACTGCCGTTGATCGGCAGCAATGCGGCGATGTTTTCAAGTTTTACTATTGTGTAACTGATTTGGCATGTAGTTGATACACGGTTTCCATTAACCTTCGGTCGCTGGTGTCATCAAGACGACTGGAGTCGGAAGACTGCTGAGGAGCAGATTCAATAGCATGACGTGGTGTACATCCCGACTACTGATAGTCTTAGTGATTTGTTAATTCCTTCATATTTATACATAAAATCCGTCTACTGCTTTGTCATCTCGTCGTACGTTAATCACCGCCGGCTTTTGTGTATTAAGTATGATGTTCATCATGCATAATTCATTAAACTCTTCAAAAAAGAAGAATTTGACAGTTGTGTGAGGCGTCGGGGCTAATCACTCGTTGACGAGGTAAAAATACAACCAAAAAACCTTGATCGTTCAATACGCAGTCGATATACAAATATACAGTTAATTAACAATCAAAATTCAACGCTCCGAACAAATTGGCCTCGTTATGGTGACAAAGTCCATATGAATAGGATTTCCCTCGGTTATTATTAATTAAGGGAGATACCAAGACACTCCACTTAAATGGCATAATAATTAGTAGCCCTTGTTGCAAACGTAGACAAGTTCCCCAAGGGCAAGTGTCAAGGTTGAATTTACTTTACTAATGTCCTGTTTTCAAACTGAAAGATAATTGTGTTGTTTAGTACAGACATTATGAAAACTAGACACAAAGGCTATAATCTGGCTAAGGAATGTCATATTTTTATTTCTTTTTTATATGAAATTTGTCACTTATCAGATACGCTACATGCAATGATTATCAACATGCAAACAGCCATTTGAGTGTTTCAACTCTTTTCAGTACCTTGATTTGTATCTATCATTCAATTGTTAGACTTGAATTCATTTGTACTTTCAAAAAATTATACAAATGTCTCAGAAATAAGATAAATGAACATGAAATAAAAGTAAATGACCATGACATATCAGAATGGGCATTTCCTTTTCCAAATATTACTTACACTTCCGGGGATTCCTTTCTGTGATGGTCCGTCAAACAATGGTGCATTGATACCTCTAGAGAGCGGTGATTCCCGGGCATCGGAATGTCTACAAGAACTTCGTCCCACTGAATTGATAAACGTACGAGGAAATATACAACCTTCTTATAGTAACTATTATCATTTACCAAATTATGATTATTTTTAATGTATACAAAATGCAAATGAGATTGTTAAACTGCCACCGATGTAGAATGTTTTAGTGACCACGGCTTGTTAAGAGTCCGGAAACGCGTACCTTTGTAGTACTTTATTTTGATAGTTGGATGATTACGAAAGAAAACAATTGAATGCGAAATTGCGAATAGATAAATTCCAGGGTTTTTTATTTGACTTTCAATACACGTGGCATTGTTTTCCGAATTTAATGTCAATGCAATTCCCCATAGCTTCTACATTTTTATTTTCAGTGATTAGAATAAAAGTGAAAAACGTTAATTTTCCAAAAATTAAACAATGAAGAGGAAAAATAACGAACAGAAATCAATCTCATAACTCGTATAAGGAATACAAAATAGAGAGTTGGGCAAACACTGACCTCTGGGTATACCAGAGGTAGGATTATGTGCCTAAGAGGAGTAAGCATCCCCTAATGAAAGAGTTAAGATCATGAATCAATCTCATAAAACTTATATAGTGTGGAAATCTAGAAAAGTGCAAACAAGGACCCCCAGAAACACCAGAAGTGGTACCAGGTCTCCAGAGGAAAGAAGCATCCCCTGTTGACTGGTCTCACCCGCGGTATGACCTCAATTTTATCAGGTAAACAGAACAATCCGATTGATTGAATATTCCTCTCGAGAATATTTCAATTATATGGAGACGTCACCACTGCCGGTGAAGGTCTGCAAAATTTAGGCCAATGCTCGGCGTTTATGGACATTGAGCACGGAGGGATCTTTATCGTGCCACACCTACTGTGACACGAGACCTCGGTTCTTGCGGTCTCGTCCGAAGGACCGCCCCATTTAGTCGCCTCTTACGACAAGCAAGGGGTACTATTCTAACCCGGATCCGTACAGGACCGTAACACTCCGAAGTCAAAATCAGAATTTAAAAGATCGGTATAACAATTGCTATGAAACATATCATACAGCATTCATCCATATGATAGATTGTATCTACAAATAAAATCATTATAACGGTTATAGAATTTGCTAAATGCTTACTTTAAACAAGATTGTTGAAATCTGTGTAAATCAAAACTTCTAAATAAGTATACCTGCGGCCTGTCTCCGTTTAGAAATGGACAATACACTGAACATGCTCTCGTGTATCGAATCAGTTGGGTGACATAATCATTATATACATGTCATTATGGAATATTGTTACATAAATACATGTATTGTAACCAGATGACTTCAGCTCCTCCCCCATATTTATGTAGCGATATTCCATTATCACCAACATATAGGATTTATGTCTTTCAACTGATTCGATATGCTAGAGCATGTTCTGAGTGTAATCAATTTTTCAAACCGAGGCAGGCTACTGAAAAATAAGTTGGTATTATAGAGGTTTCACCAATATCGTTTATGGTCAGCATTTCGCAAATTCTATGGTCGTTATATACATGTAACGATCTACATGTCATTAGGTCAAATGCTGTCTGACGCGTCATATACCAATTGCAAGAGTGTTCTTTACATACTAATTTTGACTACGGAATACTCCATCTAACTGATCAAGATAGAAGGCTCACGGTCAACAGGGGATGCTTACTCCTCCGAGGCACCTGATCCCACATCTGATGTGTCTAGGGGTAAGTGTTTTCCCTACTTTTTAATTTTGTATTCTTTATAGGAATTATGAGATTGAACACTGTTCGTTCTCGTCACTTTTTCATAAATGAGGCGAATTAGCGACGGAGCAGCTAAATCAAAATATAGTTTAAACTACATTTGCAAAGATTCCTTAAAATTAAACATGACTTGAACTGCAGATATGTTTCATATAAAGAAAAGACTACTAGTTTATCATTGCTAATCCAGAAATAGTTGTAATTTGAATGATGAATTGTAGACTTTTAACTGATTATCTAGAATGAGGACAATGGGTGATATTCACACAGAATAGAACTGATTCTTTGTTCAATTGTTCATTATATAACAGTGAGAGAACCCGTGTTCTTTTCAATCAATACATTATTATGTTATTGTCTCGTATTAATGATTGCATGTAATTCATACTGAAATTAGTCGATGTTGTACACCAATGCATTGAAAGCAAATCTGCCTTCTCATTGAACTCTGTAGTTTTTGTTTTAGATGGTTCTTTTTCATATGCAACTAACATAATAGATCTGTTTTGATTGTATAACAGGTGCGATTTAAAATAGAGGTATTTTTACGAGTACTTAAATGTTCATCACAATCTGATTAAAACCAGATCTTCAATCCGCTCCTCTATTGGCCATGTCGCGTTTGAAGATCTGGTTTTAATCAGATTGTGCTCATCAATGAGTCGAATACTGTCTGACGCATTTCGTACCATCTGTTAGGCCGTTCTTTACATCTGAATACATATCTGCTTCATATTTGGATTTTTTTTTTTAACATAAATGTTTTTACTGACAAATACGTTGGTAAAGAGGTTTCAACAGTCGTGTTCAAAATCTGCATTTCGCAAATTCTACGGTCGTTAAAAAAATCTAATTCACAAATACAACCTGTCATTGGGTCAAATGCCGTCTGACGTATTTCACGATAATTGTAAGACTGTTCTTTACATATTGATTTTATACCTTTGGGAATCTGGGTTAAAATAGGTCCTCAATACCCCTTGCTTGTCATAAGAGGTGACTAAATGGGGCAGTATTTTGGATGCGACCGCAAAAACATAGGCCCCATCTCACAGCAGGTGTGCCACGATAAAGATCTCACCCTGCTCAAAGACCGTAATGCGCTGAACATAGGCCATGATTTTGGAGCCCTTTACCGGGAATGGTGACGTCTCCATATGGGTGAAAAATTCTCGATCGGGGCTTTAAACAATATACAGCAACCAATTAACATACTAATTACTTCGATTACCTTATCAAGGTACAAGACTCACCTCGGATGTAGGGTTCAAGATGGGTGTGACCGGTCGACAGAGGATGCTTACTACTCCTAGGCACCTGGTCCCACCTCTGACGGATCCAGGGTTTCATGTTTGCCCTACTCTGTATTTTGTATTCCTTTTAGGATTATGAAATTGATCACTGTTCGTTATCTTCACCTTTTCATGTGTCCGTTAAACAGCGGATGCTTACTCTTCATAGGCACCTGATCCCAAATCTGTTGTGCGCAGGGGTCCGTGTTTGTCCTACTCTTTATTCTATATTCTTTTAATTATATGAATCATTCGATTCAACCCAACTTTGTGACAAACTGGATGACATCAGCTTCTCCATCCTCAACTTTCCACGTTTGTATATTAAAGAAAAGTGAAGATAACGAACAGTGATCAATCTCATAACTCCTAAAAACGATACAAAACAGAGAGTTGGGCAAATACAAACCCCTGGACACACCAGTGGGATCAGGTGTCTAGGAGGAGTAAGCATCCTCTGTTGATCGGGGATAATATTCTATTATTTCCTGCACATGGTGTTTCCTTCTCTCAACTTATTCGATATGCGAGATGATGATCAACGTATGATCGATTGGAAATCGAGGCAAGCTACTGACAAATCAATCAGATTTATGTTAAACGAGTTTAAACAATCTCGTTTGAAGCCAGCATTTTGCAAATTCTAAAATTACAGTTATAATGATCTTATTTGCAGCTACACCCTGCCGTTAGATTGTGTTTGTTTTACGTCCCGTCGAGAATTGTTCACTGATATTGAGACGTCACTAGCTGTAGGTGAAGTACAACGAATTTGGACCTATGTCTAGGGTTCAGGGCCGTAGCAGTGAGGGTTAACTTGCCAATACTTGTCGCGACACGGGACTCCGTTTTGAGGTCATATCCAAAAGACCCTTGATCTTCACCCCCTAAATGCCACGAATTTGGCGAAGAAGCAATCACTACCTATCTTTACGAATAAGGTTTGACGTGGCAATGGCACGATCGGGGCTCGAACTCACGACCCCCCCCCCCCCCCCAGTTACGAAACGAAAGTTCTACACCTGAGGTATTGGGACCGATCCTGTCGTACGGTCGAATATTGATTTTGACTACGGATTGCCACGTTTACTTGAGAGCTCACGGTGGGTATGACCGTCCAATATGGGATGGTCACTCCTCCTAGTCACCTGATACCACCTCTGCTATGTCCATGGTTTAGTGTTTGCCCTACTCTTGGTTTTGTATTCTTTAAAGAATTTATAAAATTTAGCATCCATACTAACGTAATTGTTACAGTAATTGAATGGAAAATTTCATACTGCATGCTGAAATTCCCTTTAAAATTTAAACTTAGAAATCCAAGTACATGTGTAAAAAGAGAAAGAAATATCAGAGGGGAGGTCTGGAAGTATAACCACGCACACTGTAGAACTTCAACGAACTTAATTAAAGTAAATTAAGTGCTGTTTTCTGTCATTAAGTAAGGAGTGTATAGATGCAGGTTTTCCACATTCAAAATACGACAATAGGTGTATGTATTGCAAGTTAAACGAGTTTTTGTACAGTTGATCAACAACTTCAAAACAAAAGCATGATTAATCTTTTCATCGAAAATATGAATTTAGGTGAGGTAAAATTTGGTGAATGAAAGGTGAAGATCAATCTCATAACTCCTATAAGCTTTATATGAATAGCTTTCAGAGGATAAAATTTATTCACTGTGTACTAAAATAACTTTTACAGTCTTCTTCCGATCATATTCAATTTAGAAACATATACAAATTCAAATGTCCATTGTTTGAATGTTAGTTCTTTTTAGTCATGATACTCTGAAGTGTTATGCTAAAGAGTTAACTAAATTGATTAAATTCCTTCTAGGAGTTATGAAATTTATCACTGTTTGCCATCTTCACCGTTTCATAGTATTAATAAAATTCAAAGATTCATTCTATTTCAGTAACGTATTGTGTATAAGTAATTCGAATAAGACATATTATAGACGGAAAAGGTGTGGAAATATTATGAAATTTAATGTGCATTGTGAACGTTGCAAAGTTCAAATGTTTTGGTAAATGGGTTGCAGGATCATAAATAGCAACTCTCCTTTCAAATTCCATAAAGCGATTGGACGCTATTTTATAATTTTTCCTTATTTGAAGTTTAAATTTACAGAACCATTTTATGAGCCATGCTCTCCAAAATTTCCAAATTTGAATGCTCATATGTCATATTTTAATTTTGACATTGACTGTGAAATGTGCTACATCATATCTTTGACAAATTATTGCAAAAGTTTAATCAAGTAACATTTATTACATAACCGACAACTTAAATAGAATCGATATGAATTTGTTCACGAAATTTGTAAATGTCGTTAATTCAACGTGCCCCGATTTGTATAAAGAATTGCTACTTTTAAGAGCTACCAAAATTGTTTTGTCAAACTAAAGGGACAAGATTTTCAAAACGACATGTGGTACACTTGAATTTAAAATTCTACAAAGGTTTTCAGGGCGTCAATTCTTCATTTTTATGTACTTGTACTTTTATTGGGGGAACCTGTGTTGAGATTGTGGGTGGTCGTTATAATCAAGTCGCTGCACTCTAAGTAGGCTGTAGAAAATCTCACTCTCAAGATTTCATATTCTTGTTATCATTAATATTGAGAGATACAGTTATATACCATTTTAAAGCACCAATAGGTTTATTTGATTTGAACAGTGTTTTATCTATGTATATATACATATTGTAAATACATGCACAAATAGGATTGGACAGCATGGGCAGGGTCAATAAAAATAATCTTCTTTTGTTACAGACCAAGCATAGATAGATAAATGTTACATCAAAAGTTATTCACTTTATGATAGTGAAGATAAAAGTGATCCATCTCAAAATTCCCACAAATAGTACTTACTTAAGAGCAAAATAGGACCCCTTGACACACCAGAGGTCGGATCGGGTGCCTAAAAGGAGTAACCCCCCCCCACCCCCTGTTAATTGGTCACACCCGCCGTAAGTCCTCTATCTCGAACAATCCATAGTCAGAATTAGTATCTAAAGAGCGGACATAGAAAAAGGGGGAGCGAGATTGAAGGTCTGGTTTTAATCTGACTGACGTCCTACCACGTCCCTCTCTTTACTACTCACAAAAATATCAACTACTATGAAGGAGTAACTTCAGACGTGTTGTGCCACGACATATACGCGAAGTAGTGTAAATCAAAGGTGGATTCTCAAAAATTCTAAAGACCTTTTAGTAAATTTGAAATATTTTCCAAAGCCAACAACATCAAAACAAAGGAATCATCATCACTTTACACCCCCATTCCTCACGATAAATAAAAGAGTATGCTTTTTTAAAAAATATATATTTCACGTCTTCAATAAAAAGAGAAATTGAGAATATTCATGTCTTTAAAATTGTTCAGTCATAAAAAACATAACAACTTTGTTAACACCACTTTGATTCTACACACACAGCTACTCTCGAGTTGATATTTAAAACATGATGGAGTTTCTAATTGACAATATCTTCGTGGTCTTTGGTGATCAGGTCTTGCAACAGTCAGCTAGAATTCCCATGGGCACAAATTGTGTTCCTTTATTAGGTGACCTGTTGTTTTTTTGTTTTTTTTGTTGCATTCTTATGAAGCAGACGCCTTTACAAGAGAAGAAAATATCGTGCTATGGGCTTCAACTTAATAGTTGGATACGTGGATGACGTTTTATCTGTTTTAAGATAATATTCCTTGTTCATTCTTCTGTCAATCTGATACATCCCAGTTCATTTGAAATGTAGATTATCGGATCGATCCGCGTATGATACAGATTTTGTTATGTATTATTAGCTATTTAGATGAACTTGACCGTTTCTCAGGCTCTCCTTCCGTCTGATTGCAAAGGCCAATCTATTGTTCCTTTTATCTATAAAGCACGATAAAATAAAAAAAAACATACTCAGACACTATTCTACGACTGGGAGAAAGCATTAAAATAATTTTAAAACATTATTTGGGAACATTTATGTAATTTTCCTGATATTCAAAGTCCCATTTTGTTGTTTATGGAAGGAAGAGTATTTAGATACAACATTCGATGGAAGCGTGGATTTGATTTCCCACGTGTTAAGTGCAATTAAGTGCTCAGTGTTATTTTCACTGAGTGAAATGATAATACCAGTTTATTCAATCGCGCCCGTCGGTCTGACAATGAGAATTAAGGTGTATCAATGAAAATCAAAAATCAATGATATTGTTTAAGGATTTATTTCATAATTAGCATAATGTTACTAAATACGGTAAGTCATTTTCTAAAAATCTACTGTCAAGTCAGTTTGATTGAGAATGTCATCAACCAAAAGGTACAGCTAGTTAGTCTTCTAATTAAAAATTCCAGATTGATTTGAGGATGATAATATGGTTAAAACACAAATATCTTCTAAACAGGTGGCTTTTTGTAACGAATTGTTCATTCACGATGACTTAAGCATGTTTACATACATTGTATGCGTAGTTAATTAAATGAAACAATTATTTACACATCGTTCACAAAACATTTCCGGTAAATTAAAACCAATTATATCCAAATTTACACCACTTGAAAAAGATTACAGAATTGACATGAACCTTAAACGAAATTTAAAACATCTTTTATCTGCAGGTTCTTTCACATGTGTTCAGATAATTGATGATGATAATGATGTTAATGAAGATGATGATGATAATGTTAAAATGTTTTTACAATTTTCACTGATCAGAAGTGTTTCATTAAGTTCTATATCCAATTCAAAACAATATTGAAGACGGTAGTAATAGTTAGTTGAGTGTAAAATAAAGTGTTTCTGATTTGTTTCTTTTCCATATATAATTATTTTTTATCATATGGATACGACAGGATGTCTCGAAAATTTTAGATTTCATTGTTAATGTCGTTGGATCATTTTAGTGCTTTATATGATTTCTATTATCTATTTCAAGATCAGACACATTTCGGTATATACATACATTGTAGTTAAGACGTCGTTATCGTGACGTCACAATGTCATAACAAGTTCATTGTACTCTTTTTGTAAAAATTGTTACACTTTGAAGAGCCGAACTACACGGCGAAAGTGCTAAGTGTAATTAATTAAATGTGGATCATGGGTACTCATCGATATATATATATATATATATATATATATATATATATATATATAGATATATATATAGATATCTCCAAATTGTGTTTTTCTGCCATCACGGTCACTGGTGTAATATATATATATATATATATATATATATATATATATATATATATATATATATATATATATATATATATACATATATACTGAAGAGACATAATTTGTTGAAATGCGCATCTGGTGCATCAAAATTGGTACCGTATAAGTTTTACATTATGACCCCTGGGTCGAGGCCTCTGCTGGTGGACTGTTAGTCCCCGAGGGTCTCTACAGCCCAGTAGCTAAGTATTTCGTTACTAGCTTGAAAATACGGATGTATATTTAATAGCTGTTATAAAATTTAGAAATTCATGTCAAAATTAAAGATTATCTCCCTCACGCATAGCTCTTATCCTTGGACGAATTTGATTCCACTTTTTTGGTACACTGTTTTTCCCTATAATATGTCTAAAACTTCATTGTTATTTCGGATTTCAAACATTTCGGTTGAGCATCACTGAAGAGACATTATTTGTCGAAATGTGCATCTGGTGCATCAAAATTGGTACCGTATAAGTTTTACATTATGACCCCTGGGTCGAGGCCTCTGCTGGTGGACTGTTAGTTCCTCATGGTCTCTACAGCCCAGTAGCTAAGTATTTCGTTACTAGCTTGAATATACGGATGTATATTTAATAGCTGTTATAAAATTTAGAAATTCATGTCAAAATTAAAGATTATCTCCCTCACGCATAGCTCTTATCCTTGGACGAATTTGATTCCACTTTTTTGGTACACTGTTTTTCCCTATAATAGGTCTAAAACTTCATTGTTATTTCGGATTTCAAACATTTCGGTTGAGCATCACTGAAGAGACATAATTTGTTGAAATGCGCATCTGGTGCATCAAAATTGGTCCCGTATAAGTTGTACATATATATATATATATATATATATATATATATATATATATATATATGTAGTAGGCAGTAGCAGCGTGTACATACATCAGATATACTCGCATCTGGTATAACAAAATCTCGGTAGGCAATAAACTCAAAGCGGCATTGGGAGCATAATTTCTTCATGCAAAGTGTGTTTTAGAGTTCGTGAAACTAAACAGGTAGTTCTATTCATAGACGGAATAATCAAAATGATTTCAATTAAAGTTTGATTTATCGATGTTATTATAGCGCTCCGTCATCGATTTGTTAAATGCAAGTTACAGGTGATAAAATTAAAAGGGAAACGTTTTACTTTTTTGTCAATTAAAACCATGTTGAAATTAATTAGACTGATTTCATTTGTGACATGTCATCTGCCAATCATAGTCACGCGCGGACCTTACAGGGAGGGTGTGAGTTGTCGTCTCAGACAAGACAACACGAACAAAACGTTCTCTGAATTCCAATTCAACCGTTAAATGATTTCTTAAAAGTAAATGTAGGTTCGCATAATGAAAGGTAATACAACAGGAGTATGTATATATCTTGAACAACGCCTTTTAGGGCGTTACAATAGAATCGCTTATTTTTCTAGGGTCAAATTTTCGTGGTTTAAAAAAATTGCGACTTTGTGTGGTCTTGATTTGATGATGGTAGAGTTCTCGTACTTGAAATTTCACCGTCTGCTGTTCGTACTGGTTTTGAATTTGCTACCTACCTTCCGAAGGAAATGTCTGACTTTATAGTGATATTGGTCACTCTTCATTGCCTTCACTTTTTCATTGCACTTGTATGTACAAACTGATACAATTACTACCAGAAAGTAAACAAGATGGAGCATTCTTTTTACTTAATTACATCTGCTAAAACATGAAGGAAAAGGGTACTATGTAATTTCACTTTTTTCCCTAGACTATTTCAAGATTGTAAGTTAACAACATTTAATATAACATCCACGTCTGTTGTCTTCGGATACGATTAAATCACATCATACTTATACCCGTATAATTACATCGATATTTTTAATTTTTTTCTTAAGCGAATACAATCTAAAAAACTTAATATTCATTATTTACTTTTCAACATGATATAATTTTCCCCTGTGGGGATCCGGGTTAGAATAGGTACCCAGTACCCCTTGTTTGTCGTAAGAGGCGACTAAATGGGGCGGTCCTTCGGATGAAACCGAGGTCCCGTGTCACAGCAGGTGTGGCACGATGAAGATTCATCCCTGCTCAAAGTCCGTAAGCGCCGAGCATATATGCCTAAATGTTGCAGCCCTTCACCGGCAATGGCGACGTCTGCATATGAGTGAAAAAATTTCGAGCGGGATGTTAAACAATGTACAATCAATGAACCAAATACAATGTGATTAACCTTAAAATTCAATATTTACTTTCCAACATGATATTACTATGAAAAAAATTCAATTTGAAGCTCGCAATAATTCTGACGTCACAATACAATTCCGACAATCATTTATGAAATTATCTGTTTCATGGCTGTTCCGGTACAGAAAGTTCGGGTAGTAGCACTACGAACTTGTCCCACTTTTTGGGTTTCATGTTTGTACTATTCTTTATTTCATATTTGTAATATAACAAATATCTATAAGATTGATCACTTTTCGTCAATTTCATCTTTTTCCCTCAAATAATCAAACACGAAATTAATGTAAATATAAACGTTAAATGTTTATTTTTGACATGCTAATAATACGCAACTATGTGCAAGCAAATTGCGTTAGTATTTTGTCTAATATCAGCACATCGTTGCATAGCAACAGAATAATCATCAAATAATAAACAATAAAAATGATTAAAAATTATAAACATGTATTGCTGAAATAGTATTTGCAATTTCCTGAAGTTAACCAAAGATTATAGAACACATTTAATGACCATTTGTAATCCTTTATGAACATGAATCCATGGGAACTCTAAATAACCAATCAGATATCCAAATTCTAATTTGTCTATCATCATGTAGTACTAGTGATTGACTTTTAAACCTCCCCATTCGAATAAGGTTGAAATGGGTAAATAGAAAACTTGGGCAAAAATTTACCTGTATCTACTATATTTCCCCCGATAGTCATCAAGATCGTTAACTCATCTCCTCCTGTCGCTGTCTCTCTGCACGTCTGTTTTATAAACTTTAAATTGTTGTGTGCGTTTTGCAGTATCATTGTTAAAATTATTCTATGAAACACAAAAAATTATTTCTTATAGAAATGGTGATATTGATAAATTTGATGCCCTTTGGAACAGATGGAACCAAATGTTTTCATAGTTCTCTCACTCTTTCTTTCTTTCCTTCCTTCTCTCTCTGAAATAACTAAACACTTCTGTAGTTCTATATTACATGTATATACCATGAATTTTTACAGAATGTTTGTTGAAAAATAATAAATAAAAACAAAACAACTTAAATTGTTGCAATATTTCAGTCCCTTTTACATGACTGAAAAAGTCAAGCTAACGAACAGTAATCAACCTCACAAATCCTATAAAGAATGGGGCGGGAACAGGTACCTAGGAGGAGTAAGCATCCCCTGTTGACCTGTCACATCCTCCGTAAATCATGTAAAACTTATACGGTACCAATTTTGATGCACCAGATGCGCATTTCGACAAATAATGTCTCTTCAGTGATGCTCAACCGAAATGTTTGAAATCCGAAATAACAATGACGTTTTAGAGCTATTATGGCCAAAAACAGTGTACCAAAAAAGTGGAATCAAATTCGTCTAAGGATAAGAGCTATGCACGAGGGAGATAATCCTTAATTTTGAAATGAATTTCTAAATTTTATAACAGCAATTAAATATACATCCGTATTTTCAAGCTAGTAACGAAGTATTTAGCTACTGGGCTGTAGAGACCCTCGGGGACTAACAGTCCACTAGCAGAGGCCTCGACCCAGGGGTCATAATGTAAAACTTATACGGTACCAATTTTGATGCACCAGATGCGCATTTCGACAAATAATGTCTCTTCAGTGATGATCAACCGAAATGTTTGAAATCCGAAATAACAATGAAGTTTTAGAGCTATTATAGCCAAAAACAGCGTGCCAAAAAAAGTGGAGTCAAATTCGTCTAAGGATAAGAGCTATGCGTGAGGGAGATAATCCTTAATTTTGAAATGAATTTCTAAATTTTATAACAGCAATTAAATATACATCCGTATTTTCAAGCCAGTAACGAAGTACTTAGCTACTGGGCTGTAGAGACCCTCGGGGACTAACAGTAAATCATATATCTTGATCAGGTGAACGGAGTAATCCGTAGTCAAATTCGGTATGTAAAACGGCCTAACAATACGCCGGTTTCGAGATACGTCCGAGTTATTTCCCTTTGGAGAACTCTCGTACATAGTAAGGCGCGAAAGAATTTGTTTACACGCGGGGGTGGGACAGATATTCATCGCAGCGTAAGTGAATGTACTCAGTAAGTTTCTCATATGCTGTTTGATAACCCGAATTCGATTGATACACAAACAAAGTAAGTGATAAGTATTTAGAGAGTATTTAAATACATAAAATTCTTATCCTATCACGTTATTTCGTTATTCATAAGTACCATATCCAAGATATTTCTTGCAAATATGACATTGTTTGTATGTTTCCACTTCGGTAAAACATTTCTCTCGATAGTATTTAGTATATCCCACATTTACATATTTAAAGAGAAGCCGCTTTTAATACATTTCATCGTCTTCCTCGTTGACTGTATATCCACTCTGTCCCACTTAGGCATTCAAAGTTCCACTAAATGCACCTCCTATACAGAAGAGTTAGTATCTCGAAACTGGCGTATTGGTTTGAAACACGGTCGACAGGGGATGCTTACTCCTCCTTGACACCTGATCCCACCTCTGGTGCGTCCAGGGGCCCGTGTTTGCCCAACTATCTATATTGTATTGCTTATACGCGTTATGAGATTGATCACTGTTCGTTATCTTCACCTTTCATTAAGGCAGCATTCGAGCTAATGACAGGTTGTATTTGCAAATAAGATCATTATAATGACCGCAGTATTTGCAAAATGATAACTTTAGACGAGGCTGTTGAAACCTATGTAACTTATTTGTCAGTAGCCTGTATCGATTCAAAATTTGATCATCCACAGAATATGCTCTAGGATATCAAATTAATTGCGAGATATAAATGCGATATGCATGTGTTAATGGAATATTTCTTCATAGATATGGGAAGTTGACGATGGAAAATTTAAATATATCCTGTTTACCATAAAACCGAGTTGTTTGTTTACCGTTAATGCCCATGTTCAGTAAAATATCGAAAATGTACGAGACAAATGGGAAAATGTTGTTGTGTCTTTTATTTTGATCACTGGGATATATTGAGTAGATACATGTATATGAAAGAAAATGAACATTGTTGATGGATAAACGTCTTCGATGCACCTAAATGTCGAGTTGAATGCCACTGCATAAAGTTTCGTCTCCTAAAGAAACTTTTGAATACAATTAACCCCAGGAATACCAAAATCGGACCAACTAATAAAGGAGAAAAACTTACGCCCATGGGAATTCCAACAGAATGTTAGAAAACCCACATAGATATTGTCAAACTCCAGCATTTTTAAATATCGAAATTAAAGTCGGGGTTGAGATAAACTATATTGAAAATGTGAACGAAATTTTCAGTTACATTGTTAATTTTGTCAATTACTTGTAGTTACAATAATTATTACATTCATTTTAACCAATGCAATTAATTACTCTCAATTACTTAGAAGAATGCAATCAAATATATTTCGGTTACTGAAGTTTATTTCAAAATCTTCAAAACTCTTGAGCAAATCCATACACAAAGCATTGCAATTTTGTTTTACAATTTTGCGTTCAGTTTTATCATCATGAGATTCGCATTGTTTGCATCTGGCTTTGAAATTTCCAGTTGCAGTTTCTGGAACATGGAATTCATCCAATACATTTAAAGTCAGGTTTAGTTTTGAATATATTGTCTGGGTTAAGTTAACTCTTCCTCATGTATTTTTTCTACCTGTGCTTTTGTTCTCAGGTATGAGAGGGGTTCACACATAAACAAAATTAGTCCTGGGAACTATGGCTTTTTGCTTCATCAATTATATAGAAATAATGAGACATTAAATTATTGCATAAACACAACATGGCAAAGAGTGAAACATTCTAACGCCATTATTATCAGACACTTTCATTCCATCATTTTCAAACTTTTTTGAATAAAGAACATAATTGAAACGCAATTAAATGTAATTGAAAATACTTGACTTTTTTTAATGTATTGAAATACATTCAATTACTTGTAATTGAAAGCAGAGTCAATTACAAATACATCCTACTTTATGATAAAATGTTTTAATACAGCTAACTACAATTGCATTTTTCAATTATGCCATCTCTGTTTACAGTATTTGTGAGTACAGTGAATGGTGTTTAGCAAAGTATATTTTGGTTATTAATCATAAGATACAATTTTTTTTCGATTTCCGGTTTTATTGAGGAAGCAAAAAATACAAGTCCTTAATGAAAAGGTGAAGATAACAAACAACGATCAATTTCAAAGCTCCTATAAAGAATACAAAATTAAGAGCATCGTAAACTCAGACCCCTGGACATACCAGAAGTGGAATCAGGTATCTAGGAGGAGTAAGCATCCCCTATCGACTGGTCAAACCCGCCGTGAGCCCTATATCTCGATAGGTTAAACGGAGTAATTCACAGTCAAAATCAGTGTGCAAATAACAGTCTCAACTGGTATGAAACACGTCA
This sequence comes from Ostrea edulis, assembly GCF_947568905.1. NCBI lineage: Eukaryota > Metazoa > Mollusca > Bivalvia > Ostreida > Ostreidae > Ostrea > Ostrea edulis. The sequence continues at coordinate 80,000,442 of NC_079168.1, forward strand.
AACAGCATTTTACCCAATGACATGTTGTATTGGTAAAGATCATCATAACGACCATAGAATTTGCGAAATGCTAACTTTAAACGACACTGTTGAAATCCCATTAACATCAATTTTTTTTCTCAGTAGCCTGCCTCGATTTAAAAACTGACCATACGCAAAGCAAGCACATGTGTATCAAATCAGTTGATAGACATAAACACAATATACAGGTAATAATAGAATATTGCTACATAAATATGGGAAGTTCACGATGGAGAAACTGAAGTGATCACTTTTGTCATAAAGTGGAGTTGTTAGTTTGCCGTTGATATACATGTATATGTTCAATGAAATATCTAAGCATGAAGCAAATATTGAAGACTGTGATGTCTTTTATTTCAAGTTCACTGAGATATATGAAATCAATATACGAATAAATATGATTATTGTTAATAGATAAAACGTCGTCGATATATTTAAATGTCGAGTTGAAGGCAACAGTAGAGAATTTTGCTCACGAAAATATCAACAGATGTGAAGGTGAATCTTCAAACGTACTGTGCCACGACATATGCCAGAAGTGTTACATTGTAAATCAAATGTGGATTCTACAATATGCTAAAGAACTCTTTGTAAATTTGAAATCGCAAAACATTTTTCAAATCAACATCAAAATGTATGACATTTCAATTCTTTGCACGATTATTTCTCACGATAAATTAAAGACTAGACTTTCTAACATCATAGACAGTGACTTCTTTAAGAAAAATGGAAAAAGAAAAAAAATATATCCAGTGATCAGTCATGAAAAATAGTTTGTTAAACACCACTCTGAGTCCACGCACAAGTACTCTGAAGTTGATATAGAAAATATGCTGGAGTTCCTTATTGACAATATCCTTGTAGTTTTGGGCGATCAAGTCTTCCAACAGTTTGATGGAATTTCCACGAATTGTGCTCCTTTGTTAGCTGACCTGTTTCTTATAAAGCAGAGTTTATTCAATAGCTTCTACATGAGAAGGAAATATATCTGACTGTAGCCCTCAACTCTCGACATTTAGATACAGTTGTATATCGAGGACGTTTTATCTATTAACAATAATCATTTTCATTCATATGTCGATTCGATGTATCCCTGTGAACTCGAAATAAAAGACATCACAGAGTCCTCCACAACTGCTCTGTATTTAGATATTTTATCGGGAATGAATATTAACGGCAAGCTAACAACTTCTGTTTATGACAAACGGGATGATTTCAACTTCTCCATCGTCAACTTCCCACATTTATATAGCAATGTTCCATTATCACCTGCATATGGTGTTTATATCTCTTAACTGATTCGATACGCAAGAGCTTCTTCTGGGTATGGTCAGTTTTTAAATCGAAGCAGGCTACTGATAAACAAGTTGATGTTACAGGGGTTTTAGCAGTCTTGTTTAAAGTCTGCATTTTGCAAATTCTATGGTCGTCATGATGATCTAGTTTGCGAATACAACCCATCATTGGGTCAAATACTGTATGACATGTTTCATACAAATTGTTTGGCCGTTCTTGGCACTTTCATTTTGAGTACGGATAACTTGTTTACCTGATCAAGATATAGGGTTCACGGTGGTTGTGACCGGTCGACAGGGGATGCTTACTCCTCCAAGACACCTGATCTCACCTCTGGTGTATCCAGGGTGTCGTGTTTGCTCAACTCTCTATTTCTTATTGCTTATAGGAGTTATGAAATTGATCACTGTTCGTTATCTTCACCTTTTCATTGTAGAAAAGGTAAAGGCTACAAAGATATTGTCAATGAGGAAATTCAGCATCGTTTTAAAATCAACTTCAGAGTACTTGAGCTTAGAATCAGAGTAGCACTTAACACATTTTTTTTTTAAACGACTGATCACAATTTGTGAACATTTCCTTTTTTCCACTTTTAATCACGACGCAATTTTCTATTATGTGAAAAGTCTAGTCTTTAGTTTATCGTGAGTAATTGTAGTGTAAAATGTTGAAAAGTTATACGTTTTTATGTTCTTGATTTGAGAAAAGTTTTGCGATTTCAAATTTACGTACTGAAAGTTCTTTTGAATCTTTTAGATCCACAACACGTCTGAAGTTTCAGAGTAAATATTTTCGTGAGAAGCAAAGATAGAGGTTTGATAGAACAGAATTTAATTTGTCGTGAGAAAATAAAGAAAAGTGATGAAAAGTCGTACATTTTGATGCTGTTGATTTGTAATTTCACTAAATGTTCTTTGGAATTGATGAGAATACACGTTTGCTTTGTACATCACTTCTTGCATATGTTGTGGAACAATACGTCTGAAGTTTTTCCTTCACAGCAATTGATATATTCGTGGGGATACTGCATGATCAATAATCTTCTCGAGGGGGGGGGGGGGGGGGGGGCATGTCCGGAAATTCTAAATTTCTACAACTACGTTAAAGGTAAAGAAGTCGTATTTTCAACTAAGAAATCAAAATACCAGGTACAACCCAATAAGATTTTATCCCCGGAGAGAATATGTAATAAGTAAAGTTTTAAAGACAATGATAAAGGAATTAAAGAGAAACATCAGCATGTGTGGGCGTTTGTAAAAGTTTTGACATAATGTACAGAATATGCATGCTCCTAATCAGGTAGAAAATACTAAGTTCTCGCACGATTAACCGACTTCTGGGAGAGCTAACGGATTTAAAAAAAAACAAAAAACGAAAACGTTTGAAAACCACAAAAGGTTTGAAATTTTACACACATTTCTTTCTCGCATATAGTGACTTATGTCAGTTGACAAATAATTTCATGTTTGTGAAATTAGAATTGGTTACTTTTCATAATTTGTACCATTTGGCAGCATTATTGATATGTCTAAAGAAAATGTGGTGAAAACTTCAAACATAATGAATTTTTACTTTCCATTTCATCATAAGTTTTATTAAGCTAACTTATATTTTAGCCATTAATTTAAGCAAGCAATTTATCAAATATCATGGTGTAGAGAAAATCAGGCGAGGATATTTTTGCCTCTTTTGAGGTGTTATGATATAATGATGATGATAGTGATAATAATAACGATATTGATTGTTATCGTCATAGTATTTCCTTGTATGGCGATCGTTATCATGTGGCCTTGGACACTAGCGATATAGTGGTCGTATAAATTACTCCGTTGAAATGTAAATTTCTACATTTAACCGAATTCTGTAAAACATGTCATGTACTGTTTATGGTCCTCCCTGAATCTTTTTAAAATTTTAATAATATTTCTAAAATCTACTTATTATCCAGTTCATAATGTCAGAAGTCTAAACAGTTTCATTATGTATTCTGTACGAATTATCTGAATGTCAAATGGTTTAATGACTTTTAATTTATGAGAGGATTAGAGTTTAAGAACTGTGAACATCGCCTAAATGACAATTTTGTCTTGGAACTGTTTGCACAATCTGTTCAAGGTCTTGTTCTTCATTCGATATCCTATTTGTTTTTCCATTTTACTGGTTAATGACTATATGCATGAATTTTAAGAATTAAACAAGTTCTTGGTAAAGGTAAGAATAAAGAAAATGCGGTTGCAGATGTCACGTTTTTAATCTATAACGCCTTCGCCGCTATGGTATTCAGTGGTTTATTTTTAGCGCCTTCGCCGCTATGGTGTTCAGTGGTTTATTTTTAGCGCCTTCGCCGCTATGGTGTTCAGTGGTTTATTTTTAGCGCCTTCGCCTATATGTTCTCCAGTAGTTTATATTTTAGCGACTTCGCCTCTATGGTTTTAATGTTTTATCTTTTAGCGACAAATAATGTCTCTTCAGTGATGCTCAAGCCGAAATATTGGAAATCCGAAATAACAATACACTTGTAAGAACTAAAAAGAAAAACAGAGTGCCAAAGACTGGAGTCAAATTCATCTAAGGATCAGAGCTATGCATGAGGGAGATATTCCTTAATTTTGAAATGAATTTCTAAATTTTATCGCAGCAATTAAATATACATCCGTATTTTCAAGCTAGTAACGAAGTGCATGTAGTTAGCTACTGGGCTATAGAAACCCTCTGGGACTAACAGTCCACCAGCAGAGGCCTCGTCCCAGAGATCGTAATGTAAAACTTTTACAGTATCAATTTCTCTCTCTCTCTCTCTCTCTCTCTCTCTCTCTCTCTCTCTCTCTATATATATATATATATATATATATACATGTTAACAATAACTCAGTTCAGACTTGTTTATCACAAAGTACTCAGTGACTCTTAAAAAACAAAATACATGTATGGGCAAAGTTATCAATCACATTTATATGAAAATGGATAAATATAGACAGATGAATGTATCACATATAATTATGATGGATACTTTCTGATTCCACATGCCTAGAGGGTTATCATTAGACACTTCAATGAAATCAATAAACCCCAGACGCTCTGGTTTAGTTTGTCAACAGCTGTCCATCACCTACACAAGTCGATAGAACAGAGGTCTGTGGTCTTGTTATGATTACATTCTGCAAGTAAAACAATAACTTGACTTTAGACAATCCATTCATCAACAAGCATTCTTGTTTTACCACATTCTATGAATAGCTCCTCAATTTTCAAGAATTGGGTGGGCGGAGATGGCAGTTTAGTTGATCCCTTTTCCCGACGTTTTAGTTCAATCAACTTCTCTAACGAAAACTGGGCTGACTGTTGTTATGAAGTGGGTCGGATGGATATTCTGGCGGGAGCCTATCCAAGGGGATAGTTTTATTCTTACCCTTCAAGATGATGTTTATTAAGTGCTATACTTAATTGTTATTGGATCTTCTATTGATATTATGCTTTTCCCCTTTTAACTTTGTCTCCGATTGTAGCTATATTCTGACCACATTTTGTCTGTCCTCTATCTGTATGTAAATGTTTCACATTTTCATCTTCTCCAGAAAAACTGGGTCAATTTAAAACTGAATTAATATAAATCATCTATGGGTGAAAGGGATTCATGTTTGTTCAAATGAAGGGTCATGCCCCCTTCAAAAGCGAGTTAATGAGGAAAATGCAAAAATAGAGTAGGGTCATTTAAAAATCTTTTCAAGAACCGCTGGGCCAGAAAAGTTCAAATTCATATGAAAGTTTTCTGACATAGTGAAGACTCAACTTTGTTAAAATTATGGCCCCGGGGGTAGGCTGGGGTCACAGAAGGGGATCAAGATTTTACATACATATATTTAGGGACAATCTTTAAAAAAAATTCTCAAAAATTACTTGGCCAGGAAAGTTCAAATTTAGACATAGTGCGGATTAAACTCTGTTAAAATCATGACCCCGGGGGTAGGATGGGGCCACATTAGGGGGTCAAAGTCTTACTTGTAAATATATTGGGAAAATCTCTAAAACTCTTCTGAAGAACCACTAGGCTAGGGAAGCTTTCTGACATAGTGCAGATTCAAGTTTGTTAAAATCAAGACCCCAGGGGTAGGATGGGACCAAAATATGGGATCAAAGTTTTACATACAAATATATAGGGAAAACCTTCTTCTCAAGATACATGGATATATATTGGGAAAATCTTTTTAAAAAACAAATTTACACGAAAGTTTCCTGACATCTTGAAGATTCAAGTTTGTTAAAATCATGATCCCTGGGAGTAGGCTAGGGCCACAATAGGGGATCAAAGTTTTACATACAAATATATAGGGAAAACCTTCTTCTCCAAAAACCACTAAGCCAGGAAAGTTCAAATATACATAACATCTTCCTGATATAGTGCAAAATCAAGTTTGTAAAGATCATGGCCTCGAAGAGTAGGTTGGGGCCACAATATGGGATCAAATGTTTACATACTAGTATTGAGGGAATTTTTTTTTAAAAATCTACTTTTCAATAACCATAGGGCCAGAAAATGGAAATTCACACGAAAGCCTCCTTACATAGAGTAAATGTAGATCCAAGTTTGTGTTATTCATAGTCCCGGGGGGTAGGATGGGGTCACAATAGGGGATCAAAGTGTTATATGCAGATATATAGGAAACAATCTTTAAAAATATCTCTTGAACTATTTAAGCTAGGGTTTTTATATTTTGTTTATAGATTCGGAGTGGGAAGACCTTATTTTTCCATGAAGTTTGACCTTATGGCCTTGACCTTAGAGTTGGATCTACCTTTTAAATCTCTGACCTATTCAAAATCTCCTGATTTATATAACGTAGATCTTTCATATTTTGTATGTATATTTTATATGGCATGACCTTTCAGTCGAGAGGGGATCCGGGTTAAAATAGATCCTCGGTACCCCTTGGTTGTCGTAAGAGGCAACTAAATGGGTCAGTCCTTCGGATGAGACAGCAAAAACCGAGGTCTCGTGTCACAGCAGGTGTGGCACAATAAAGATCTCTCCCTGCACAAAGACCGTAAGCGCCGAGCATAGGTCTAAATTTTGCAGCCCTTCACCGGCAATGGTGACTTCTCCATATGAGTGAAATATTCTCTCGATGGACGTTAAACAATATACAATCAACATTTCATTTCATGTTATGACCTTTGACCTTGGAATTTGACATGTTTTAAAAAACGTAACCTGTAAAATATCTCCAAAACTGTTCAAGGTATGGCTTTCATATATTGACAAGACGTTGTGATACAATCATATTTGATCTTATGACATTGACCCAATTTCTTAACAATCTGACCTAATCAATATCTCTTGAACTATTTCAAAGTAAACCTTCAATATTTTGTTTATAGATTCTTTGTGGCAAGACCTTGTTATAGGTTGATGCTTGAACTTGTGACCTTGACTTGAAAGTTTGACCTAGTTTTGATAAAAATCTGACTTACACTGTACTCAATACCTCCTGGAGTATCTACCTCTGGTGTGTCCAGGGTCCGTGTTTGCCCAAATATCTATTTTGTATTGCTTATAGTAGTTATGAGATTGATCACTGTTCGTTATCTTCACCTTTCATCTAAGATAAAGCTGTCATATTTTGTATATAGTCTTTAGATTTCTTATGGTAAGATATCATACCATGTACTATGACCTTGGTCTTATCCAGAACAGCAAGATCGTGTTAGTCATATTGTTGTTGACGCATTTCTGTGTTATGTTAATTCATTTTCATTTATGTTGTGATCCTTTGGTACTATGTTGGGGGTCACAGTATATGGTCAAAAATATTCATGGGAATAAATATTGATAAATTATCTTTACAAATCACAACAATTGAATAACGACAGGGCCAAAGTGACTTAGGTGAGCGATGTGGCCCATGGTCTTGTCATCTTTTCTTAGTTCTGGGATTTTGTTGGGTTGAGTAGGGGGAAACATTTCAGTTTTTAACACCTTTCGTCGTCCAGCGCCGGCATTTACATTATTTCCATCTATTCTTACCAAACTGAAATCACTACATGTATGTCAATTTAATATGTTTACATATCAAATCACTGGCAATAGTGACGTATCCATATGAATGAAAGATTCTCGAGAGGGACGTTAAACAATATTCAATCAATCGTTAAAGTTTACTTCAATATGTGGAAAGATTTGAAGCAAACACAGACACACACACAATATTCCAAGTGCAATCAGACAATACTATAAAATAAACGTTCTAAAATACTGTGAATGTTTTTCGTTGAAACCCAGTTTTCTGTTGTATTTAAGGTGGTGTCTAACAACGAAATCAGTTGATCAACTAAAGACACTTTTTGTTTTCTAAAAGAGGGAACATCAAGTATAGGTCTCATCAAAAGAACGGATCGACGAAACTATTTGTGACACATCCACGGAATCACCACCTCAACAACAGAACAAGAACAAAACAATAGTGTGGCTATAGAAAAGAGACACGCAGGAATCGGTCAGAGTTAATGAAAACATCCGGTCATCAGACAATCGGTGGTAGCAGAGTTAATGAAAACATGCATCCGGTCATCAGACAATCGGTGGTAGCAGAGTTAATGAAAACATGCATCCGGTCATCAGACAATTTTCAAAACTGTTGAACAAAGTGCACAATATCGGTCATCTCCCGGATATACGTCATAGCTACAAACACAAAGCTTATGAAACACCAACTAGATATACGTCATAGCTACAAACATAAAGATTATGAAACACCAACTAGATATAAGTCATAGCTACAAACATAAAGCTTATGAAACACCAACTAGATATACGTCATAGCTACAAACATAAAGCTTATGAAACACCAACTAGATATACGTCATAGCTACAAACACAAAGCTTATGAAAAGTAACAAATATTGCTGTTTGTAACAACTATAAGTGTGACTTGGACCATGGATAGGAAACTATTTAGATGATGTGCAACAGATGGTTTCACAGTTTAAGATAACTCACATGTAATTCCTATCAATGCAGAAAACATGTTTATCCACTTTGCACTATCAACTACCAGTAAAGAAGAAACTTTCTTCTCAGTTCATGGATTGCTTCATTTCAAGGCAAAGCGAGAACTGAGAGCAAGAATTACTATACCATGGATACAGACATATGATATACAAAAGTCCACGTTAATTAGGGAATTTTGCAAGATGGGTTTAATGGACGTGATAATAAGTGTTGAATCATTTGTCAAAAACTGAGATGGCACAGAGGTACATGTCAGCATGTTATGTCACGCATGCTATGCCAGGTATCCTATTTTCTTGTTAGTTGACTAGGTAAGACAGGTGCGTAGCCAGAAAGAAAATGAAGTGTACGCTAGATACGGTAAAGGGTCTGGTGGCCGCCTCGAGGTCCTGGAAGCTCCTGAGTTTGACAAAAATCACCTTTTTCTTCTTCCTTTGTTTGCATAATTAATAATTTGAAATTCCAAAAGGACTAAATTTGATTGAATAAGCATTATAATGTTGAATAAATTATGAATAGGAACTACATGTACATAACGCAAAGTTATTTTTGAGGCGCAAATATTTCAACGATAGAGCTCTCTCTAAAATGATGTGTACGCAGTCGCGTATAAGCAGCTATACGCGCCTGTAAGATTGATTAATTTGGCTGTTTTCCGGCACACTCAACAATTTTTCAGTTATCTGGTGGCGCCCAGTTTTTATTGGTGGAAGAAAGAACCCAGATATAATGTACCTGGGAAGAAACCACCGACCTTCCGAAAGTAAACAGGGAAAATTTCTCATTTACCGGCGCGAGCGGGATTCGAACCCGTGCCGACCAGAGGTGAGAGGCTGTGTGATTTTGAGCGCGATGCTTTAACCACTCGGCCACGGAGGCCGTTGCGCATGTAAGAAAGTAAGCACTTCATGTACCTAGTAAAATAGTATAATTACAGATAATACTCGATATTCAATTTATCTCATGGCACTAGTATTGCTTAAACAATATCAGCAAGACAGGACATTGTTAATCATAAAACAAAGACGATAACCTTTTTCCTATTCCAAACGTCTTTAATAGAAATTTATGCAAGAACCTCGCAAGCATGTGCACACAGGTACTCGAGTAAGAACATTCCTTAAAAAATGTGTTGCAATGGATAATGATGATGAAGCTTTGTGAAATAGCTTCAACTGAGAAAAGAAAAATAACAACACATTTAATTTTAACATTTGTGTTTGTCTGCAATGTTTCTCTGCATTCCGACATACGTTCAACAAATGTCCACGGATTCAGGTTTACAAACATAAGAAATATCATTGTATGGACATAGATGACAGTCAATAATCTCAAGTTATATAGACATAGCAATACGCCCGTCCTCAAGCTGTAGAGACATAACGAACAACCAAAACCTCAGGCTGAACAGAGATAAATGAAAGCCTCTAGCGTTAAGCTGTACAAACATAGGAGAATGCTCACTGTCCCAACATAGGAGAATGCTCACTGTCCCAACATAGGAGAATGCTCACTGTCCCAAGCCACACGAACTTGCTAAACCTTCATTGCCTTAAGCTTCAGAAATAATAGAATAACGTCCTTATCTCTAACCTGTATAGACATAGCCCAACATCCATTGCCTCAGAGTGTTCACACTTAAAAGAACACCAATGACGTCACACTGCGCACATATAAAACCCCCAAAAGTTTCAAACGGTACCGACAAATGAACGCCTGTGACCGCAAGCTGTACACATAAGCAAATACGTACACATCAGTAGCCCAAACTCTACAGACATAGAAAAACGCCCATTACCTAAATCAAGCTGTACTTGCATAGTAAGACGCCCATAACCTCAACTTGTACATACAAAGTAAAACGCCCATAACCTCAACTTGTACATACAAAGTAAAACTCCCATAACTTCAAGCTGTACATACATACACAGTGGCGGATTTAAGGGGGGCGCAGCCGCCCCCCCCCCCCTAATTATTTTCAAATTCAAGGTAAATCGTGGTATCTTAATTAGAAAAATGTACTAAATGATAAAAGAAGCAATAATTTCTTCCACTCCCGTAGAAATAAATGACAAAATCTTTTGATTTCTTGAATTACTTTATTGGGAGAACTTAATTTTTTCCAAAAACCCTTAAAATTTGCGTAATTTTATTAATTTCACCTTATAAAAAATGATAGAAAATAGTACAAATGACTAAATTGGAGACATATTTCAAGCCCCATAAAATCTGTAAAAGCCAGGAGCTTCCGGGGGCTTCGCCCTCTGGGACCCCACCAGGGCTTCACCCTGGACCCACTGCCTCATAAAGTGGCGCCCCCGTAACCATAATTCCTGGATCCGACCCTTATACATGTACTAGAAAGCCCATAACCTCAAGCTGCACATACATAGTAAAAAGCCCATAACCTCAAGCTGCACATACGAAGTAACTGTGATAAAACAGTGTCCAGCTATGTGTCTTTATAAATACAGAAACAACAGCACCTTGCCGGACCACGCCTGGCTAAACAAGATCCATATCACAGATTCCTCTTGAATAAATTCAGTCCTGAAGTACATGTAGACTGCCGAATCAAGCAGATGCAGAAAGAGAGGATGACGGAAATTTACAACAAAACAAATTCAGAATACACTTAACAGGCTGATATCTTATTTCGTAAAATTTCCAATTACCTTTGGGATCGCTGAAGGCGGAAGGGGCGTTTCCTAGTATGCATATATATAAAACATAGAGACAATGCCCTGTGAAAGCTGGGCAGGTTTTGGAGGCTTATTCCGCGTTCAGAGTTTACATGACCCCATAAAAGAAGTCGCAGATTGAATCCACGGGCCGTAAAACGTCTTCGCTGCAGTTCATCATTAGCAACCTGACCCAGATAATTTTAATTTATGACAAGCTCCGAACTAGCTGGGCTATTTTAATTGGAATATAAATGTCATACTTGTTGATGAATTGCATAATTACTCGTCAGAATCTTAAAGGTAAGTTGTGATAATCACAAATTAGCATGGGAATGAGAATTAATAATTTATTAATGATTTTACGAGAGCCGGACAGCTGGCGAGAAATTCCGCAGTAACATGCAAAATGTGTACATATTTTCCATGGTATGCATGAGGGAATATTTTAGTGCTTCATAATCTAAAATAGAACAGATTTAAGAAAGCGCATGTAAATCGTTTTATAGTAGTTGGAGAACAATCTAAACAATGACACAAAAATCACATTCCTGTCCAGACAATGGATTGGACAGTCTCTGTCGTAAACTCTATCACCCTGAGGACAGGGATTGGACAGTTTCTATCGTCTTCTCTATTATCATGAGGACAGGGATTGGACAGTTTCTGTCGTCTTCTCTATTATCATGAGGACAGGGGCTGGACAGTTTCTATCGTCTTCTCTATTATCATGAGGACAGGGGTTGGACAGTTTCTGTCGTCTTCTCTATTATCATGAGGACAGGGATTGGACAGTTTCTATCGTCTTCTCTATTATCATGAGGACAGGGATTGGACAGTTTCTGTCGTCTTCTCTATTATCATGAGGACAGGGATTGGACAGTTTCTATCGTCTTCTCTATTATCATGAGGACAGGGATTGGACAGTTTCTGTCGTCTTCTCTATTATCATGAGGACAGGGGTTGGACAGTTTCTATCGTCTTCTCTATTATCATGAGGACAGGGGTTGGACAGTTTCTGTCGTCTTCTCTATTATCATGAGGACAGGGATTGGACAGTTTCTGTCGTCTTCTCTATTATCATGAGGACAGGGATTGGACAGTTTCTATCGTCTTCTCTATTATCATGAGGACAGGGATTGGACAGTTTCTGTCGTCTTCTGTATTATCATGAGGACAGGGGTTGGACAGTTTCTGTCGTCTTCTCTATTATCATGAGGACAGGGATTGGACAGTTTCTGTCGTCTTCTGTATTATCATGAGGACAGGGGTTGGACAGTTTCTGTCGTCTTCTCTATTATCATGAGGACAGGGATTGGACAGTTTCTGTCGTCTTCTCTATTATCATGAGGACAGGGATTGGACAGTTTCTGTCGTCTTCTCTATTATCATGAGGACAGGGATTGGACAGTTTCTGTCGTCTTCTGTATTATCATGAGGACAGGGGTTGGACAGTTTCTGTCGTCTTCTCTATTATCATGAGGACAGGGATTGGACAGTTTCTATCGTCTTATCTATTATCATGAGGACAGGGATTGGACAGTTTCTGTCGTCTTCTCTATTATCATGAGGACAGGGATTGGACAGTTTCTATCGTCTTATCTATTATCATGAGGACAGGGATTGGACAGTTTCTATCGTCTTCTCTATTATCATGAGGACAGGGATTGGACAGTTTCTATCGTCTTCTCTATTATCATGAGGACAGGGATTGGACAGTTTCTATCGTCTTCTCTATTATCATGAGGACAGGGATTGGACAGTTTCTCTCGTCTTCTCTATTATCATGAGGACAGGGATTGGACAGTTTCTATCGTCTTCTCTATTATCATGAGGACAGGGATTGGACAGTTTCTATCGTCTTCTCTATTATCATGAGGACAGGGATTGGACAGTTTCTGTCGTCTTCTCTATTATCATGAGGACAGGGATTGGACAGTTTCTATCGTCTTCTCTATTATCCTGAGGACAGGGATTGGACAGTTTCTGTCGTCTTCTCTATTATCATGAGGACAGGATTACGACAGTTTCTATCGTCTTCTCTATTATCATGAGGACAGGGGCTGGACAGTTTCTGTCGTCTTCTCTATTATCATGAGGACAGGGATTGGACAGTTTCTATCGTCTTCTCTATTATCATGAGGACAGGGATTGGACAGTTTCTGTCGTCTTCTCTATTATCATGAGGACTGGGGGACAGGCTGAGGTACATTTACACAGTCTTGATTGATTGTATATTGTTTAACATCCCTCTCGAGAATATTTCACTCATATGGAGACATCACCATTGCCGGTAAAGGGCTGCAAAAGTTAGGCTTATGCTCGGTGCTTATGGCCTTTGAGCAGGTAGGGATCTTTAATGTGCCGCATCTGCGGTCTCCTCCGAAGGACCACCCAATTTAGTCGCCATTTACGACAAACAAGGGGTACTTAGGACCTATTCTAACGCGGATCCCCATAGACTGTCATGTAGGCACTAATGATGAAATTGACATAACATACTTTGGATATATTCTCTAACCACCTACGGTGGCCCAGTGGTTAGGGTGTTTGACATGGAGGTCGCAAGTTCGAGATCCATACGTGCTATGACCGCGTCTAACCTAAGACGTGAAAATATATGTAGAGAGTGACTGCTTCTTCGCCATACATTCAGTGAGTGTTGCAGGTTGGATAAGACATTCAAACACCCGTGTCACGACAGCCATTGACACGTTCTAGAACCCACAATGTTGCAGCCATGGGCGCCAAATATAGGTATATTTGTAGTATTTCATTTACAGCTGTTGCCATCTTCGTACAAGTGAAAAATTCTCAAAGGGACATGAAACAAGCAAAATCAATCTACAGATTCTTAAGAGAGTACCCTGGCTTTTCCCGATCCATACAAGACGTATAAAAGATAACCCTATAAAAGCGCGGGGACTGCTATAATTCACCTATACACACACACACACACACACACACACACACACACACACACACACATATATATATATATATATATATATATATATATATATATATATATATATATATAATCCAAAATATAAGTAAATATCCACACAAGTAATAGTATAATAAAGAAATATTAGAACGCCGAAAATAACTCAACCGGTTTCATTTTCAAGAGCTATCATTGAGTTGAAAATTGAAAATGAAACCGGTTGAGTTATTTTCGGCGTTCTAATTTTTCTATTATATATATATATATATATATATATATATATATATATATATATATATATATATATGGGCGTTTTACTTTACATATACTGAGTGGGAAATTCGAAATTCAATTGTGACATCACATTTGGTTATGTGTACAAATAAAATGGTCGTACACACTTTGTTTGCCCAAATTGTAAACGAATGTGCTCTTATATATTTAGAAATGTATAGAAATTGAAAAATATGTAATGAAAAGGTCATTTACTGAATATTGGGAAATATCTGTCCTCGGTTTTAGCGTGGAAGGGGGCCTTGCACATTGGGTCCGCTTTACCACAAAGACCAAGGACGGTGATATTTCCTGACATTCCGTCAATGACCTATAAGTAAATCTTTGGGATTTGTTGGTTTTCATCAGTAAGATGGTACCAATTCTAGGTACAGACATCGGCACTGGTATATCGAATCATACAAACTAAAAGTCCAATTTATACGTCCAGCACTGGCAAAATTTGTTTATCTTATATATCAATTTCTTTTTTCTATCTGCAATTACTCTTAAGTGAAGTTAGAACTCTTGTAAAACATTCCCATCGAGCGGATTATAAAGCGTAAACTAACCCAAACAACGTTATATTGCATAATATGTCCAAAATTTGATTAATTCCTTGAATAATTCATTTTTACTCATAGCACGCAATTTAATTGACTGAGACTGAAAAATTCAGGTCATAGCCTTGGCATGGATACACGCCCCCTTGACAACCCAAAACGGAACTACTTTCATTTCCATCACTGTTAACTGGTAGGTCTACTATGAAATAGAAAATCAACGGAATTATTAAAAAATAGAATACTTCTGTTCGGCATATTGTGTCAAATTAGACATATTTGTACGCAATAAATTGAGCTACAATGTTTAATGATGTGAAACAATGATATCATATTCAAAATAATGCAAAATTAATTCGAAATGATATTTGTAAATTTTGCTTTGTTTCATTTTCAAATATAGTTTTTACTGTGGAGGAAAATTACTTGATCGCTCTCTCAAAGCATAAATAAGTGCGTCATGTTTTAGCTGATGACGTCACGCCACATTTGCAACGGGGATCGCGATTATGTACATTTGCCAATAGGGTCTGTAAGTCTCGTCATGTGATTGCCGAGATTTAGCGAGATTATTAACTTCCGGGTACATCAACATCTCAGATTGCACTGTGAAGAGAGTGGTATACATAGATATAGCGTTATCAATCGATTATGTGGAGGTTTTAACGAGATAAACATGGGAATTGAAGCATTAGTGGAGTGGTCGAGGATTCTTCGCTTCGTGCTTGACGAATTACGTATTAACCGCCAGTGTACAAGCATCGACGAGGCCGGGTACGTCTTGCAGAAAGAGCAGGTTGGTAAAAGCATAATCTATGAACTAGAGAGATGTACGATACGTTTTTATATTCTCAAATCATTCCAATTGAAAGTATATTAATACTTGAAAATAAAAACGGATTATGCATAAAACTTGCTTTGTATTTATACGAACGTACTGGGTGGGGTGGGGGGGGGGTGAACAACGAAACTACATTTACGCACCTGCAGTGTACAGTTGTATATTCAATAAATAAAGCGCATTAAATATGCCTATCTATATCAGTTACATCACAGATGGGTTAAGATTGTTTAATATCTTTAAAATATTTTATAGATATGCCTTGAATCTGAGGATAAAGGTGTTGTGCATTGTGCATTCATCATTAATGTGGATGTCTGATGCCAGTATGCCCATAATGGGGCAGTATAAGTGTCGATCTTCATATGACAGCAAATTTTCAAAGGCAGGTACACAATTTAAAGATAAAATGATGTCAATACATGTTTGGATCTATATCTATTATGATTATAATAATTATAAGTTTATATTTTGTAAACTTTCTTTCTTTTTAGAAATTTCTTTCTTTATAAACTGTCTTGCTGTTATGCCCTCTGGGCCCAAAATTGGAATAAACTTATCTTATCTATACCCAAAGTAGGTAATAAATGGGTTCGAACTGTGAAGATAAAATTTTTACATGTAGATATATTGGAATTTTTCAGATATAAGAAGGCAAATAAAACTGTTCAATGTAAAATACGCCAGTAGTTGGATAAAACATCCAAAGTCGACACAGTCAAAGTTCACAACAACAATGAAGGAATTAACTGCATCCTCATTCCGCAGGGCAACAGGCCATTTTCAGCAACCCCTGAAATTCTTAATTTAGGCTAAGTGCCCATTTTCAGCTCGAACAATGACAATTAAAGAGGCCTGTGCAAATGTTGGGATTTCCCTCTTGGTAAGTCAGCATTATAGATTGAACAATTATGTGTATGTGTACCCAATACTTGTACATAAGCTGTACATATATGTATTCATATATATCATTATGGATGTATCCAAGTTTATTATAACTTTAAAGTAACATTTTATGAATGAAATACAAATACTACTTAGGCTTCATTGTGATATTGAACTGCTAATGTTCTTTATAAACTTTACTTGCATCAAATTTTGAATACTGCAGTACATCTATGTCAAAATAAGTATGCATATTACAGTATAATACTTTCACCACTAATCAGAGCACTTGTAAATCATGTATATTTTATCAATACATGTAATGACATTTGCCATTTTAGAAAAAGTGATGCAAGGGATGGTTCGCTGCACCTCAAAACAAAATATGAATATTGGCATCAAATTCAAGGACAACACCTGAAAGACACCCAATGCTGTGATTTGCTAGTGTGGATTCCTAGTGACACTCAAATAATTCACATCGACAAAGATGTATTATGTCAACCTTTCAAGTGGGATAGAGTTTAATTATAATAATGAAGTATTTTTGCAGTCTAAAACACACACACATAACCACATGTACATATACTTTATTATGATATCAGTGGTGCATCTATCAAAATTATGTAATTACATGTATATTTATTGAATAAACATTATAGACAGAGTTTTTCTTATTTTAGATGAACCAAAATACATATATACATGTATAGACACAGTGTCCAGCTTTACAAAAATCATTCAATTACATGCATTTACTAAAACAATGGATTTTACTTCTTTTTTAATAATGCAGATTTGAAAACCTTCAGAATGAGAACAAAAGGCTTTATGTTTGATTGTATATTGTTTAACATTCCTCTCGAGAATATTTCATTCTGATGGAGACGTTCCAAAGGGCTTTATATTCATATGAATATAAAAGGCTTTATATTTATATAAATATGTAGAAAAGTTATATTGCATATATGGTATTCATTACTTTTAACTTTAAAAACTCAATGTGGCAGGTATGTGCAGATTTAAGGTATATATATACATGCAATTAATCTAATAAGTTTGTAGGATTTATCTGCAATCTCCTTCAAAAGGGGAACCTGCAAATTCACATGATCCACACAAATCTGAAATATTTTGTCAGATCAATATCTTGACTATGATAGAATATGGCTAAGGAATTTAAAAAAAAAATTATTCTCTCATTTTCCCATCCAACATGGATTCTGCATCTGGAAATTTTATAGCAAAGTTGTGCATCCTCTTTTGAGAAGTAGGATTTATTTGTAAGAAAGAATGGGATATTAAGTGTCATGTCATTTGGAAATTTGTCAAATATACAAAATCCTTTGTCCACCAGGAATATATCACCAACTTGCAACTTCTCTAAAATGCCACAATGGTTCACAATTGCCAAATTAGATTTGTATCCAACATACAGATTGGAAATAAGCTGCATTAGGTGTAATACACATTAAGGTCTTTTCTTTGTGGCGACTCTTGTCATTACTGCAAGCGAAAAACTGGCTATTCATATCAATTTGGTCATATTAGGTCACTTCTGTTGCATCCATTGCAATCTTCAATTCTTCTGACTTTTATATTTCAGTTGAATGGACACTCCCAACAGTGTTCATGATCCCTTCAAACAAAATTTCAAGAATATATGAAAAATATCCACAGAAAATGGTGTATACAGCAACATTTATACCCCCCTAAAATTACTAGGTAATTGAATACTGTGAAATCTGCGCTGACCTGTGAAATTGATAACTAGTCAGTGTATAGAAAGTGCGTTGTTCATTTTTCCTTAACGAACCGCTAAAACATACCTTTCCAGGGTCTTTGAATTATGATGTTCCCAATTGTCAAGGATGGTTTCCTTTAATTAAGCAGGTATATTTCTCACTGCAAGTTTACAACATCATAGTCTTCAAGGGAAGCTGTAAGAACAAAAGCAATACCATTATAGTATTTGGTGTGCATATAAATTTAGATAACACTGAAATGAGAATGAAGAAAATACAGAAAAACCACCTGACACTAAACTTAACAACCGTTGTAACTTCCTGGTTTGATGTACTAGAATACTTGTATCGTACAATGTACCTTTTTAAATGTTGAGGGTTTGGTGCTGTATATTCGTGATCATGTAGATGCACTTCATTGTTGTCTGGTACAGATATATTGGTAGCAGTATCAACTTCGGTTCCTACATGTACGTTTGAAGCAGATGCTTCTGCTTCAGCAGGTTTCGTAACTTTGTGTCTATGAAAAAAAGTAATATACCATAAGTTGCTGTTTTTATTGACTTAAAGTGGCTCACTTATACACAACAAAGTTGTAGTTTCTGAAATAAGCACAGAATATGAGTGTTACAATCATTCTTTTCAAGGCCATGCGTCACTTTTACATAATTATACAATAAAGATATATGCCAGTTCTCTTGAAACACAATACAAAATTTAATCATGCAGGAGCCTATATAAAGGCAAGTAGTATCAAGAGTGTCCTGTCAACCCTTTCCCCTTTTCCTAGCAAGGTTATTTTTCTATATTGATACAATAAATAAGTGTTCCTTGCCTCTTCAGACAGAAGGGAATTATGTAGTAAAAGATGTTAATAAATGTTGAAATCGATGACGAAGAAAAACTTACCCCCCCCCCCCTATTTATGAAATTGTAGTACATGTAATTTTTTGCTCTTATTATTTTATTTTTATCAGTTCGTCTGTCAAAATCTTTTGTAGGCCTACCCCCTCTGAAATATTTAAACAACACATCCAGTATATTCTGTCAGTTTATACACACGTGTGTTAATTTGACATGATTATTCGTTGAATTGTGATAATATTACGTACCTACATCTTTATATCCACCGCTTCCTTACTGTAGCATCGACTAGGAACCTAAATAAACTACATGGCAGGGTTTTTCCAGTATCATGTATGCAGCTGATCGCTTAACAATACACCAAATTACATATTGGCGCCGATTCTCTGTTACGACTTTATATATTCCACATGTTGTTGTACCCGGAAGTAGTAAAACCGAAAGTGAAACCAAACGAGACTTACAGACCCTATATCTTACTGTGTTGGATTAATACTGATATTTCGGGATGTGCCGGTGTTGTAGCATAGAATTTTCTCCCGCATAGACTTTTCCCCCGGAAAAACGGACCCGGGATAGACATTCCCCCCGGAAAGATGGGCCTGGCATAGAATTTCCCCTTAGGAAAAATTAACCCGGGCCCAATTCCCGCTAGGAAAAACCGCCCCAGTATAGAATTTCCCCCTAAATGACAGTACCCCCCCCCTTCTTACATTTTAGCTATGTATCCGTTTCCAGTTCTATTACTAGAATTCTCTTGCTTATCCAGACCCAGGAATTTTTTTTATTTTTTTTTTTTATTTTGAGTGGGGTCTTGTGTATCACAATCATCATGCTTTTACGGATTTTATGTAACATCTCAGAACGACGTGAACTAGGGTAGACGAGATTCAAAATGGAGAAATACATGTCCACGCGCTAATATTCGAATCGACGCCATTGGGATCAAACTTTTCAAGTTCATAGGTATGGTTTAATTTTTCATTAGTTTTCTGTAGTTTCCTTTTAAACATGTACATGTATATACGTGTTACCTATAGGGAGAACCGTGAGAGGGCTTCGCCCTCTATAATCAATTCTCGATTAATGCGATTGTACCATGTCTCCTATGTTTGTGTATTTGCTAAACACCGACGCTGAATATGACGTCACAATACATTGTTTACATCAGTTGCATAGAGTTTCCCACATTCAATGAATAGGCGGATAAAAATGTCCAAAGTTAGAATACTTTGATTGAGCTATGCCCTCACACGTCAGGTGCAAATATTTCGGGATATTTTTTGTCCTGTTATGGATCTAGATACTAATACCAATATTTTTTGCTTCGCCCTTAAAAACGGTAAGATATTATGGGTCTTCGCTCGTTTCAACGGTCACACTGTATACATAATATGTTTTACGGTGTGACCGTTGAGACGAGCGAAGCCCATTAACATCTTGCAACACGACTTATAGACATTTTATCCGCCTCTTCATTTAACGCGGGAAATATAACGCGGTGGATGTAAACAGTTATATTGTGACGTCATATTAGCTGCAATGTTTTTTCTTCTTCACTCAAACCAAGCAAAACAAAACGTTTGAAGCTATAAGAAAGCTTGTCTGGAATTTAAAAACGTTTATGGTACTTTCTAAACAATCTACAGTAATTATTTTAATTACGGGTTTGTCCATGAAGTATACCGCAGTGACGGCGATATTTTTCCAGAAGCATTATGGGTAATAGCGAGCCAGCGCGGAGCGCTGGCTCGTACTGCGAGCTCTAATGACTAGAGCGCGGGAAATAATCCGAGCTAAATCTCAACCTCTAACAAGAATTTTTTTTGGACGCCAATCCCAGAAGTCCCTCGTACAAAATGGCGGATGGTCCGATTCGTAAAATAATAATAAAAAAAATCTTTGAAGTACTACAAACCTTTCTTATTTGAAAGGAAAGGATGACAATCATATTCTTCCCCCTTTCTTTTTAAAATATTGTCTAAAGAAATGTAAACAGTTACATCACAACTACCATGCTACGTCACAACACGCTCGTTGCATTTCCCGCTAAACTGGTTCCTACATTGGCGAGAAGAGCAAGACAATAATCCTAATCAGTTTTCCTTGTTTTCAATATAAATTTTTTGAAAATGTATTCAGATATGCTGCGCTCGCCCCAACGGTCACACCGTAATCATATTACTCATCTTTTTTCATCTGATGAAGAGCAAATCACGTGACTCATATGTGTAATCGTTGGAGCGAGCTCGTCGCGTCGCTTTGAGACGCGAGCTTCGCTCGCTATTAATTCACCGTACTCAAAAGAATTATGATTATTACTTGGGACACTCCAATGACCATTTCATGCTTCGCTCGGTCCAACGGTATATACATACGACGCTACGAGCTCGTTCCAATGATTACACAATTGAGTCACGTAATTTGCTCTTCAGCTGAAAAATGATGCGAACTACCCACAATGCCTCCGGAAAAATGTCGCCGTCACTGCAGTATACTTCATCGACAACTCCGCAGATAAAACAAATAAATAGTTTGGAAAGTATCACAAATGATTTTAAATTCCAGACCGGCTTTTCCAGACATCCGTACGTTTTGTTGTGGATAATACGGGACTTTCGAGATACGGATCCACTTTGACTTTTATCGCGTGTTGAACGTAATTGTAGGGCATGTCACTTCCGGATTACAATAACAACTAAGTAAACAAACATGGAATATTTCAATTGCTATCAATTTCCTGCATTTAAATGCTATCTTTGATGGAAAGGAATAACTACAACCATTTTTTAGGAAAATACAATTGATTAAATTATGCGAGTCGGCGCGGGAAATAAATCTAGGGAATATCTTGAGGATATCGGTAAAACTTCACGCCTTGCATCCAATGGTACGCGTCTAAATGCGCCTTTTCCCTTCCATCTAATTTACACCCAGGTACTAAGCACCAATAATGACTTGGATCGTCATCGTGGGACTGCGCATAGCTCTTTACAGAGTTGTCGACATTTTTAAATCACTGTCAGACATTTGGTCTGACAGAGTTAAAGGTTCTGTCAGACCAGACAAAGTTTTGTCAGACCAGATAAAAGTACCTTGTATTGCATAAAAAGAACGAAGAAGAAAAACTGCACCAAAATCCCCTATATTGTTTTAACAGCAATGCATCTTCCACTCATAATTTCCAGCCAAATACGGTCAATTTTCCAACCATCTTGTAACTCCAGAACAACACGGAAGCCTTTGTAATTTTCTAAGTGGTCCAGGTTCAGCATTTTTTCTTTTCTTACCAAGTTGTTTGTTTGTTTTATGTCCCGTCAGAAATGTTCTTCTCATAATGAGACGTGACCAGCTGTAGGTAAAACACCACAAATTTAGACCTATGCTTTGTACTTTACGGTTCTTTAACGTGTAACTTAAAACCTGCCGCAACATTGGAGGTCATATCCGAAAGACCTGTAACTCTCACTGCTAAATGCCGAGCGTTTGGCGAGGATATATTTACATCTTAGGTTTGACATGGTCATGGCACAAGCATAACTCAAACTCACGACCTTCCAGTTACGAAGCCAACGGTCTACAACTGAGCTACCACGACCAGTCTTTTCTTCCTGGGTAGAGAACCTTTCATAAATTTAATCGGCCGTGCGGCCATGTTGTTTGAGTGACCTTCACCTGCACATCTCGAACCCGAGCTCTAAAATAATCGGATCACACCCGATATTTTCAAACGGTCATTTGGACCGACATTTTCTAGAAAATTATCGGTCCAGCGAAAATTTTACCGGCCGTGCCGACAGGACCGACAGTTTTCGACAACTCTGCTTTAAGGGCCGTCTGTTAGCGAAACACCATATGTATCAATGTCAACTTTGCCCTACAATTGGTCATTATCACGTGACCGTGGTGTATAAACGTCAAATATAATCGGTCGTTCCGGCATATCCCGAAAGTTCCGTATTGCTTGGTTTGAAAGAAAAACTATCGCAGCTAATGATGACGACACAATGCACTGTTTACATCAACGGCGTTATATTTCCCACGTTAAATGAATATTGGTTTAAAGTGTTATGGGTCTTCACTCGTCTCAACAGTCACACCGTAAACATAATAATATGTTGACGGTGCTACCGTTTGAGCGAGCGCAGATTCATGTTTAGTTTTCGCCCAGGGTTTTATATTAAAAATCATTAAAAGATGTATAGTCCTCTACATTAATGCGATTGAAATATTCTTATGCTATATATACATTTCATTTCTGCTGCCTTCACTGTGACGCACGAAATATGTTCTGAACTGTATGCTCTCAGCAGTCGACTGCCTCTACTTTCCTTTTTTCTACTCTCATTTTTTTTAAGTTACTACAGTGTAATTGTATGATAAAAATGCCCAAACCTGTCAAATTTGTAAAACTGTGTAAGGCCAAAAAAAAAAGATGTGTGTTTTGAAATAGGGTCGGTGGTAGGTTGAAAATAGATCTGCCAGATTCGAATTATGTGTACTTAAAGTTGTGTATTTCAGCAATATTTGCTCAAAAAAATGGATATGGACATACTGTTCTACTTTTGTAGAAATAGTGTAGTGTGGTCTCCCTGACTCTTATCCCATATCTTTTCATTGAGAAAGAAATCCATGAGCAAGTGAACTCCAAACGTTTTATGTTGAAGGTAGCGGTCAGATCTCCAATCAGCATATTTGGTTGGACATCGAATGATGTGTTATTCTGTGTATCGGTCAGAGCGGTGTTTCAGGATACCGTCAGTTCAAAGCCCTTCGGTAGTTCTCCATGATTTTCAGTAAAACATCTAACAGTGACCTCCTGTTCTCAATGCACAATATTGCGTTTTTATCTGTTTTAAGGTGCTGGCATTTATCAACCCTCACGGCCAGCAAACTCGTTGCTGCCAACAAGTGCGCCGCCATTACGATTTGCAATAAAAAGAGACGTTTCCGGAAAGAACACGATAAAATTTCCGGAATTTTTAATTTTTCACCAACATCGTGAAAAAAAAGTTTAAGGTCGGGAATTCGGCAGTAGTGTCGGTCGGGTAACCGGAAACGCACATATTTTTGGGGGGCCTAAACAGCAATGCCTTGGAACATAAAACGCATTTCAATATAATGATAAATTTAAATAAATCGATAAATTCAACTATTGGGCATATACATATATATGCGCGGATCACCCCCACCCACCACCATGCGCTCCTATCTAATTTTTAAACAAATGAAATTCATATGATAATCCCCTTGTAGCAATGGTATGTTCCAAAAGAGAAAATTAGAACAATTTCTATAATATTGTGCAATGTACATAATCCTAGTTGTAACACAATGATGAAATATTTCAGCATTCACATATAATTATTGAATAAAATTGCAACATAATTAAGCTCCTCTCCACTGTTGTTGTAAGGATATATTAATCAAGATTATTCACAAAACTAGAATTAATTAATGATTTTTCAGTCGTTAATTGCAAGTGGCATGGTTGGTTATCATGAGGATGGAGGGGGAGGGGTCATCGTGGTTTGCTTTACTAGACATTAAAAGGAAATGGATTCAAGCACTTGTTATTTTTAGTCGCGAAAAAAAATAATTAAAAAAAATGTTTTCAATCCGACCGAATTCCATAGATATTTTTTAAATAGCACTAATTCAGTACCTGTATTCCCTCCCATATTCTAACAATTTAACCTTTTGTCTTCTTAGAATAATAGATTCTCATTGAGAATTTAGTATTTTAATAAGATTTGTGGTTTGCAGTCGATTATACACAATTTGTATTCAATGCCATATTATGTACTATGCCTAATGTTTACGTATAATCAATATTGTACTGGTAGTTTTACAAATGAAAATAACAAGTACATATTTAGATCCGCCACTGTCAGTCTTATTATGACGTACGTCAAAACGTAGACATGACGTCACACATCATCTTAGCCTACCTTTCATAAACATTGCACTTCGTGAAGCATTTCGCCTAATGGTGCACTGAATATTGGAGCTAGGGGGCTACAAGATTAGGATGATAATCCACGCAACTTCACAATCATATTCTAAGGTGTGACTTTGCGAGATCTCCGCCATTTTTGACAAGGGAGTTCTTGGATTGGCGTCAAATTTTTTTTGCATTTTAGAGGTTTAGATTTAGCTCGGATTATTTCACACGCTCTAGTCATTGGAGCTCGCAGTACGAGCCAGCGCTTCGCACCGGCTTGCTGCGCTCGCTATTACATGAATTTGATAGCAATATCCGTGTTTCGAGTTCCCCCGGAACACGGTTTTTATTCTGTGTTTAGTCACACCGCTTCAAAAATGTTCAGCAGGGTTACTTCCGGTTTCTCGTTGTTTACCAACACTTCGCATATTAAATGTATTAGTTTGGGATGTATGGGGGTATGCATTTGTTTGTCAACGTTTGATAAGCTACCATTGGTCAAATTCAACGGAAGACTCAGAGAAGACGACGATGTTGCAGTGTAACTTGCAGATCTATGCAGAAGGCCTAACTGTCTAGGAACCCTAGGCCCTATAGCCCTGTCTAGTACAGTACTAGCCATAGTGGGACATGAAAAGAACGTATTAGACTCGGTGAAACCTACCAAATAGGTAAATCAAAATAGTTACTACTTTTTTGTAGAACGTTATATATGATTAAACAAAACACAATGTCTTAAAGTGATTTATAAAGCCGACATCGTGCCCAGCACTGATTTCTGTGGAAATGAGGGGGTTAGGCTATTTATACAATGTATTTGTTCATTCCTAGTGCGGGTGTAAAGTCTCACAAATATTTCGCTGCATTTTTTAAAGTACAAAACTAGACCTGGACAGCTTTTTGTTTTTTCTATAAACAAATTCAACAATGTCATAATTTTTGGAAAGCCTTTTGAATTTTACTGATTTTGATTTTCTAACAATTTTATAAAAAAAATAATTTGTTTTCATATATGATGTAAAAGAAACCAAATATAAATAATCCCCTCGTTTCCAAAGATATTACACTATGTAAACTCAGATTGCCTAATATCCATTATTTTGTTGATCCTCATTCATAATTAAATCAATTCATGCTGATTTGAGAAACTCTTTCTAAGGTGCAGTGAGACATTTTTGAAAAGTAACATTTGTGAATCAAAATTATATTTCTGAGGAATGTAGTTTACAATATATTATTTTTGAAAAATTTTGCAACTACAACATGTACATTGGTGAAATTTTATCATTCACTGAAATTGGATTTTTACACTTTTCAAAGTTAATTTCATAAAAGATTTGAAATAGCTAAATCAAGCTCTATAGCTTAATATAGAGATTGTACTGGAGCTGTTCATGTACCTAAAGATTTCACAAAATAAGTGAAGCAATTTTGAACTAAAATTTTTTTGTTCGATACATGCATGCTTGTAAAATCAGATATATATCTTGCAGGTGCTGTGATGGTGTACATATATGACCTGCTTTGGTCTGAATGGTTTGCTATTAAACTATGGACAGGACAGTGATATCATCTGTGAATGAATGACCATGCTGATTATGTCAAAGCTGTGGAATATTTCTACATAAATGATCATCATACTCATCAAAGACACAACAGAATGCGATATATGCGACCAAAAATGACCAAGACAAAACAAAAATGTTATATGGGTGAGAATAATTTAATATCATATCTACTAAGTTATAAATGATATCCTCCCTAATTTAAACATCAATATTTGAAAATTATTATTTATCAACTAATAATTGCGTCACAAGTCTTTCATTTATAAGTGACTCATTTAATAAGAAGAATTTTTAGTATGAAAGTGACTCTAGTAGATACATGCATTACAATGACTTTTCATAATTCCAATGTCATGAGTATTTGTGATCATTGCTCAAATTGTTATCATTGAACAAAATATATCTGCTCATGATTAAGGTATATTCCTCTTAGTGACATCATTTCCATTATGTGCACATAGATGTAGCAGTACAGAGAAAATCCATTATATGCATCAAAAGTTTGAGAAAAGTTAATTGACTTGTATATATTAACAAAATTGAAAAAAAAAAAGAATTAATGCTGTTTAATGCCATATATTGCAGAGGAAAAGAAAGAGTATCTAAGACCGTTTGTGTTCATTCAAATATTATGTTGGTAGATCTTGTTTGAGTCTGCTTTATACATGACACATGCTTAGTGCCCAGGAGGGCTCTTGTGATGAAATATGCACATTTTCGGATTCATGTCAGAACAGTGAATGCAAGCAAACTCCCATGAGTACAATGTATTAGGGAAATTAGATTCATGTAAAATAAATATAGTAAACTTTATTGATAAAAGTTATGAAAATTCATAGATTCAGTTTTAATATGAATGACTACATCTGATGTATTCCTGAATAAGGTCAAGAAATATATATGCAGTTAATGATATTTTTCTAACAAATACATTAAATATTGTTTTTGCATTTTCACAACTTTGCTTCTTGAATTGACAATAATTTATCTTCAATATTGTGGTATCCTTCCTCTTTTTTACATGGATATAGGAAGTGGATCATCCATTTTCCTTGCCTTTCCCTCGAGGTCTTCAGGCAGTGTCTCTATACATCATTAACCATGTTGGTTAGCTCTCATGATGTCATGCCATTACTGCCAGATTACCTATAATACTGCCAGACTACCTATAATGATACCAAAATATCAGAATTAAAATTTCAAATACACTAGATTTGAAGCAGCAAAAGGAAAGAATTGCAGATGTATAATACACAAAAGGATATTGATTCTTACCCGGCTGAACTGAATTAATAGTTGAACTTTCCCTCAGCTGTTTTACTGCATAACAGTCAATAATTCCAGTCAACATCAGGAGTGCAGTGATTGTTATCAACCTGTGTATATATGTTGAATAGATTATGAAGAAAGAAAATCATTCTCATTTTTCTTACTAAATGGGAGAGCACATAAATATGAGTGGAAGTGTACATACATGTAATTTCTGATGTATACAAAGCACACTGCTTGGTCAAATTGGAGCAAAGATAAATGAGAGTTATTTGATATGAATTGAAATTTATTTGGAAGTAAATGAACTATCTGTATGGAGCTTGGTTGAATGATTATTGCAAATCCTAATCTGTAAGAATAGATCCCCCAATATTTTAATTATACCCCCCCCCCCGAAATTGCCTATGAGCCTAAACCATGAGTTCGAAGTGTAAATTCTCTGATATATGATAATCTACTATCTATTTAGTGCCACATGATCACCATTGTAAAATGCATACATTGCTCAAATCTATGTGGATGAGGGTACATGTATCAACTAGGCCTATTTGTAAAGGACAGTACAAACCTCTTGGCTTTCTTAAAACTTGGATCACTGTTTGTTATCT
This sequence comes from Ostrea edulis, assembly GCF_947568905.1. Classification (NCBI taxonomy): domain Eukaryota; kingdom Metazoa; phylum Mollusca; class Bivalvia; order Ostreida; family Ostreidae; genus Ostrea; species Ostrea edulis. The sequence continues at coordinate 80,028,956 of NC_079168.1, forward strand.
TCGCCTTTCATATGGTGAAATGGCTAGAACAGGGATGCTTCTGTGTTGGTTCAGCTTTTACGGAATGTAATAATCGCTCTAATTTTCTGCACTGTTCTGCTGCTCCTGGTTCTCTAAACAAATGACGCCATCGTTTCCTTTGCGTGGACATTTTTTTCCAGGGTTGGGAAAGGGTGAACTTTAACATCACCCAAAGTAGATATACATGTACACCCCTTTCTTTCCATTATCTGAATTGCGACCTTTCGTACCACAAAATGCATATTTTGTTAAAGACAGTTTTGTTACCAGAGTAAACAATATCAACCGGAAGTACCCCTGCTGAACATTTTGTTCATGTCACGTGATCGGCGTGGCTAAATGCGAAAAATCCCGGGTGTTCCGGATGAACTCGAAACGTGCCTATTGAAATATTTCATGCTTGTTAACTTAGTTGTTATTGTAACCCGGAAGTGACATGCACAACAAATTACGTTCAACGCGTTATAAAAGTCAGAGTGGATCCGTATCTCGAAAGTCCCGTATTGCGACAATGTTATATGCAATGGTGAATTTTGTTGTAGATTACCTCGGTCTCAAAATGTTGTTTGAAATGTACAGGCTAACCGAGGCGACTTATATATTTCAAAACAACATTTCTCGACTTTGCTGGTTATCCTGCAACATCCACGAAAACGCGAACTTTATCTTTTAAATCCCCCCAATCAAAATCATGTATGATATAAATCTGTGAGATATTATACACAATAGAGCAACGATATGGATTAATATTTAGACGTTGCATAATTAAAATTTATATCATCGTCATGCAATGTATGGTGATAATTCCAAAATGAGTCAAGAATTTGCCATTTGAATTCGTTACAATAATTTTAATACGGTATTTTGTATTCGAACGTTATAAGTTAAAAAGTTTTAATGGCCTGCATTATATTTTTTAAATTGCTCGTCAACGCCTTTAATGACGTCACCAGGATTTCTTTCTCAGTTTCCGCTGCAGGAAAATTGTGGGGAGAAAATGTTATAATCTTCTTCAATGACGTAAATGTCCTTTTGTTTTGTGTGTCGTAATTTTACCGCATAAAGTGTTTTCACCATGAGACTTTAATTAAACTATGTGTTTCAATGAATTCAATTTTAATGGCAGAGAAGCAGGATAATTTGTTTAAAGTCATGCATACGGCACTTAGTTGATTTACTTTTATGGTAATCTGACACAAGGTCAAGAATTCATCCTAATCTGAAAACTCAGGTACACACCATGTTGAAAAATCAAATCGCTATCCACATGACAGACAACATCAACATTGCTTTACATCGTTATTTCATATCAAGAATCATACAGTTTTATTAGATTTAGTTCCATATTCTTAATCATTATTAAATGAAAATAAAAGGGCTTTGATGCACTTTTATAACAATCTTTCTTTATGTCATTCAAAGAGGGAAACTGATTTTGCTGAATGAATGTCTGTGTATTCGGTGACCATTTATTAATTAATGAGGATAAATTGTGATATGAAATATCGCTATATACGTTTGGTTTTGAAAAAGCATTGGTTTACTTCTTTCAAACTTTTTAAACATGAAAGACCTGTAGTTTATTCAACGAAGATTGATAGTGTTATGTTGAGTCAACAAATCTTATTTTTCCAGAATAGTAATCAATGAAATAGCAAAGATAACAAACAGTGACCAATCTCATAAACCCACAAAATTCAGAATCTTATAATTCCTGTACGGAACATAACATTAAGAGTAGGAGAAAGACGGATCGCTGGACATACCAGAGGAGGATCGGGTGCTTTGGAGGTGTAAGCATCCCCTATCGACCGGTCACACCCGCCGTGAGCCCAATATCTTACAGGTTAAAAGTTTGAAAATAAAGAAAAGATAGTTCTCAGAAGCTTTACTTCCCTGTTCTGGCACTGGCTACTCTTGTGAACTGAGTAAGTATCCATGTATTTACTGTCCATATCAGTATGAACTGGGTAAGTATCCATGTATTTATACTGTCCATGTCAGTGTGAACTGAGTAAGTATCCATGTATTTCCTGTGTATGTCAGTGTGAACTGAGAAAGTATCCATGTATTCACTATCCATGTCAGTGTGAACTGAGTAAGTATTCATGCATTTACTGTCCATGTCAGTGTGAACTGAGTAAGTATCCAAGTATTTAATGTGTATGTCCCTGTGAACTGAGTAAGTATCCATGTGTTTACTGTCCATGTCAGTGTAAACTGAGAAAGTATTCATGTATTTACTCTCTATGTCAGTGTGAACTGAGTAAGTATCCATGTATTTACTGTCCATGTCAGTGTGAACTGAGAAAATATCCATGTATTTACTGTGCATGTCAGTGTGAACTGAGTAATTATCTATGTATTTACTGTCTATGTCAGTGTGAACTGAGTAAGTATCCATGTATTTACTGTCTACGTCAGTGTGAACTGAGTAAGTATCCATGTATTTACTGTCCATGTCAGTGTGAACTGAGTAATTATCTATGTATATACTGTCTATATCAGTGTAAACTGAGTAAGTATCCATGTATTTACTGTCTATGTTAGTGTGTGAGTAAGTATCCATGTATTTACGGTGTATGTCAGTGTGTGAGTAAGTATCCATGTATTTACTGTGTATGTTAGTGTGTGAGTAAGTATCCATGTATTTACTGTGTATGTTAGTGTGTGAGTAAGTATCCATGTATTTACTGTGTATGTTAGTGTGTGAGTAAGTATCCATGTATTTACTGTGTATGTTAGTGTGTGAGTAAGTATCCATGTATTTACTGTCTATGTTAGTGTGTGAGTAAGTATCCATGTATTTACTGTCTATGTTAGTGTGTGAGTAAGTATCCATGTATTTACTGTCTATGTCAATGTGAACTGAGTAAGTATCCATGTATTTACTGTGTATGTTAGTGTGTGAGTAAGTATCCATGTATTTACTGTGTATGTTAGTGTGTGAGTAATTATCCGTGTATTTACTGTCTATGTCAGTGTAAACTGAGTAAGTATCCATGTATTTATTGTCTATGTCAGTGTGTGAGTAAGTATCCATGTATTTACTGTCTATGTCAATGTGAACTGAGTAAGTATCCATGTATGTACTGTGTATGTTAGTGTGTGAGTAAGTATCCATGTATTTACTGTGTATGTTAGTGTGTGAGTAAGTATCCATGTATTTACTGTCTATGTCAGTGTGAACTGAGTAAGTATCCATGTATTTACTGTGTATGTTAGTGTGTGAGTAAGTATCCATGTATGTACTGTGTATGTTAGTGTGTGAGTAAGTATCCATGTATTTACTGTGTATGTCAGTGTGAACTGAGTAAGTATCCATGTATTTACTGTCTATGTCAGTGTGAACTGAGTAAGTATCCATGTATTTACTGTGTATGTTAGTGTGTGAGTAAGTATCCATGTATTTACTGTGTATGTTAGTGTGTGAGTAAGTATCCATGTATTAACGGTGTATGTCAGTATGAACTGAGTATGTATTCATCTTTTTCTTTTCTATGTCAGGATTTTTAAACCAGAGCCCAATATTCACGATCCGAGCGTTATTGATATAATATTATTCTTCGATAGAACATGGACGAAAAAGAATGTGATGTGAATTTTAGTTTAATGTATTCTTTTACGTCCTTGAGAAATTCATTTCGATGGGTCAAGTTTAGGTGTATTATTTATAGCACCTTCATTTCGTGGTTAAAGACATGTAGTTGACGTTCTCGTAATTGGGGACGGTTAAAATTCATGTCTTTTCATAACATTGGGACAACAGATGACACCGATATTTATAGCATAAAAGTGAAAGCTACCTCACCAATCATAAAAAAAACCCACGAATCTCTGTAGTGTAGTTCCAATTCGATGGAGAATTAGGTGTTTGTTTTATACTGTCGAACCTAGTGGTCTTCTCGTCTTACTTTCTGTCAACTGGAAGGTGTATTTCCATGGTAAAGTCCATTCATACATTACCGTATTCAAAACCTACCGGCAATAGAAATCATATATACAGTCTGTACATAAGAGCATGTTCTGCGTATTATCACTTTTTAAATTGAGGCAGGCTACTTACAAATAAGTTGATGTTACAGGGGTTTCAACAGTCTCGTTTAAAGTCAGCATTTCCCAAATTCTGTAGTCATTATAACGATCTAGTTCACAAATACAACCTGTCTTTAGGTCGAATGCTGTTTGACGTGTTTCATACCGATTGTTAGGCCGTTCTTTACACACTGATTTTGACTATGTATTGCTCCGTTATCTGATCAAGATATAGGGCTCACGGCGGATGTAACCGGTCGACAGGAAATGCTTACTCATTCTAGGTACCTGATCCCACCTCCGGTATATCCAGGAGTCCATGTTTGCCTAACTCACGAGATATTGAGATTGATCACTGTTCGTTATCTTCACCTTCCATGGTTCTTCTAGACATTTTATTCCACCTCTGATATGTTCAGAGGTCCATGTTTGTCCTACTCTTAAATATTCTTTATAGGAATTATGAGATTGACGATTGTGCGTTATCCTCACGTTTTCATATGTCAACTGAATTCATAAATATATTGCTACCTCAAAATAACAAACTTTCCGAAGACTCAAAACCAGTTAATGAGACATTTCGAGAAGCATTAATTTGTTTTTAGTTTGAGAGTATGATTTTATTTATTTTATTTTTTTATCAAAAACCCCCGTTGTTCTTTGTTGCCTTTTGTTGTTTTCTACTGCGTCAGAGTTGGAAATAACAAGTTTCCTCCCCATTACATCTCGACCAGAATGATCGAGATTTCTCTACAACAGAAGCATACTGGAGTGGATGACAATCAAAATACATCATGTTGACTAATTCGGTCAACTATGCATTTACTTAACTATAGGTGCAAGGAGGTAGATTAGTAAATTCCCAACTTCACCTGTCATTATTCACTGAATTTAATGATGTGGCGACCATTGATTTTGTCAGCTGTCATTTTCAATCAGTTACTAGCTCAGAACGATCACGGTGATTCGAGGATGATTCTATCCTGATATAGCAAATAGATATGTCTAGAATCATGCCTTAATGTGAGAAGGCGCTGAAATCACTCGAACACTTAGAAAGTACGACATCTCTTTGTTGCATTATTCTATAGAAAATATCAAAGAATCTCTTTTAATTTGCAATGAAGACAAATTTCTATCAACAATGCATCTACCCACAAGAGGAGTACTTTTCCTTATGATAAACAAAGTAATGGGAAATTTTGCATTTCCTTTGATGTGTCCATAAAAGCAGACCGGAACTTGCTATAAAATCTAAAACTCTATCATGTATGGGCGAACTACTACATCCATGTTATACACAATCCAAAACATTCTAAAATTCAATTACAGCAGTAAAAATGAGTGTGTCTGAACATTTTACAATCTATTGTTCTGGATCAAAATATGCTGGTGCAGATAACTTTCAAAATGCATGGTGAGCTTGGTTATAGATATACACTTTTAATGATGTTGACCCAGGAACAGACAACCTCGGAATTTACGATGTGAAAGTAACACCACCAATCATACAACTAATAAATCTACGTAGTCCTAATTTGAAAAATCAAGTGGAGTATTGTTCATTAATGCTTGACATTAGCGGTCCTCTCCTTTCATTTCCACTAAGCTGGAATGTGTGGTTCCGTGGTAAAGCTTATTCATGCATTACAGTATTCAAATAGCGAAAACCATCGACAATCCTATATATCAACCGAATTTTTTCCTCACCTCAAAATATCGACATCTTGAAAGTATCAAAACTGATATATAATGAGAATTTTCTGGGATTTTATACGATCTTTCGAGTCAGATTTAGTGACTGGACCTCGATTTTTAAAACCGTATTACCCTTATGAGCCGCTGTAGTTGGAGTGTTCGCTTCGAAACCGCAAGGTCGTGGGTTTGAGCTTCACTTTTGCCTTGATCGTGTAAGAAGTAAAAATAGGTAGTAACTACTCCTCCGCCAAATGCTCAGCATTTAAAAGCGAGAGTCACAGGTCTTTCTGATGAGAGGCTCCGTGTCGCGGCACACATTGGCTTCCTAAAGAACTTGATCGTCGTCACATGTAAAAACATTGTACATGTACATGATATTGGGTATTCCCTCTTTTGATGTTTAATGTAAAGGCTGTGTGCAGTATTCCTCTCTTGAAGCATATAACAAAAACTCATTCCATTTCTTGGGACTTCGGCGTTATTCTTCGTATGAAATGTACCAACGTCACACTGGAGTCATTTCAGTTCGTGTATCTGCATTCTTTGTGAGAGGAAAATACATTCGTGCAAAATCGATTTTCAAATTTTAAAACATCTTTATTTCAAAGTATGGGGAATATGAAGGCAGCCAAGATATGAGGCGTACTCCTTAAGTATCGTATTAAACCATTGACCTAACATACTAATTCTGATGTGAAGCAAGTCCGTAAGCAAACCACGGTGTTTAAACCATAGGCCTAACTCACCGTGGTCATGGTCAAGTCCTACTGTGGTACATTTGACCATTTTTGACCACGGCACTGACATTAATCTGTGATACAGATTTACCTTTCTGGTCACTGGGTTTGACATTTCTATTCAACACACGTGGATTGGTTAAAGCTGCAGACAGGTCAAACGAAGAAGAAAAACAAACATTCATAACAGAAAATGTATGTTTTAATCGGGCCATAAGCCATTAACAGAAACTATTCTAGGCCCCGAAAATAGGAATCAGGTTTCTTTTCATGATGTAAGAGTCATGGAAATTTGCTGATATGTGCGGTTTATGGGTTGCTGCATTCATAGTTTGGATTATGTTTTATCGCTCTCTCCTTTCTTCATATCTAAAAGAAATTATATTAGTGTTGACAACTTGCAATACTAAATCACTGTGCTTATTTACATAGCATTAACATTTTTTTTAAACATAGAAGGAAATTAATTTAATGTGCTAATTTGTACCTGGTTAAAGTGGTTTCATCAACCTCATATATGAACCTTACACCGGTGTAATTGTTGTTCGTCATGTTGGCAGTTTATTTTCTGAGCTAAATGCTACTAATTTGACAAAAGCTATGCACTGAACGATGGATAAGGCAGACGTTCTTTGTTTTACGTCAAAATGCAAATATCGCGTGAATTTTACATGTATTATCAAAACAATCATGATATTCTGTACACGCGAGTTTTTATATGAGAAACGATAATTTGCATAGTAATTACATGTACCTTTAAAAAAATTTTTTTTAATCAATAACAGAGTTTCTGTTTTTATTATTTGTATGTTAGAAACTGTACATTACATTACCATTTAACAAATATATTCAGCGTTTTCGAAATAAAAGAATGGCATTGATAATTCTAGGAAACAGTTATACTGTGGGAATCATCATATTTCGTGGGGGCTTAAATTTCGTGGAGGGTATCTCTATCCCACAAATTTCAAACTACAATGGAATACGTCATTTATATACAGAATCCGGTTGCGGTAGCTATGTCATAGAGCGTTCGCTTCATAACTGGGAGATCGTGAGTTCTAGCCCCGCTCGTGCCATCACCGTACCAAACCTAAGACGTAAATATAGGTAGTGATTACTCCTTCGCCAAACGCTCGACATTTAGAAGTGAGAACCACAGGTCTTTCGGATATAACCTTAAAAACGGAGGTCCCGTGTCGCAGCAGGCATTGGAACGCTAAAGAACCCTTCACTGCTACGGCCCTAAGCGCTAAGCATAGGTCTAAAGTTGTGGTACCTCACCTACAGCTGATGGCGTCTCAATATGAGTGACAAATTCTCAACAAACGAAACAATGTACAGAGAGTATATTCATTAAGTTACACACCAACTACACTGTAAAATCTCCACATCCAGTGAAACCTGGCCCACATGAATTTAAATGATTTCACAGTATCCTTCAGATTCCGATAGTGTTGTATTTTCTTATACATTTGTATTTCTTCAGAAATAATATAAAGTAGAGGTGATATGAGGCTGAAATGGAAATGATTAACAATAACGCAAATTATGCCATGCCCTCAGTTCCTTAAAACTAAAAACTAAAACAAAACATAAGCAAAATTTTTCGTCATAAAAAGTTCAGTGATATATTCCATCAAACTTGCAAGTTCAAGTCGTCTACACCTTGTATTTCCTACAAATACTTCTACTAATGCATCCAAACGTTTTAATTACAAACTTTCTGTGCCAAGATAGACCAGTGTGAAAAAACCTCTACCTGTTCTTTTTCTTCTTTTAACTAACGTCCAGCTGGACTTCTTGTTACACCCCAAATCGTCGCCGGCGACGATTTGGGATGGGAAACGATTTGGAAACATCATTTACATACAACCACAAAAGGTTTTCTGGACCTTACAATCATTTTAATCTTCTACTTCGTCTTCTACTTGTTCTGTTGTATATTTTTAAAAAAAAGATTTATTATGATTACATTATTTGTTATTGTTGTTTTGGTTGGTAGTGGTTTTGTTACTATTGAAAGAATTGTATTTGTTGTTGTTGTTGTTGGTGGTGGTGGTGGTGTTGTCATTCTTGTCTATATGAATTTTTTTTTCGTCCAGTCCTCCAGAAAAATATAGGAATGTGTCCGACAATAAATCATTTTGCCTTTTGTTGTAAGGTCATTCTGCTGAGCGTGGCGTTGTTAGGTCTTTTGCACCGCAGATTTGTAAGTGACCTCAGAATATGTTAGATTACGCCTGTTAGCCGCCGTTTGGACACTCATGAAAACTTCGAGAAACACCCACCTTTCCTCATTATTTCTCAATATTTTTTGTTTGTTTAACTCATTGCGTTGCCCCACTCTCTCTAAACCAGTAAATGAACAAACAAGCAAACAAACACATACATGAAACCTATGTGGTTAATCCTATATAACCTACATACAAAACTTTAGCTCAATCGGTTCACAAACACCAGAGTGACAGTCAAAAATAGTTCGCTATGATTACAGCTCGCAGTGCTTTAAGCTTTCATGTGGTTCATGAACACCAGAGATATTGCAGAGTTGCTGAAAATTGTGCACAGCTCGCGGCACTTTAAGCTCTCATTCCAGAATCTCATTTTTGGGGAGGCATGTCAGAGGGTCACTTGTAATCTACAGACAAAATTCCAGTGCAATAGGTCGACAAACACCAGAGATATGGGTGCGGACAGACAGACAAATAGACCAAGTGAAACCTATCTATCCCCATATAATTAGAGGGGGTACAATAAAATAATTTCTTTGTAATATATCCTTTAAACGCCAATAAAACATTAGCGGGCGACGATTTAGGACGGACGACGATTTGAGGTGTATAATAGTACATGCCTAATGACAGTGCAATTTTGTCCCAAATTGTCGCCGGGGTGACGATTTGGGATGGGGCGACGATTTGGGTTGTACCACTTGTCATTACTGGAGATGTCGATATACAATGTAGTCGAAAATGACGACCTGAATCATTTATTTTAAAAGGTCTTAAATTCAGAGAGTCCCGACTTTTCAAGTGGCGACAGAACTTCATCTCTATTACGAATTATGTCGAAAGTTCCGCCAGACGATGGGCTAAATATGTAGAAGAATTTGACATCTTGTCAGAATGGATAGAAAGTATAAGAGGAATATTTAAATCTCTGTTGGACCTATCAAAGCAAAAATGCGCACCATCTATCGTTCTGTGTTTAGTAAACAAAAAGCGATGAAAGAATTAGGTAAATGACAAGAGGAATGTGTACTGATTCCAGCTGACAAAGCTTGTAAAACATTGACTTTGTAAGCTCATTATCACAACTGTATTCTATTTGTACTTGATCTTAATTCCACTTTTGGCAATGTAAGTTATACTGCAAGTTCCCTTTCCAAAGACAGAATTCTTCAAAATCATGTTTCAGGGAAAAACACGTTTAACAATCCAGTAAATGGGACGAATGAATGAAAGGTGAAGATAACGAACACAGTGATAAATCTCATCAGTCCTATAAGGAATACAAATTAAAGAGTTGGGCAAATACGGACCCCTGGACATACCAGAGGAAAAATCAGGCGCATAGGAGGAGTGAGCATCCCCTGTCGACCGGTCACATTCGTCGTGAGCTATATATCTTGATCATGTAAACAAAGTAATCCGTAGTCAAAATCAGTGTGTCAGGAACGATCCTAAGATTCGGTATGAAACAAGTCAGACAGCATTTGACCCAATGATAGGTTGTATTGGCAAACTAGATCATTCTAACAACCATAGAATTTAGTTGCGAAATGATGACTTTAAACGAGATTGTTGAAACCCCTTGTTTGTCAATAGCCTGCCTCGATTTAAACCTGATCATACGCGAAACAAGCTCTTGCGTATCGAATCAGTTGAGAGATATAAATACCATATACAGGTGATATTGGAATGTTGCTACATAAATATGGGAGGTTGACGACGGAGAACCTGAAATCATCCCATTTGTCATAAAGTTTAGTTGTTAGTTTGCCGTTAATATCTATTTTGTCCCGTGGGGATCTGGATTAGAATAGGTCCTCAGTACCCATTGTTTGTCATAAGAGACGACTTAATCCTAGGAAACAACATTATTTTTTTTTAATGAAACGGGACGACAATATCCTAGTGAGGTCCTTCAGATGAGACTGCAAAAACCGAGGCCCCATGTCACTGCAGGTGTGGCACGATAAAAGATCCCATCCTGCTCAAAGGCCGTAAGCACCGAGGATAGGCCAAATTTTGCAGCCCTTCACTGACAATGGTGACATCTTCATATGAGTGAAACATTTTCGAGTGAGACGTTAAACAATATACAATCACCGAATATTTATTTTTGATAAAATATTTAAGTACAGTGTACAAAGTAGATATGGAGTGCTAAGTGTTGTCTTTTTTCGAGTTCACTGGGATATATCGAATCGACATATGAATGAAAATGAAAATGATTATTGTTGAGTTGAAGACCACAGCAAGAGATTTTTTTTCTTATCATGTAGAAAGTTTTGAATAAACTCTGCTTCATAAGAATATAAAAGCAGGACAGCTAACAAAGGAATACAATTCGTGCCCATGGGAATTCCAAAAGATTGATGGAAAACCTGATCACCAAAGACTACGAGAATATTGTCAATGAGGAACTCCAGCATATTGCTTATTTCAACTTCTTTATTTACAATTTATGAGTTAGGTCTAATGGATTCTAAAACTTCACAAAAACCCATGTTAGCAAAATGTCGTCAAACAAACCTACATGTAGACGTTCATTTTCTACTGTTCAAAGGCTATAGTTTACACCATTTACAAATTTTTAAGAAAAACTTCATTGTTTGATAATTATGCGCTTGATAACATTTGTTTTATGCTATTTCATGGTTATTAAAAGGAAGATCTCGTAATTGTTTGAACCTGTTTCAGTGTCCTTTTGTTTACTAAAAACAAATAGCAAGTGTGTTCGTTGTACATGATATTTATAAGATAGATGTTTTCACATCAAATGAGAAGAATCATTACTTTCCTTATGCAAGGTGAAGATAACGAACAGTGATCAATCTCACAACTCCCACAAACAATACAAAATAGATAGTTGGGCAAACACGGACCCCCGGACACACCAGAGGTGGGACCAGGTGCCCAGGAGGAGTAAGCATCCCCTGTTGACCGGTCACACCCGCCGTGAGCCCTATATCCTGATCAGGTAAACGGAGTTATCCGCAGTCAAAACCAGCGTGCCAAGAACGGCTTAACAATCGGTATGAAACACGTCAGACAGCATTTGACCCAATACGAGGTTGTATTGACGAACTAGATCGTCATAACGACCATAGAATTTGCGAAATGCTGACTTCAATCGAGACTGTTGAAATCCCTGTACCATCAACTTGTTTGTCAGTTGCTTACCTCGATTTAAAAACTTACTATACCCAGAACAAGCTCTTGCATATCGAATCAGTTGAGATATATAAACACCATATGCAGGTGATAATGGAATATTGCTACACAAATATGGGAAGTTGACGATGGAGAAGCTGAAGTCATCCCGTTTGTCATACAGTTGAGTTGTCAGTTTGCCGTTAATGTCTACTTTCAATAAAATATCTAAGTATGAAGCAGAAGTGGACGACTCTGTGGTGTCCTTTATTTCGAGCTCACAGGGATATATCAGATCGACATATGAATGAAAGCTATCATTGTTAATCGACAAAACGTCATCGATATATCTAAAAGTCGAATTAAAGGTCACAGCGAGAGATTTTTTCTTCTCACGTAGAAGTTTTTGAATAAATTCTGCTTCATATGAATATAAAAACAGGTCAGCTAACAAAGGAGCACAATTCGTGCCCATGGCAATTCCAACAGACTGTTGGAAGACCTGATCACCAAAGACCACAAAGATATTGTCAATGAGGAACTCTAGCATATTTTTTATTTCAACTTCAGAGTACTTGTGCGTGGAATCGGAGTGGTGTTTAACAAAGTAAGTTTTTGAATGACTGATCACTGGATATGAATATTTCCGTTTTTGTTGAAGAAGCAACTGTCTATGATGTCAAAAAGTCTAGTCTTTAATTTATCGTGAGGAATGGTCGTGTATAGTGTTGAAAAGTTATAGGTTTAATGCTATTGATTTGGGAAAAATTCTGTGATTTCAAGTTTACTAAAAGTTCTTTAGAATTTTTTAGAATCCACATTTGATTAACACCACTTCTGGCATATGTAGTTGCACAGTAAGTTTGAAGTTTCTCCTTCACAGCTGTTAACATTTTCGTGAGGACCAAAGATAGGGGCTTGGTAGAGCACTTACTGGATCCAGCAATGTATCTTTGTGAGGGTTTTTATGTAGTTTAGGAATCCAGTATAGGTAGGGTAACTCATATTCATTCGACCCATTGACTGGAATATTAAATGTGTCTAAAACTGAAGCATGATTTTGAAGAATTTCATCTTTTGAAAGGGTAGTTGGAGTATAAGTATGATTACCAAAAGTGGAATTAATGCCAAGTTCGTTTAAAATACAGTTGTAATAATGAGCGTTACAAACAAAGACAATGTTGTTACTAGCTTTGTCAGCTGGAACCAAAACATATTCCTCATGTAACCTATCTAATTCTTTTATCACTTCTGGTTTACTAAACACAGAAGGATAGATGGTACGTACTTTTGTTTTCATGTGTCATTGCTTGTTTATTTGTATCTAGTTTTACGTCCTATTAAATAATTGTTCATTCATATAGAGACGATACCACTTGTAGGTGAGGTGCCACAAATCTTGACCTTACGGCGTAGTAGTCGTAATCCTTTACCGTGCCAGTACCTTCCTTGTAGATAAATCTCCGTCTGTAAGGTCATATCCGAAACTGTAGATAAATCTCCGTCTGTAAGGTCATATCCGAAACTGTAGATAAATCTCCGTCTGTAAGGTCATATCCGAAACTGATTGTAGATAAATCTCCGTCTGTAAGGTCATATCCGAAACTGATTGGTGAAGGAACAGTCTCTGTTCTAAGGTTCGACGCAGCGCAGTGATAGAGATTGGGCTCGTGTCCCCCGATTGCAAAACAAGGGCCCTAACCACTAGGGTACCACGACCGTGTCGATGTCATTCAAATCCTGAATGAATTTCAAATAAGAATGAAAAGGCACGAGTCATTGAAGGTCATGAAATAAGATGAATCAATATTACCAACACATCTATCATCGTATGTTTTTATATTTATGAATCAAATCTGACCTTTATATCAAATCTGTTAGCACTTTTAGGACTCCTCACCTTTTCTGCTCTTCTCATTCAAACTTCAGCATTGCTCATACACCGCGGACCCCCGCATAAACATTCTTACATTTACATAAAATTATCCTACATCAATCAACAGAATTGGAATACAAAGTTTAGAATTCTTAAGACCTGGGCACCAATCGGTGTAAATTTCCCTTATAAATAAACAATAATTTATAAATCTAGCACATTCAGTGGGACGATATTTGAATAATGTATTATATGTATAGTTTTCAATTTAATACCAAATGTCAGAATATTCTGGGCCTCGTATTCAGTGATAAAGTACTTAAGTCGTGGCGCCTATAGTGTAAATTGAGGACCAGTGCTTAAAACATCTTTACGTGATTCGAACTTAGTAGAGTACATATGTAACACTCGGGTTTATGGATACAGACTACAGAGAAAAATAGATGATTTAAAGAAACCAGAATTGGTGTATAGTTATGTCGTCTGCTTGCACACTTTATTGATATTAATACCAAATGTAAAAATTTCATGAATAAAATGTCGAACCTGCCTGTAATATGCCAAAATTCATACTATCATATTTCGAAGTATAATTACTTAAGAATGTAATGTCAGGATGGAATTGAAGAAACTATTTTTCAAACCACCGTGTTTGACTAAAATCCATCTGAAACACCTGTCATCTCGTTGTCTCAAGTGTGAATGAGAGGGATAAGATGAAAAAGTGAAGATAACGAACAGTTATCAATCTCACATTTCCTACAAAGAATACAAAATGAAGTGTATAGGGCAAACATGGACATCTGGACAGAAGTAGGATAAGGTGTCCAGAAAGAGTAAGCATCCCTCGTTGACCGATCACACCCGCCGTGAGTCATATAATTTATAAATGGAGTAATCCGTAGTCAAACTTAGTATAGAAAGGACAGCGTAACAATTGGTTTTAACCATGTCAGACAGTATTCGACCTAATAACAGGTTGTGTTTGTAAATTAAATCGTTATTACAAACATTATTTGGGAAATGCTGACTTTAAACGAGACTGTTGAAACCCCTGTAATATCATCTTATTTGCCTCGATTTAAAAGCTGACCATACGCAGAATATGCCTTTGTGTAACGAATCAGTTCAGAGGCATACACACTATATGCAGGTGATAATGGAATATTGCTACATAAATATGGGACGTTGACGGTGGAAAACTGAAGTCATTCCGTTTTTCATAACGTTGAGTTATTAGTTTGCCATTAACATCTGTGATCAATAAAATATTTTGTATAGAGCAGATGTGGAAGACTCTGTGGTGTCTTTTATATTTCGAATTCACCGGGATACATCGAATCGACATATGAATGAGCATTAGTAAAAATAAAACGTCGTCTATATTGGTCAAGTTCACTGGGAAATTCTGAAATATCTTGTGATATGGATGAGATTTAAAGGGACTGGTTCACGATTTTTGATAAAAATATTTTTCATGTTAAACATTAGAAATATAACTCATTTAATGTTGACAGCCAAATTTTGACCTTCTGAATGCAAGAATGAAAGCAATATTTTAGCCTTAAATATGTGTTATGTAAACAAAGACTCGAGTCTTTTTATGTAAACAAACAAACAAGTGAAATTTTGATTTTGTAATATAATGCATCTTAATTTTGCATAGACACAAATTTTAACTTTTAGATGACACATTTCACCTCAAAAATGCTTGAAATGTGAAAGATATAATAATACTTTGATCGATATCCATTTCTTTTGAAAATTTCGTAAACAATAGCATACTGCAATCTTTGTTTACAAAACAAATAATAAACTCTCTAAATTGAGCTTCTGTGATGATGTATAACCTTAATTTTCATGTGAAATCTTTCAAACACATTAGACAGTATATTTTGATCATTAAAAGTGAAAAACAAAATTTTGGGTAAAATCGTGAATCAGTCCTATATTTCCTTAGTGCCAATATGGGCATAGAAAACTTAGTTCCCATTGGTTTTCAGGGATGAATACAAAGCCCAAGGTCACTGAAAGGAAAATTACGAAGTTCCAAAACTTAAGCAACATTTTCATCAAACTTTCAGGAATGAAACTTGATTTTCATGAACAAATGTAAGAAGTAAAAAAGAATGGATATTCTTAATTCCCTTGCAAACAAGTTTTGTCATGTGTTTTCTATTCGATCAGAAATGCACTAGCAAGAGTCTTCTCTTACACAAAGATATTAGTTCCTAATGGTTTTCAATGGTAAATATAAACGGGCAAGGTCACTGGAATAATTTTAAAAAATTGACCGCGTTGTGATTGCAGTAGGGAGCATTATTTGAAAATTCCCTAGACGTTAGAAACTAATCTAACTTCCACGGTAGACGTGACATCGACGAAAACCAAAAGCTTGAATGTTGATTCCTTTTCTTGAGCAAACGACCCTTTTAATATTACAGTTGGATCAAATAATTGAGATAGAAAGATAGAGAGAGATGGAGAGATTAAAAATTCGTTCCCCGTGTTTTCATCTTATGCTCGTGTGACTGTCCGTTTGAATTTTTATTCAAATATGAATATGAAATTAAATGAAACATTATCATTTTGGTTAGAAAACAGTACTATTTTGATGAGCAAAATTGTATTATTTTAGTTAGAATTTCAATCTAAACAAAACAGTACTTTTAAAATAAAACAAATCAAATTCATAAATAAAACAAAATAATTGAAAAAAACCCAAAAAAACGAGTGGAGCCATAGAAGTGAGAATACTTACAGATTGAATTCAAAACCCCAGTTTTATTAGTATTATCATTTTTGGTTATAATTCAGACTTCGATAAAACGATATCATTTTGAGTAGAATTGAAATAAAACTGCATTATTGGTTCAAAATTTCACGAACGAACATGTCTGTACAAAGTACTACGGTTTTAGACAACTTGCGTATTGAAACAAACTTTGATGATTGTATGTTTCCATTCCCCACGCGTCTAAGACCTCCAGATTTGTAGAAATAGTACCACGAGTTATCGTCCTTTTGATTTCTTGGCGTTTGTAAAGCTTGAACACAAACTGCGCGAAATCTCAACACAAACCCGTTAAATAAACTCTCATACTTCCACGACCCTTTATCACCTGCGGAATTTCAGCTATCAAATTCAGCTTCAGTTCAGTTCTGATTTGAAGTATTGAGTTATGCAGCCGCCATTAAGAACAGAAGACCGAAATGTCATGACTGCAAAATTACTTTAATGGGAACCAATTTTCATTGAAAACTCCTTTAAATGAAATTACAAATTGAAGATCATAATCCGGCGAACAGCCTTCTGCAATTTACTAAATTGTCCTACCATGAAATCATATGATCCTCCATACAATATATATGAGGTGGGCAGAGTGGGGAAAAGAACAGCCACATCACTTTCCCTCCTCTGTTACCCCATGACCTGTAGTTTATTGTTACATCATATATATGTATTTGGAATAAACGAGTATCTCAGATACATTGTATTATAGCTTGAGTTCGGTTCTAACCTCAAGTATTGAGTTACGCAATAGCCATTCTTCTAATCCAGACCTTATATTACTAAAACTAGCTTACCCCGGTATCATTGATAGTTTCATATCAGTAATTAATGATGGAGCAAGTGCAATTTGTGCTCTAAAACAAAGACATCTAAAAGAGAAAAATGGAAATCTGGACGTGAAAAGTTAGTGTGAAGAAAAAAATAATTTCTCGTAATTGCAAGATGATCATCTACATTGTATTGACTATGAGAAACGATTTCATCTTCTACACGAGAAACGATCTCATCCTCTACACGAGAAACGATCTCATCTTCTACACGAGAAACGATCTCATCTTCTACATGAGAAACGATCTCGTCTTCTACACGAGAAACGATCTTATCCTCTACACGAGATACGGTCTCATTTTCTACATGAGAAACGATCTTATCCTCTACACGAGAAACGATCTTATCCTCTACACGAGAAACGATCTTATCCTCTACACGAGATACGGTCTCATTTTCTACATGAGAAACGATCTTATCCTCTACACGAGAAACGATCTTATCCTCTACACGAGATACGGTCTCATTTTCTACATGAGAAACGATCTTATCCTCTACACGAGAAACGATCTTATCCTCTACACGAGATACGGTCTCATTTTCTACATGAGAAACGATCTTATCCTCTACACGAGAAACGATCTTACCCTCTACACGAGAAACGATCTCATCTTCTACATGAGAAACGATCTTATCCTCTACACGAGAAACGATCTTATGCTGTACACGAGATACGGTCTCATTTTCTACATGAGAAACGATCTTATCCTCTACACGAGAAAAGAAATACTCAAAACGACGTTCTATCTGTAGGTATTCTCACTTCTATGGCTCCACTTGTTGTTTTTTTATTATTTCAATTATTTTTTTTTTATATATATATTTTCATTTTTGTTATTTAAAATGAAATTTTCTAATTCATTCACTTTACACGCAGTTGTACGTATTCAATTTCAAAAGGATGCACGAGTCGATCACAATTATTGGTGATTTATCAATTCATACCCTACTTTGTGCGTCATTGCCGAAATGCAAACCATTTCCAAATTCTACTACAATTCATTTATTGTTTGAAAGTATTATTATTAAATGGATTCGAAGGTGAAACAAATGAGAGATAAATGAATATATTGGAAGAACGCGGATGGTCATGTTGATGTTGTCATGTTCTAGATTTTGCGTAAGGGTAGGGCATCATGAGTCATTCAGTTACGTCCACCCGGCGCAAAAATTAGAACATGGCAATTCCAGAAATGAGTGAAAAGGCGTCTGCTTTACACGCAAGACCGTGCCCTGTTTAAAAATGAGCACTGATATAGATATCAGTGGACAAACACTCAAACAGAATGTTTATTAGTACTCATGGTATCGGATGTAAAATGTGACATTTCAAAGCCAGTTTCGCCATTTACTTGTCTTTTGCCGCTATGCGTTTCCGAATAGCTACATGGTAACAAAGGTGGTTTCTAAGTATTAGAAAGTTTTTTTCTTTTCTTTTGAGGAGAATGGAGTCACAATGAAACTGTCAAAGTTTGGTTTTGTTAACGTTGTTTGGATGTAACCGCATATGAAAACTTGAGGAATAAGGCTTCAATTTACCCGATATGATTTAAACAATATCTCTTTCTGGAATAGAAAATTATTTTGTCTGTAATCAATCGATCTTAAGAGTACCGTGGCATTCAAGTATAGGTCACGCAAAGAAAAATGTCCTCACTATCAGAGGAGTGAGTTTTCGCAGAACAATTTAATTACTCTTTCGAACAATTATTTTCCCTCGTTAATGGACATATTTTTTAAATCACTTACTAAACTGGGACCTGTTAAAAATAAAGTAGTTTTCATAGAACAATAATACCAATCCAAATTCTTTCGACATTGCAATTTGTATTTAGATACATGCAACATAGTTTATGCGACAATTCTTTCATCGCCCCAAAAAGGAAAGGATGGATCGACATTCATATACTATCATCATTTCACACATTTCAATTAAGTATTGTGCAAGTATTGAATTTATTTCATCATTGCTAAATTAATTCCATTTTGTTTTGATTTTCGTTATTGTAATAAACACTGCATGTTTATTGAAAGCTAACCCTGTGCTTTATATTTTCTTCATTAGCAAATAAATGTATAGAGATCTCTCAATATTTGAAGTCTCTCGAGTATATAGATATTGAATGGTAGTTATCATATTTTTTCATTTATTTTGCTTAATCGCATCTTCTCGGGCCTCTCCGGCAAGCGAAAAGCAGTTTGTCATTGCTAATATACATTTATTGCATGATAGTGAGGAAGCTATGAAGATTTATTCACCCAAGGAAAATCATATTCCCCGAGGGCAACGCCCGAGGGGAATGTGATTTTTCTTGGGTGAATAAATCTTCACATCTCCTGAACATTCATGCAATAAATTGTTTATTATACCGAAACAAAAAGTGCATTAGAAAATTGGAGTCGGCTCATCTATACATTGCATGTAGCTGAGATCGCCCTAACGGTAACACCGCGCCGTTAACGTATTACGGTAGAAGGTGCAAACAACGAAATACAGTGATATGATAACCAGTTTTTGTATTTCCATTCTCCTTGAATGCAGATTTACTTGCTTGTTTTTGTATCAACCAAAACTAGGCGGTTTAGCTGTGTATTATAGACCCGCATATTTTGCGCCTTATGAACTATGAAAGCACTCGGATCACCTCGGTCGATCTATCTAACGTAGGATACCGGAATCTACCGAAGTTTGTCGACTGAAGCACAGTGACTTTGATTTATTGTGACGTCATAATAAACTACGTCTACCTTGCCGTATAATATATAGAAAATCCACAAGTTGCCGAAGGGCTATGATGGGGAGATATCATGATGTTTGAGAGATATTAATTGGGAGATATTATACATTTATTGTATGATAGTGAGGGAGATATGAATATTTATTCACCCAAGAAAAATCATATTCCCGACCATTCATGCAATAAATTGTTTATTATACCGAAACAAAGCAAGACTACAAAAATGATTTTGAAATTGGAGTCCGCTCAGCTATACAAGTACATTGTATGTAACTGAGATTGCCTTAACAGTGACACCGCACTGTCAACGTATTAGGAGGTACAAAGAACGAATTACAGTGATATGATAACCAGTTTTTGTATTTCCATTCTCCATGGATGCTGATTTACTTGCTTGCTTTTTCTACCAACCAAAACCAAGCGATTTAAATGTATATAAGATACCCGCATATTTTGTGCCTTACGAACTATCAAAGGACAATGACAAACTCCAGGTCGAGACCTCATTACGTCACTTACGAATAGACATCTCCTCAATCTGATCACGCGCTCGTCCTTTTCTGTAACCGGTAAGAAGACTCGTACGTGGATCGGCGCAAGAATTGCATCAAATCGATGCATTTCTTCGCCTGAAGCGCACCCGTGGATGAGTGTTAAAAGGCCAGAACCGAATCTCTGAATAATATGTTATTTATATTTTCACAACAGATTCAGTTTTGGTATCATTAACGTCTTATTCACTCTAATACATAACATGTAAGTGGAAATTGATAGTGGCACAATACCTTAGATGTGTATAATATCTTAGATGCATTTGAAAGTTCACGTTTCATAGTGTAACGTACGACTGTGACGTCAAAGTTACCTTTATGTATACGTAGCAACCAACTCTGATGGCGTCGACCCACATACGAGGTTCATTTGCGGTTACGGCAAACACGACGGTCACGTGACCTTCTCGGCCAATCAGATTCTGTTTTACTAGTGATTTTTTATATGAGGTATAATAATAATTTTAATCATCCCTGGCACGTAACTCTCTAGGTTAATCAGATTACGCGTTACATAGAATTCTCATACTGAGGTATATTAATATGGTAATATTTGTATTGCAACATGATTTTGCTATGAAAAATATAACATGCTTTAATGGTTCATAAAATTTAATCACGTCGTTGGTCTCACCATGTCAATCTGACCAATTAAGAGGGAAAGAAAACCAGAATTGCTTGTCATGGTTGTTCCAAAATTGTTGAATGACAGTTATGGAAGGGTAAGGATAAAATCTAAATTCAATAAGTTGGGATCCCGAGGAGATCCTGGTTAGAATAGGTCCTCAGTACCCCTTGCTTGTCGTAGAAGGCGACTAAATGGGACGGTCCTTCGGATGAGACCGCAAAAACCGAGGTCCTGTGTCACAACAGGTGTGGCACGATAAAGATCCCTCCCTGCTCAATGGCCATAAGCGCCGAGCATAGGCCTAAATTTTGCAGCAATGGTGACGTCTCCATATGAGTGGAATATTCTCGAGAGGGACGTTAAACAATATTCAATTAATGAAGTAGGGGGGGCTATGCTGCACTGTAAACTATAAGAATTTCGGAAATTGGGAGCAGTTAGACTTTAAATAATGATATTGGACTTTGCTAGCAGTTAGGCTGTAAATTGTGATTCATCTTGATATTCTTAGCAGTTGAGCTGTAAATTCTAAATCGGAGTAACTTGATTTACTGTGCGGTGCACGGAGTCACTGTGCGAAATAATATGTAACCATACCATACTTTATAAGGTCCATATTACGAGTTGGCCATTACTCGTTACTATAATACTAAGACTGCCAAAATCAAAACGAAACCGATTGTACGAGGGCTGTTCGATATGTAATGTGTGTTGTACCACAGCACGATGACGCTTTGCACGATTTTGTGGATGATGATACTCTTGAATAGCTCTATTCAATACCTTTCCAACGGTATATACACGAGTCTTCAGCTCTACATAGTTTTAAACTTATAGTCATTTCAATAGAACCAGTCGTGGACCACTGTTGTAAAAATGGTTGGGAAACGGGTTGAGAATATTAAAGAAATTAGAGCTTATATAAAAATGTGCACAAAACTCGGTCATTCGGTAATGCAGATTTTTACTGAATTGGGGGAAGTTTATGGGTCTGATAAGGTATCTTATGGGGCAGTTCGTAGGTGGAGAAAGAAATTTCTGACTGGCACAGAGTCCGTCAAAGATGCAGCAAAATCTGGCCGACCTGTGACTGTAACAGGCAAGGCAAATGTCTCAAAAGTCAGGGAAATAATTGAAAATGATGGCAGATACACGATTCGTTTCCCAAATTCCATAAAAGACAATTTGCCAACATTGTTACTGGCGACAAAACATGGGTTCACTTTTTCGAACCAGTAAGAAAAATTGGAAACAGAGTATGGCTAACTAAACATGGAAGAAGGTCTATAGTTGCCAAAAGACCCATAAGCACAAAGAAGGTTCTTTATTGCATATTCTTCTCATGTGATGGTATAGCTGTACAAATTCCGTTGCCGAAGTGCACAAGTGCTACAAGTCGGTATTACCGAGATGTTATACTAAACAAGCCCAAGAAATATTATCATAAACGACGTCCTGTGTCAGGATTAAGGCACGTTCGTCTACTTCATGATAATGCTCCATCACATACATCTGAGCTTGTGAAGCTTTTTGAAGTTGGAGAAGGTTAATGTCTCCAGATCTAGCCCCATGCGACTTTTTCAAAACTTAAAAAAATCTTGTATGGTTGTCTTTACAAGACCCCAAAGCCCTTGGCTCAGACATCAGTCAGTGCCTCAGAGGTCTACCTAAATCAGCGTACCGTGACGCATTTCAGAAATTCAAATTATGTATTTCAAACCGCGGAGAATACTTTGAAGGGATATAATGTTCATTTCACTATTTGAGTTTAATGCTTTTGAGATATCGTACAATACACATTTTATGTCGAACAGCCCTCGTACATATTCAAATATTCCGACAAAATAACAATTCACAAAGTAACTAAGCTACACATTTATTTAAAATATACGGAAGCTCATTTAGGACCTATTCAAAATAATTAATTTGAAGTAACGAATTTCATAATTCGTTATTTCGAATCTATTTGTTATTTCAAACTTTAAAATTCGTTATTCATTAAATCTGTTATAAAGAATTCGTAAACTTTGTAATAACGGATTTCAAAATTTGAAATAAGGAATTAAATTTGAAATAAATAATTCTGAAATTCGTTAATCAAATTGTTTGAGTCGAATGCTTTTGAGATATCGTGCAATACACATAACATATCGAACAGCCTTCATAAATGTGAAAATCACATTTTTGATGACTGTTTTAAAGTGCGATGAGTGGGTCAACGAACTCCGAGTATATTATTTTCATCATGATGGGTTGTTGCGCACTGTATGACTGGATATCGTGTATAATTGTCGTAAAGAGTAAAACATTTGCTTAATGTGTCAACATTGTGTACATTTTGCAATATAATACACAGAGATTTCACCATCAATATTTGATCGCTTTGAAGTTGTAGAATATAGCTGAACTGTGACTTAAATTTAGATTGACATACTTTGCTACTCATGCAAGATTATTTATTTAATAGTTATGTAATTACACAATTCAAGCAATAAATATTCCATTACAATAAATGAGTGTTACAGAGATCGCTGTCGTGGTGTCGCCGACAGCGTGTAATGCACCAGAACAGTCGTCATCATTTCAAAAGCCATGTTTGATATCAGAAGAAAACAAACCAATATATTTTTCATATTTAAGACACTAAAGACGTTTCTTCCCTTTCGCAAAATTCAGATGTTCTGACCACCATGCGAGACAATATGTTGGTCGTCAATTATTCGTGTTCATGCCAAAGTAGACATCTAGAATATTGTGTTCATGTGTAATCTAGTCGTCTAAAGTAATGTGTTCATCTGCAATAGTCGTCTAGAGTATTGTGTTGACCGGTGGCGGAAGCTCAGTGGTAGAGCGTTCGATTCGTAGTCAGGAGGTCGTGAGTTCAACAACCGCTCGTGCCATGGCCGCTTCAAACCTAAAATGTAAACACAAGTAGCGGTACTTCATCTACAACTCTCAATAGGAGTGGAAATTTCTCGACGGGACGTAAAACAAACAAGAAACCAATCCTTTGGAGTATCATGTTCATGGACAGCATTGCCGTTTAGGGTATCATGTTGGAGAATGTCTTGTTCATGTGCAGTTGTTGTAGAGAGCATCGTGTTCATGTGCAGTTGTTGTAGAGAGTATCGTGTTCATGTGCTGTAGTTGTAGAGAGTGTCATGTTCATGTGCATTCGTTGTAGAGAGTGTCATGTTCATGTGTAGTCGTTGTAGAGAGTGTCATGTTCATGTGCAGTTGTTGTAGAGAGTGTCACGTTCATGTGTAGTCGTTGTAGAGAGTGTCATGTTCATGTGTAGTCGTTGTAGAGAGTATCATGTTCATGTGCTGTAGTTGTAGAGAGTGTCATGTGCATGTGTAGTCGTTGTAGAGAGTGTCATGTTCATGTGCAGTTGTTGTAGAGAGTATCGTGTTCATGTGCTGTAGTTGTAGAGAGTATCATGTTGATGTGCTGTAGTTGTAGAGAGTATCATGTTCATGTGCTGTAGTTGTAGAGAGTGTCATATTCATGTGTAGTCGTTGTAGAGAGTGTCATGTTCATTTGTTGTAGAGAGTATCGTGTTCATGTGCTGTAGTTGTAGAGAGTATCATGTTCATGTGCTGTAGTTGTAGAGAGTGTCATGTTGATGTGCTGTAGTTGTAGAGAGTATCATGTTCAGGTGCTGTAGTTGTAGAGAGTGTCATGTTCATGTGCTGTAGTTGTAGAGAGTGTCATGTTCATGTGTAGTATTTGTCTATACTATCGTGTTCATGTGTATACTTTCGTGTTCATGTGTAGTATTCGTCTAGATTATTTTCTTCACGTCGTGATAAATTTATTTTAAAAGAACATCGTGTTCATGGTGTAAGTCATATAGAACAGCGTTATCACGGCGCAAAAGACCGCTTGGGTACAGTGTTCACGATGCAGTAATCCTCGAGTATATCGTATTCACATGATGCAGTTCTCTAGGACATTGTGCTCATGTATCTCTGTGCTCCTTTACTGTTGATGACGTAAATTCTTCAAGAACATCGTGTTCATGACAAAATAATTCGTTTTGGGTCTCGTGTTCATGGTTTAGTCCTCTAGGATATCGTGTCTATGGTGCAGTTATCTTTAATGATATCAAGTTCAAGGCGCAATATTCTTCGTTATCGTGTTTATGTGTAGGAGGACTGATGTTCATGAAGCAGTAATGTCCTATAACAATGTGTTCATAAATCAATGTCTTCTACAATATCGTGTACATGGCGCAATAATCTTCTTTCGCGTGATGTACATGGAATAATTTAGTTCTATAAAGTACTGTGTTCATAGCGGCGTAGTATTCTAAGGGAAGTCATCATGTTGCGTTTGTCTTGTAGGGCATTGTGTGTTCACGTCGCAATGTAGTCCCGAACTATAAGGCACAAAATCCCTTCAGGACATCGCGTTCATGGCGAAAACGACCTCCTGGACATCATGTTAATGGTACAATCGTCCTTAAGGATATCAAGTTCAAGGAGCAGTAGTCCACTTGGGTATCCTCTAGGACATCGTATTTATGGCACAATAGTCATTCAGAACATCATGTTCATGTCGTAAGAGTTTTGTAAGGTATTACTTTCTGGGCACAGTAGTCGTCAAAGGACATTGCGTTCATGGAACAGTAACCATCTAGAACACGTGTCGTAAGAGATTTGTGTACTGGGCACAGTTGTCTTCTAAGGGTCGTGGTTATGGTGCATTAAATGATTTCAAGGAATAGATCAGTGCACCAAAAACAAAAAGCAGCCGATGACATTATTCAGATGAAATATTGTTATTTTATTTTTTGTTATATTCTTTCTAGGAATGCAATTTCATTGCGAAAGACTGCAGAAAGATCTGTTTTGAATGAATATCATTTTCGATTCAGTAATTTCCTGTCAGTATTGAGGCACTGAGGATTGCAAAAACATTGATTGTTTTAGTAAATTATCTTAATTCAAAGTCGGACTGTAATACAAGAAACACAAGCGGGAAAAATCTTGAAATGACTATAAAACATGCAAAACATTATGTTAAAAGAATAGAATACATGTATTGGTTTCGGGATAAAATGTACAAATGGTAATTTAGGGAGATGCATTTTTAAAAGGTCTCTATCCAATTGTTGATACAGTTAATAGTTCACTGGATGTCATTACATGTATATGTAAAACTTATACGGTACCAATTTTGATGCACCAGATTCGCATTTCGACAAATAATGTCTCTTCAGTGATGCTCAAGCTAAAATTTTGGAAATTCGAAATAACGATAAACTTGTAAGAGCTAAAAGGAAAACTACAGTGTCCAAAATACAATACTGAGGTGTGTCAATACGGAATGTCATCAGTAAACAAATAGATCACGATTGATCCTTCACATCGTTAAATATCAGGATTTAATCAAAATCTTGAAGTCCGATTAATGTAAATACTGTATAATTAATGCTCCGTCAACAAGCTGAACATATGCCATCCTGTTAGAATTTATATTGAATTGCAATCATAAGAATTTCTGATGACGCCTTTGTCTGATTACAGTGTAAGTTTATGTTCGTGATGCTGATGGGAACAAACTTCTGAACAAACATGAAAGGTAACTCTTAATTATGCCAAGCAAACAGACCACTCTTAGTGTAAATTACAAAGATGAAGACTGGGTTATTTCAGCGATCAATTCAATTCAATTCAATTCTTTATTCGTTATTGTCCTTGAGTTATACAACTCATCGGAATACATCTAGTACATGTATATACAATAAATCTAATACTATACGGTGTAACAACAGGTGAGTGGATAGGAGAAGAAATTACAAATATAATAAAATAACATTATGAAATTACAATATTGACTTCCAACGCTAAACTTCGTAATTTCACAGCTTGTACTAAAACATTTCCCAAGTTATTGAGTTCTTTAGTATTGTCTACACTTGGGGAAAAAATTCCCAATACACAAATAGTCCAACATTAAGCAGATAACGAGAAGATCACTGGATCAGGACCCTAACATATCTGTAGGTACCGCGTTTTCATATGTATGTAATGACAAGTATATGGTGTGGGAAATTTGACTAATCCACAAGGAAATAACGTGAATGTGATGGGACTCTTTCCCAATATTCAAAGACGGAAACGCAGTCATGGACATCGTTCATATAAAAGACCAAGTATAAATGATGTCACGTTTGATTAACTTTTACCTTACGTTAACAGACAATTAGGTCCACATCATATTCGCACACAACTCTACTCTGTTCCATTGAGAGTTTTACATACGTTATTTCAAGAAGCCACAGCTAGTCTATACTTGGATTTTTTCAACACCTGAATATAGACTGAACTCTTTGCTTATGGATGTTGTCAATCACAGGCTCTTTAAACCACCACGGGTCATGTTTGATATTCCTTTCAAATCCTCCCGCCAGTTTCTTAAGCTCAAATTTACAAAGAAAGGAATAGATGCTGTCAACATCAGCAGCATTCTCCGTCATAAAAAAGTTCAGTCGTGTATTCCAACTTATTTCAAGTTCAAGTTTACACCCTGTATTTCCTACAAATATACCTCTACTATTGCATCCAAACTTTTCACTTATAAACAAACTTTGCAGTGCCTAGATATAGGCCATCTTATACTTGATCCACCTACGTGTTCTTCTTCTTCATCTTCTTTCAACTATAATCCAGCTGGATTTGTCATTATTGGTGACGTTGATATAGTTGAAAACGAGGACCTCAAATCACTTAATTCTAAAAGGTCCTAAATACAGAGGACCTCGGTCTTTTAATTGGCGATAGAACTTCATTTCCATTATGAATTCTGTCGAGGATTATGCCAGACGATGGGCTAAATATGAAAAAGAAGAACTTGATAGATTGTCAGAATGGATTAAAAGTAAAAGAGGAATATTAAAATCCCGCATTAGGCATATGAATACAAAAGTACGTACCATCTATCCTTCTGTGTTTAGTAAACCAGAAGTGATCAAAACAATTAGATAGGTTACATGGGTAATATGTTTGGTTCCAGCTGACAAAGCTTGTAACAACATTGTCTTTGACTGTGTGACTCATTATTACAACTGTATTTTAAACGAACTTGACTTTACTTCCACTTTTGGTAATCGTACCTACCGGTATACTCCAACTGGCCTTTCAAAAGACGAAATTCTTCAAAACCATGCTTCAGTTTTAGACACATTTAATATCCCAGTCAATGGGACGGATAAATATAAGTTACCGTACCTATACCGTACCTGGATTACTAAACTTCATAAAAACCCTTACAAACAAAGATACATTGCTGGATCCAGTAAATGTTGTACCAGCCCCTATCTTTGCTCCTCATGGAAATATTAACAGCTGTGAAGGAGAAACTTGAAACGTACTGTGCGACTAGAAGTGGTGTAAATCAAATGCGGATTCTAAAAAATTCTAAAGAACTTTAAGTAAACTTTAAATCACAAAACTTTTCTCAAATCAACAACATCAAAACGTATGACTATTCAACTCTTTACACGACTATTCGTCACAATAAATTAAAGACTAGACTTTTAATATCATAGACAGTTGCATCTTCAACAGAAATGAAAAACGTAATTATTAAATCTACTGATCAGTCATCCAAAAATTACTTTTTTAAGCGCCACTCTGATTCCACGCACACGTACTCTGAAGTTGAATTAAAATATTATTCTGGAGTTCCTCATTGATATGTTCGTGGTCTTTGGTGATCAGGTCTTCCAACAGTCTGTCAGAATATCCATGGGCACGAATTGTGCTCCTTTGTTACTGACCTGTTTTTATATTCCTATGAAGCAGAATTTATTCAAAAACTTCTACGTGAGAAGAAAAAAAATCTACATGAGAAGAAAAAAATATCTTGCTGTGGCCTTCAATTCGACATTTAGATATATCGATGATGTATTGTCTATTAACAATAATAAAATTCATTCATATGTCGATTCAAAATATCCCAGTGAATTCGAAATAAAAGACACCACAGAGTCGTTCATTTGTGCTTACTCTCCTTGGCACCTGATCCAACCTCTGGTATATCCAGAGATCCGTGTTTGCCCAACTCTCTATTTTGTATTGCTTATGAGAGTTATGAGATTGATCACTGTTCGTTATCTTCACCTTTCACTGAAGAGCTTAACTAATTTAAAGACATTTGGTTTTGTATAATAGAAACCCTTGGTATATTTCTTTCTCAAATCGATGTAAAATGGATATTTCAGGATTAAATGAAACCCATCTTTTCTATCATTATAATAATATAATTTACAAAGCCTCACAGTCCTTACAACATTGTTAGGTCTTCCTTTTTCAATATAAAAAAATGTGAAGAATTTAGTGATGATGTTTTATTCGTTTAAGTTTATTGGTCTTTTGAGATATGATTGTAAGCAAAAGTTATCTATTAAATGTTGATCAAGAACACTCTTTGGTGAACTTGATAGACATGACATTATGTTTTGTTTGTAAATATCCAGTATTCTTAATTCTGTTATTTTATAATCTTTAAGCTGATTCACACACGACTTTTCAAACAAATATTCTAAACCAATCCTAAACCAATACTTGACAGATCATGTTCTACATTAACAATCCAGCTCTCATTGTTTAAAATCATCTTTTCATACCATTACAGTTATTGTTGAATCCGACAAGTATGGAACATTAAAGAAGAAATAACGACACAGATCATAATTAAGATTGGTATTCCGTATTCATATCTATCCTGATGATATGAAATAAATATTTAAAGATTTTTTTTAAATGTGAAGGCAGCGGCGGAGTAAATGGATTCATATTTACACACAATTTGTATAACAGCTAGCGCAATTTAGATGTTATTATCGTATCATGAATAAACGGATCATATGGTCATCATTGAATTATGATTGATTGAATATTCTTTTACGTCCCTCTCGTGAATATTTCACTCATATAGAGACGTCATCACTGCCGGTGAAGGGCTGCAAAATTTAGGCCTATGCTCGGCGCTTATGGCAATTGAGCAGGGAATGATCTTTATCGTGACACACCTGCTGTGACACGGGACCTCAGTTTTTGCGGTCTCATCCGAAGGACCGCCCCATTTAGTCGCCTCTTACGACAAGCAAGGGAGTACTGAGGATATATTCTAACCCGGATCCCCACGGGAATACTCAATGAATTAAGTACGTTTACAACAATGTATATTTCACGAGTATTTAATTTGGCGAAACATCGGTTTAGTGTCAATCTGTGAGGACTTAAACGTTGAGTGGGTTGTACTCCGGAGACAGGCTATCTAAATGAATTAGTGATAAAAACAGAAACATAGGAATTGATTTCGTCAAAATCAACACAATCCATAAAGAAACCGTGCATTTAAACAAAACCTCTCTCTGTTGTAACGTACTTGTATTCCAAATATGCGAAAGCTAATATTGATGTGCATGATAACATGCGTAACAATGAATAGTGATTTTTCCATTAATTTATCAATAATATTGATTTGGTGATAGATGTATTGCCAAGAATGATAACTCATTCATGAATGCTTAATGCGTTCGAAAACCGTGAAGTGTTTTTTCTAAGTTATTTGCAGTTGGGCCCCTACGATCTAAAAGATAATAGCTACCGGTAAATATCACAATGCTAAATCAACCTGAATACTAAATATGATTCATAATTTCCTGTGAAAGAAAAACAATGTAAAAGCTAATGGCATCGATAAACAGAAGCTTCTGTTAAACAGAATAGAACATGACGTCGATGTCTAGAAGGGAAGGCATTTACACGAATAACAGAAAGCTGTGAACACGTGTTTCTAAAGATAAACTATTTCATGTCATTCGCGTGTCCAAACACTGCGTTTAGCCTCTTAGCTCTGGATTACTGAGGTTTTTTTATAACACAGTTTGAACAAATTATTAAACATATCCTATATAGTGAATAATATGAGCTTCAGCCTAAAACCGTCACTCGAAAATTATACATAGACATATGACACACTTGTAAATAAATGAAAATGACAGCGAAAACAGTTTCTAGCTCAAGCGCAAAACATGGGGAAAACAATATTTCGACATACACAAAGATGGCCACCGGCAGGAAAGATGTCTCCCTACATTGTATGAAACGTTTGATGTTTAAAGTGGTATGTTACATGTAATTGCCAGTAAGTGACGTTTCAAAAATTAGAAAACGTGAATATCACACTCCGATTGTAAGTGCAGATGAGTTTTCTGAATGTATTTAATTTTCCTTACAACTCTACATCAGCGCTAATGATTGATCTGAATTACGTAACAGAGGCTGTAGATGTCTCTTTCTGTGACTGGGTTCCTTCGCCACGTAATTCTTGTACCGGCTTCCTATTTCATTAGATTGATCACTGTTCGCTATCTTCACCTTTCACTATGGAAATCAGGTGCCTAAATCTCCTTCCGATTTACTGCACCCCGATTCCGAACTTTAATTCCCCATTAACTACTACCTGCTGGTGTCTTAACTTTATTTTACCCTAGCCTTTTAATACATTTCTTTTTGCACTGTCTCGCTTAAATGATCTCTTCTGATGACGAATGTATTTATAGTGCAGACTGCCCGACACTTTTGCGGTGAGATGTCGGTGGCGGTCGACCCTCGGATTCCCTGGCGTGGGGACGGGTCTTCTTGAGGTTCCAGGGATGGTTGGATCCTCCTAAAGATGACGCGCGAGTCCATATCCACTTCCTGGAGTCGATTGCCCACGAATCTCCACGCGATAATCGGGAGATGGGCTTCTTGAAGAAAACTAACTCAATTCTTTATCTGTGTTCATCGACCCCGACCCTCGGATCCCCCTGGGAACAGGAAAGGGTCTTATTAAAGATCAGGGATGATTGGGTCATCCAGAAAGTGGTTGATGGGTCCGTTTCCTCTTACTTTAGCCGATCGCCCACGGATCCCTACTATAGAATCTGGGGAATAGCTTTTTGATGAAAGGTATTGCAATTCTACATCTGTAGTTGATCGACCCTCGGATCTCCCGCAGTATAATCGGGGAAACGGGTCTTCTTGAAGAATGTGTTAAGGATGTGGCAAAGAAATACAACAGACAATGTCGATGCCAAGTTATGGTTGGTCATCCTCTCAACTTCCACTGGACGTTTCAAAAACAGCTTGTAAAAGTAAGTAAGGGCAGACGTTTTCACAAGATACGATTGTGAATTATGAAACGCTTGTCAACCAAATAATTGAGCTCGACCAAAAAAAAAAATAAATACAACTGGGAATAAACCCTTATGCTTGTGGAATGTGTGAGTTTTCTCCTTTTCGGTATATTTTAAATCTTTTCACTTCGTAATTGACCTTTTACCTAAGAAGAAAAAGCACAACATTGTTATAAATCTCTTCAATGTTGTCGAATATCTTGTATCAATATAAAATTATATTTCTGTGCTTTTCTTGTTGACTCATCTCCTTTTAGCGTTTCTTTTTCTTGCGAAAAGATTATGTCTTCAGGTAATCTATATTACACTTGTCTTATCATGAATTGTAATTGTCCTAATCTTTAGCTACATTTGCATATAAGCAATGAATACTTCAGTTGATTAAATGAAAACTTGTGTGTATTATTCCCAATTATCATTACTATAATTGAAAGGCTTAAAGGTAGTAGAATAAATCGATCAGAGTGTATCTACTGAGTTACCTAAAGTTCAGTATTGATATGCACTAGGTTCAATATTTATCTGCCTGAATTTATGGGGTAATTACCATCTTCAAATAAATTGTGATCCACAATGTCGAGAGAGTTCAATCATATCACTTGATGTTGAATGAATGTCATAAGTAAGCTAAACAAAACAAAAGTTGATTTTATTTTGTATTTTTTGTGAAACATTCGTGACGAAAAAGAAAGAAAAATACCAATATGAGGAACCAAAAGTATTTTCAATGCATGAAAACAATTGCTTTCCAATATTTAAGAGACAATTGTTAATTAATTTGTTCCGTTTTGAAAGAATCACGAGAATTTAATGTGAAATATCGCTTAGTCACAAATTAATACACATTATCTCTAGTCGTGTTAATTAAGCGATGTTTGCCAATCTCTATCACGTGGATGGTATTGCAAAGCATTAGCGTAATTGAAGTATAGTCACGAACGATGGAAGCAAACAATTAAAACTTGAATACACCCAGTACTCCGTGCAAAGTCACGTGATTTCCATCCGATTATGCAAAAAATATTATCGGCAGCCCCAACAGAAAATTCCACACAGGCTACCAATATGGACGTCAAACCAAAACCAAGGGTGATTAGAAAAAAAGTGACCAAAGATTTGCCCCCTCCCGAAGTAAACGAAACTGACCTTGTGCCCTTGGAGGCCTTCACGGACAAAAAACCAAACTTTAGGGAACTGGTCAAGAAAAATCTGGATGACCTAAACCGTATCAGTTTGAAGGAAAGGACTGAAGACTTTATCAACGAAACTAGTTTTACTGCTATTGCTAGAGTGGTGAAAGCCAACACTATACTGAAGAAGATTATCTGGCTAATTCTCGTGATAGCCGCCATGGCCTGGCTGGGTCTACAGTGCTACTGGCTGTTTGATAAATATTTCAGCTACCCTGTGGAAGTCAAAGTCGAGTTAAAATCGGCGGCTAAACTGGCTTTCCCCAGCGTGACCGTGTGTAACCGGAATCCACTGAAGAAATGTAAGCTCGGGGAATCGGTGTTTGCGGGGCTGACGGACACGTTTAATCTGAAAACAGACGACACACTCTACAACGAAGCCATGGATAAATTGCGAGATCGAACGGCTGACCAGGGCTCTCCCAGTAAGTACATCTTTCTTCTCGTCACTGCGAAATCTGACCAGGCTCTCTTAGAACAATGTTTATACATCTCTCTTCTCATAATACATATCTGTTCTCATCACAGCGAAATTTGGACTTTAAAATAGTTTATTTCCAAACGAACCACTTTTTTATCATTCCAAACACAAGATACCCACCAAAACTTTTATAAGATAATTGATCAGTATTAACGGGTTTTGACGAGCTTTTGAATATGTGAAGAGATCCACTTTCATTGAATATAACTGTTTGCCAGGAAACATATTTAGCAATGCTATATTTGTCCATTACTTTTCCAGATAATAAATTATATTTATTCATTCGTTTTCATTCAATATCTTATTCCAGCTGATTGAACTAATAATTATGTTCTTCTTCATTCATTATTTCAATACTTTATTCCTTCTTGCAGAGAGTACACAAGAAATAAATATACTATAGTAATGATGCAAGGTAAAGATAACGAACAGTGATCAATCTCATAACTCCTACAAGCAACACAAAATGTATCATATAACATATATGAAAATATAAAAATGTGAGAACAAATAAGAAAAGAAAGAACAGTACATAAGTACATGTAAAAGAATAAAAAAGAAAGAAAATATATGAGATAAAAGGAACTCGCTGTAGTACTAACTTTTAGTTTCTTTTGTATATGGCAAATACTTTTATTAAATAATTCCCACATATTTAAGCTGTTTCCTCTTGTTCTGATAGTGGATAGCTTAGGACTTTACCTAGTATGTATGATATATATAAACTCTTTCTATTTGGATTATATATATATATATATATATATATATATATATATATATATATATATATATATAGTAAAAAAAGAATTCAGTATTTGATACAGTAAATACATCCAATAATAAAAGTCAAGAAACACAAAAAACACAAAACTCGAATAACATAATGTTATTCGAGTTTTGTGTTTCTTGACTTTTATTATTGGAGATATATATATATATATATATATATATATATATATATATATGTGTGTGTGTGTGTGTGTGTGTGTGTTGCATTGAGCATTGTAAGAGTAAGCACAACATTGTTATTTGTTCCGTCTAAATGAAAGGAATTATCAGTTAATAAAAATATATTTCAGTGAACTCGAAATAAAAGACACCACAGTCTCTCATATCTGCCTCATAAGAATCGGCTTATAAAGGAGCACAATTCGTCCCCATGGGAAATCCAGAATTTTAGAAATGGCCCGGTTATATCAAATTTGATATAACAGTTTATAAAATCGTTGATATTGAAGTACATGTAGTATAAATTCGTGATAACGAATTACAGAATTCGTAAGAATATATTAAATGGTTTGAAATTATAATTTTTTTGAATTCATTAATTCGGATATGAATTCGTTAAAACTGTTAAAACGAGTAGTTTATAAAAACAATTTCGTGACGAAATAAGAACATTTGTAATTTGATATAACGAATTTCAGAATTATTTATTTCAAATTTAATTCCTTATTTCAAATTTTGAAATCCGTTATTACAAAGTTTACAAATTCCTGATAACACATTTAATGAATAACGAATTTTAAAGTTTGAAATAACAAATAGATTCGAAATAACGAATTATGAAATTCGTTACTTCAAACTAATTTTTTTAAATAGGTCCTAAATGAGCTTCCGTATATTTTAAATAAATGTGTAGCTTAGTTACTTTTTTACATTATTTATTACATTAGTTACTTTGGGAATTGTTATTTTGTTGCAATATTTAAATATGTACGAGGGCTGTTCGACATAAAATGTGTATTGTACGATATCTCAAAAGCATTCGACTCAAATAGTGAAATGAATATTACATCCCTTGAAAGTATTCTCCGCGGTTTGAGATACATAATTTCAATCTCTGATTATCCATTTCTGAAATACGTCACGGTGCGCTGATTTAGGTAGACCTCTGAGGCACTGACTGATGGCTGAGCCAAGGGCTTGCCGGGACTTGTAACGACGACCAGATAAGAAGTTTTTAAGTTCTGGAAAAAGGAAAAAGTCGCATGGGGCTATATCTGGAGAGTATGGTTGGTGTGGCAAGACGGTAACCTCCGACGACTTCAAACATTGTTTCACAAGCTCAGATGTATGTGATGGAGCATTATCATGAAGTAGACGAACATGCCTAAATCCTGACACAAGGCGTCGTTGATGATAATATTTCTTTAGCTTTTTTAGTATAACATCTCGGTAATACCGACCTGTAACACTTTTGCCCTTCGGCAACGGAATTTGTATGACTATACCATCACATGAAAAGTATATGCAAAAAAGAACCTTCTTTGTGCTTATGGTCCTTTTGACAACTAATGGCCTTCTACCGTGTTTAGTTAGCCATACTTTGTTTCCAATTTTTCTTACTGGTTCGAAATAATGAACCCATGTTTCGTCACTAGTAACAATGTTTGCAAATTGTCTTTGATTGAATTTGGGAAACATTTTGAGCAATTGCTTAGCGGTTTGTACTCGTACCCGTTTTTGGTCATCTGTCAATATATGCGGTATCCATCTGACAGAAATCTTTCGTACTTTCAAAATAACGGTTCAAAATGAAATGCACCCACGATAGCGATATGCTAACAGCTTTGGCAATATCACGAATCGTGTATCTGCCATCTTTGACAGACTCTGTGCCAGTCAGAAATGTCTTTCTCCACCTACCAACTGTCTCATAAAATACCTTGTCAGACCTATAAACTTCCCCCAATTCAGTAAAAATCCGCATTACCGAATGACCGAGTTTTGTGCGAACTTTTAATTAAGTTCTAATTTCCAATATTCTCAACCCGTTTTCCAAACATCTTTACAACAGTGGTCAACGACTGGCTCTATTGAAATGACTGTAAGTTTAAAAAGGCCCATGTTTATACCGTTGTAGAGGTATTGAATAGAGCTATTCGAGAGTATCATCATCCATGAAATCGTGCAAAGCGTTATCGCGCTGTGGTACAATACACATTACATACCGAACAGTCCTCGTATATAAGAAATTGCATGATTTTTTAAAAACACTGAATCATAAAAATGCGCACAAAGTTAATTTGAAGTTTTAGTTGAAATTCATGTTTGATTGTATATATATCTACTGGTTTTCAAGTATCATATCGTATGTATAAAAAAAAAAAAAAAAAAAAAAAGATCCCCTCCCCAATTTTAAGGAGATTATTACAGTGTAGGTAATTTCAGATTTCCAAACAAGAAAATTCGTTTAAAATCTTATTTGGAATTCAACATATCCCATGTACAGAAACATGTTTTGATAGCAAAGTAATACTGAGTTCCTTGCTAATGACAAGGCTTCTAGAAAATAACCGAAAACCTTGCATATACTATTAGTAAAAAGTTTCCGGGGGTTGAGCATTCGACAAGAAACACACGAGAGATTATTATCGAATATAGCACAGAAAACGAACTGCTAACGGGACTCCTAATAGTAAAATATCTTAACAAACATGAACTGCTAACAAAGACTCCTGACGATAGAAATGCTATTAACAAACACGAACTGCTAACAAAGACCCCTGACGATAGAAATGCTAATAGTAAAATATATTAACAACAACGAACTCCGAACAAAGACTCTAAAGTTAACCTTATCAAGATATAG
Source organism: Ostrea edulis (assembly GCF_947568905.1). Taxonomy (NCBI): domain Eukaryota; kingdom Metazoa; phylum Mollusca; class Bivalvia; order Ostreida; family Ostreidae; genus Ostrea; species Ostrea edulis. Next base: position 80,066,707 of record NC_079168.1, read on the forward strand.
GGCTCACGACGGGTGTGACCGATCGACTGGGATGCTTACTCCTCCTAGGCATCTGATCCCACCTTTGGTGTGTCCAGGGGTCCGTGTTTGCTCAGCTATCTATTTTGTATTGCTTAAGGGATTTATGAGATTGATATAATAATAATAAGGCCTTTATTTATCCAGGATTACATATTAAGCGATAAAGCTAGTTTTCAATATAGTGCTGCTGATCACTGTTCGTTATCTTCACCTTTCTGCTAATGAGACTCCTGACGATAGAAATGCTAACAATAAAATCTCAAACGAGACTCCTGACGTTAGAAATGCTAAAAATAAAACCTCAAACGAGACTCCTGACGTTAGAAATGCTAAAAATAAAATCTCAAACGAGACTCCTGACGTTAGAAATGCTAAAAATAAAACCTCAAACGAGACTCCTGATGTTAGAAATGCTAACAGTAAATTCTCTTAATATTGCGTTGATTGTGTGTTAATATGCTGCACATTTACATCATCAACGTTTTGTCGGTAATATTCCTTTGATGTTTCATTGTTTGTGTTTCTTGATAAAAGCATTGTGACACACAAGTAACTGAGTGACTTATAAGTTTTAACAGTATGGACTGACAGGGTTAAAGGGTTAAATATCGAGTCTGTAATGTAGGGAACATAGAAACATAGGAAGTGTTTTATGACCCCATAATGGAAATAACCATTTCTTCAATAATATACTACTCAAAATTTGATAAGGATCATAGATATTTTTCTGTTAAAAAAATTAATAACTGCATAACTGGCAATATTGTGTCCAAGTGAAATCAAAAACGTCTTCAACAAACTTGCACGTGCATTTCATGCCATGGGAAATGCGTTTCACATCACAGTTTATGCTTTGGCTACCATTGCACGATTTTCACTCAGGCATCGGTGTCTGATTCTTTCTAAAATTTCAAACTCACTTGAGTGTTTACACTACGTTTATCAAACACAATGCCCCCTCAACGTGTAAGGCGTCGCCTGACGACCGAACAACTGGACAGATGTATTGGAATGCTTAACGCTGGCTATTCACAACGTGACGTTGCAAATACACTAAACGTCAGCCAGAGCGTTGTAAACCGGGCCTGGAACCGACAGCAAACTTTTGGTACAGCAGCACACCGACATGGAGGTGGTTGTCAGAGGTCGACAACTTAACGCCAAGACCATTTTGTGGCTCTTCAGGCACGACGCCATCCCTTCTGGACAGCAACCAGCCTACGTAACGACCTCCTGAACGCCTCGGTGTGAATGTGTCCACTCAGACGATACGGAATCGGCTTCACAATGCAGGTCTCAACTCGAGAAGGGCATGTGTTTGAGTCCCTCTGACTGTTCGACACCGGCGGGAGCGATTGGACTGGGCTGAAGATCATGTCACTTGGACACAGAACGATTGGGTTCAAGTTCTGTTCACCGATGAGTCCAGGTATTATTTGGACTTTACAGACAGGAGGCACCGAGTGTGGTGACGACAACGTGAACGTTTCCATGATGCCAACATCAATGAACATGACCGTTATGGTGGTGGTTCCATCATGGTCTGGGGTGGAATCAGCAGGGATGGAAGAACAGATTTTCATGTCCTGGAGAGAGGAACAATGACGGGGGTGCGGTACCGGGATGAGATCCTCGATGTTTACGTCAGACCCTACGCTGGTGCTGTTGGCCCTGAGTTCATCCTGATGGATGATAACGCCCGTCCTCATCGCGCCAGGGTGGTGGAGCAGTACCTTCAGCAGGAGACAATTGTCCGTATGGACTGGCCAGCGCGCTCGCCGGACTTGAACCCGATTGAGCATATATGGAACATGCTGCAGGTTGCCCTTTCACGCCGTAGAGCACAACCCACGACTTTGGCAGAACTCGGAAACGCCCTCGTGGAAGAGTGGAACAACCTTCCCATTGGAAACATCCGGGTGCTTATTGACAGCATGGCTCGACGTTGTCAAGCCGTCATTGATGCAAGGAGAGGCCATACCCGGTAATGGCACTTCATCGACTAAGTGTAATGATGGAGTATCCCCCAAAACTGTGTAATTCTTTCTCTGGTTTGCTGTTAACTTTTTGTAATGAAATGCCTTTTGGTGTTGTTATCAGATTTCAAGCATTCCGTATTGATAAAAGTTCATGCCGTTCATGAATTTTAATTCATAACCTGAGTAAACACGTTTCTGAGTCAAATGTATGTCTTTTGTTATGTTAGTGGTAAATTACACACATATAACCTAGTGATCCTTATCAAATTTTGATTAGTATATAGTTAATACAGAATATTTTCGAATGGCATGTTTTAGAAAAACAATTGAAATAATAACAAATCATGTTCAGTGTATAAAATTATATTTCTTTCATTTTCTTTTTTAGAAATACTTGAAATGATAATTTGTAATAAAGTCTGTCTTGATGATTTACACAAAACTTTTTATCCCTTCTAGGCACCGGACCCGACCAGGAACCTTACAACATGACGGAACTAGCAGAAACGCTCGGATTCAGGTTCAATTTCCACCATAAGCTGATGATATTCGTAGTTGTATCATTTGCAATTTGTAATAATAACAGAAAGATATCATTATTATTTATATCAAAATTGTCTTCATGTAAAACTTATACGGTACCAATTTTTATGCACCAGATGTAATAGATGCATTGTTATGACTACATATATACTGAGGGTAACAAAAAAGGGTGGTGGGTGGTGGAAATGTTCCAATACTGAGTATAGGCTGATGTAATTGAAGGGTTGATGCTATCAAAGCTCAACACTACCAGGAAATGTTTTCTCAATAACTGACACGAGAAGTGAAATTTTAATTAAGGTGACCGACTTATCATTGATTGAAAAGGAATAATGTCATCAAAGTTTTGTGTTGGTATCTCCCTCCAGGAAATCTGAAGGGTCAAACACTGCCGGGTGGAGATGCACTCGTTAATCGTAGAATATGATTATTTTTTATATGTAGTCAAGATAGCATTGATCAGAAGAAGACGCCTTATTTATCGTTCTAATAAAACACTGATTTATTTATATATTATGTTGATTCATAAAAGCGTAATAATCTAGACAAAACTTCATCTGGTCTGTTAGTTATCAATTTCATGGGCTAATGCAACATATATCCGTGGAATTAACACATAGATGGTGTCATTCAATAAGACCAGGGGGTCGTAGAAATGGTAATCCTAATGGCCTCGTGTATTGCGCAAGTCATACGGTTTGTGGGGATCGGGGCTGTGATTATGTATCTAATTTAGATTCGTAATAGTAATGGAACTTTGATGTAACATCGATATTGATTGGTTAATGTATTGTAACGATGATATAGCTGTTTCAGTAAGCGTTCCGGTGATAGGACAAAAACAACACACAATAAATGAGTTTTATTATTTAAATCAGTCCACGGTCGATATCTTTAATTATTATATACTTTCAATTTCATCTCTTCTTTTTTCTTTAAAAGTTTACGGGCATATATCACACGATATATGCCCGGAAACATTCCGGCCCGCAAACATTACGTCACAATCAAATTTCTACGCCGTTAATTTTCAAATTTTTCATCTTTTACTCAGTTAAACCGATAGTTATTGTTAAAAATAAAATTATTGTTAGTTTCTAAATGAAATTGAAAGTATATAATAAAAAGGTTATAGACTTTGTATGGGAAATATGACGACCTCGTTTTTTGTCGCTAACGGACCTCGCAAGCTCGGTCCGTCTACGCGCCAAAAACTCGGTCGTCATATTTTCCCATACAAAGTCTATAACCTATAATCATTAACGCTAAAAAGTATAACGCTAATATTTGGGATTGTGAAGCTTACTGGTGTTTTTTTTTTTATTATTATTATATCATCAATGGCCGTTAACACAAAGAATTACGTCCGTTAGGCACCGTGTGTAACGTTTATTTTTATCAAAGTAAAGGAAAAACAGATCCTCGCGGTATGACGTCAGCATTCCAAAGCTGGTTACACTGTTTCCTACCTCTATCTTAACCGGCCCCGTCGCTTGTAAAACATTAAAAAAAATATTTACAGTAAAACATATTTATCGCGAATTTCAAGGGCCAGCGAAAAATCATTTCCTTATACCCAAACCTCGTCACATTCAATAAAAGTTTCGTTATTTTCCTCTCATATAGGAATAAATATCACTTCGCAATAAGCGTGGATTGGTTATAAAAGTATTCTTTATAAGCGTGTGTTACTGTATGAACATTATACAAAAGAAGAAGTTTCCACATTATAATATAATTATTATCATGATTATTCACAGTATGTGGGACGGGCTAGACAACGCCTCAGTTGCGGACTCGTTTTACAAGACCAGCTCCTCGGAGATGGACGCCATGACACAATACGCCTCCCTGGCGCTTCAATATGACGATGACGCTATAGAAGCATACGGACATCAAAAGACAGACATGATCACCAACTGTGTCTTCTCTGGGCACCAGTGCTCCCCTGCGTAAGATTTTGTCCATATTATAATACATGTGGTATATGTCATTTATTGGAAAAACTATAGATTGAACCGACACCCATTGGATAACAGTACTTCCGATTGTTACGCGCAGTTGAATGACGTGATATTGCGTGAATCTAAACATCCAGTTATGACACAGGAAGAAATTCAGTATGAGATACATTGATTATCTACGATAGCGGAATAGGTCCTCAGTACCCCTAGCTTGTTGTAACAGACGACTAAATAGAACGGTCCTTTGAATGAGACTACAAAAACCGATGCCCCGTGTCACAGCAGGTATGGCACGATAAATATCCCTTCCTGCTCAAAGGCCGTAAGCACCGAGCATAGACCTAAATGTTGCAACCATTCACCTGCAATGATGACGTCTCCATATGAGTGAAAAATTCTCGAGAGGGACGTTAAACAATATACAATCAATGAATTTACGATAGTGTAGTTTTATATTTGTTTCATTGATCAAGACGTATATGATAGTCAATTGGCAAATGATTTCTAACAAATACACTATTTAGATACCCACTGTGTATTTTCCTTCGTTAGTTACAATATCATCTCATTTTTCCTACCGGACCTATTTGTAGTGATAATATGAATTATAATACCGACCATCGATTTGTGAAATGCTGTATTTAAAAGAGATTATTGTAAACCCTTTAACATCGACTTATTTATCAGTAGTATTCCTTGATTTAAAAATTGATCATTTGGAGGACATGATCTCGCGTGTCGAATCTGTTTAAAGACATACTCGCCATACACAGGTGATAAAGGAATGTCGCTACTTATTTATGGAGAAGCTGAAATCATCCCGTTTATAATAAAGTTGGGTTGTTAGTTTATCTTGGATATATTTCCATATGATCACTTTTCATTATTTTCACGTTCTCAAATATGAACGTAGAATTACACAATGCAATCATTTCAATACTCTTTACGAATTCAAAGTCTTTATTTGCTAATTCATTTATTGGTTTCTAGCACAAATAAAAGCGTCAAAGTGCTTACAATATTTCATTCTCTCACCAAAAGGCGCGTTACACAATCTGTCAACGCTTGGAAAATAATCCATTTCTAATTACATAATATGTATATAAACAATAGAAATGATGGCCAAAATATCCAGTAATGCATTCAATGTGGCAAGCACGCCCGTGAAAACGAATAGATTTACTGTTTGGAGTGAAAATGTATACCAGTTTTTAAAAGTAAATAATATGAAACGGAAAGATGAAGCCCCCACTGTAAATGATATATACAAAGGCGTTGACAGATGTGCAAGTGAAGCTTGCCTAACTCCCCTACTGGTGAGAGAATGGCGAGATTTGTATCTTTTGGGACTTCAGAACAAAAAAGTATCTGTGAATACAGAGGAATGAAGACTCAAAACAGTCCACGACGCCACTATTGATATACAGTTGTTAAAATACGTTTTAATTTGTTCGTGATTTTGTTGTAGGAATTTCACCTACCTGCATAACAGTAAATACGGCAACTGTTACACGTTCAACTCCATTAAGGACCCCAATCCTGCTCTCTATACGTTCTATGCGGGCCCGTTGATGGGTAAGGCTGTTTCTAGATATAGCTGTACTGGTGTGAGGATTTAGAATCTCTTCAAGGTCGGTATGTGAAGCAATATTTACAAGGTCGGTATGTGAAGCAATATTTACACGCAAAGTAGCCTTACAAGTAGGTAAAAAAATAAAAATTGAAAACGTTGTTTGTTAATATTTTTAAATATATAGCTAAAATCTTCAAAAAGGATGCCAGTTAGAAATTCTAGGCAATTAGAACTATAAATAATAGCATTTAATTTATATCGTATCTAGTATTTATATATATCAAGTGCAGAGGTCGACCAACCAACTGAATTTCAGCATGTTATATTTTTTCACCGTAAGTTTACTGTTGCTTCACTCCCAATAGTTTCAGTCCTCGTTCACATGTTTGGCCATTTAAGTTATTTCATACTATACAATCTGAACCATTATGGTCTGACCTTTAATATCCGGATTGGACTCGATCTCCGATCTCTCGAAGTTGAATTAAGGTTTTGAGTTATCGAAAGTCCCCTGTATTTTACTTCTCTATTCTGAAATACTAGGGACAACAATACTTCAGTTACATGTATTCTAAGTGATCTCCCATTTAACAATACTTCAGTTACATGTATTCTAAGTGATCTCCCATTTAACAATACTTCAGTTACATGTATTCTAAGTGATCTCCCATTTAACAATACTTCAGTTACATGTATTCTAAGTGATCTCCCATTTAACAATACTTCCGTTACATGTATTCTAAGTGATCTCCCATTTAACAATACTTCCGTTACATGTATTCTAAGTGATCTCCCATTTAACAATACTTCCGTTACATGTATTCTAAGTGATCTCCCATTTAACAATACTTCCGTTACATGTATTCTAAGTGATCTCCCATTTAACAATACTTCCGTTACATGTATTCTAAGTGATCTCCCATTTAAAGAGATTGGTTTATGTTTTCATCAAATATCACCTACAAGCCATAATAAAAATGTATGACGTAAATACTTATTCGTTTAAATGACCTATCTATAAGTTCCCATACACGAAATAATTAACTCCAGTATGTCATTCACATTCGCTTCCTGCAATATGAAATACAATACTTGAAATTCATAGTAATTATTTCATATTCTCTTTGATGTGTTCTCAAATTCCCAAGAGACTTCTTTGCTTTCGCCAATTAATGATTTGATCAACTGTATAAATAAAGTGAAGTATATTTAATCGCATTGACAATGGAAGTAGTCCTTTTGTTTTGTATTTTGAACTGGTTAATGTCAACGTGAGACTGTTTGGTTGTTTTTTCAATGAGGGATTCACGGGTGCATAAAATAGGAAATTATTTTACGATTTGATGTGTGTGTGAAAAGAAAGGGACAATAAGCATGTATATGAATTGTTTGGAATTGTTCGATATCGATCTACTACTCAAAAACAGTCGTCGAGATAAAATCTACCAAACAAAGCTGAAGTCGAGGGGAGAAATTCTACACTGCAATTAATTACTGCAAGGAAAGGTTAATCATGAGGATTGTTTGGTTAACCGAGCCAGAAAAAATCAAGCTTTTATCAATAGCAATTAAAACTGGATGAGGTCGGAGTACTGCAATCAACATTCGGGTCTCTTTCAATTCATTGAAATAAATATTTCATGAATGGACCATCCATTTCAACACCGATGGTATTTCACTTAATACGTAAATTCCGTGTAATCTCATTAAGCTGTCCATCAGAAATAAAAGTAAAAACACACAATTTATTGCAATACACGTAACTACCTGGAGAATGCGTTAATAGATATTTTAGACCAGATAATCTATTTAACATTCATGGACACCGAGTGAGAGAAAGAGAGGCTATTTGTTTGAAGGAACTTGAATCTACATTACATGATGTTGGTTGTGTGTTAAAAACCATAACTGAGTGGTTCTTCTGAGTGAAATATTAACCCCACAGGTAATATGACAGGTGTCATAACTCTAAGACACTTGATATCATTGTATAATCTAGCAAGCTTGATTGATTTCGTCAGGTCGAATAGTTCTTGAGATGTATTTACCAACATGTCTCTGCTCTCACTACATCCTCATAATCTCTCCTTAAAAGACTCATTCGTCTTAATTAACAAACTCAGGAGGGGAACGAATAAACGGTCGACAAACTTTAATCAAGAAGCTCAACGACAGCTCGAGCGAGATAATGAGTACTTGCCACAATATACAGTTGCTGACTGGGGTTGACGGTCCGACAGATCAACTGTTGCCCGAAACCCTGGTCAACAACTGTTTTGTTATACCCATATGGGGAAACAAATAAGAAGATATTCGTTAAGTTTGTTTTCTGCTGTTTTTACATTTTTCATATTTCGGCTGTATTTGCTTTTGAGTATTGCCTGAATTTCTTCTTCAGATGCACTGCCAAAGCGTCGTTCATCCGCCATATTTGTTTACCAAACGACAGGAAAGATAACTCGTTTTAGCGCAATATGACGTTACGTCGGTCAACAGCTTTTTATAACAATCGATTTAACAGTTCCAGTCCAACAGTCGCAGGAGCAGTGAAATTATTGGACATTTTTCGTGTAGAATTAAATAGGAACTGTTATATAAGGGGTACAAAAATAAAGGACACTACGTCACTGTGATTCTTTCAGAATTACTTTAACTATAGTTTACTCCATTTACCGGATCACGGTGGAGGGCCCATGGTATATGTAACCGGTATATAGGGATTGTTTACTCCCTCTAGGTACCTGACCCAACGTCTGGTGTTTCAAGGGGTCCGTATTTGCCCCGCTCTTAATTTTGTATTCTTATGATATCACTGTTATCTTCACTTTCCATATACCAAATGATTTAACTTTGACGTTCTGTCCTTAGATAAAAATGTGTCAGATGAATATCTCTTTAAATATTTTAGGACTGACTCTTGAATTCAACATCCAACAAGCCGAGTACATTTCCGCTCTTGCACCGGATGCCGGAATTCGTGTATCAATACACGAACGAGGGACGTACCCGTTTCCGGAAGATGATGGTTTCACAATCGCACCTGGCTTCGCCTCTTCTGTCGCATTAAAAAGGGTGAATATTGTTTTAACTGTATCTTACAGCTTGAATTGAGAACTACTTTTTGCATACAGAATTTTAAAGGTGTTTACAACTGCTTTGGAAAACGCTGAACAATATGCGTATATTGAATTTGATTTCATTCAAATGAATTTGCAATAATTATTTACAATGATTTTGCGTTTGATTTCTTTAGAAATTGCAGTAATAGTCATTCCTCATGAATGCGCAGCAGTTGTCAACAGCGCGCTTATGAATCTTGATAAATTTAGTACGTCTATTTCAACGGCAAAGAAACCCGACAGAAATGAAAGTAGAATGAAGATATAAGAAATGTTTGTTTTTAAAATACATGAGGATAAACTGCGACGCTTCACACCGGCGTACTTCATGAAGTGAATCAGTGAGAAGTAGGCCGACGTGAATCAGTGAGAAGTAGGCCGACGTGAATCAGTGAGAAGTATGGCGACGTGAATCAGTGAGAAGTAGGCCGACGTAAATCAGTGAGAAGTAGGCCGACGTGAATCAGTGAGAAGTAGGCCGACGTGAATCAGTGAGAAGTATGCCGACGTGAATCAGTGAGAATTATGGCGACGTGAATCAGTGAGAAGTATGGCGACGTGAATCAGTGAGAAGTATGGCGACGTGAATCAGTGAGAAGTATGCCGACGTGAATCAGTGAGAAGTATGGCGACGTGAATCAGTGAGAAGTATGCCGACGTGAATCAGTGAGAAGTATGCCGACGTGAATCAGTGAGAAATATGGCGACGTGAATCAGTGAAAAGTATGGCAACGTGAATCAGTGAGAAGTATGACGACGTGAATCAGTGAGAAGTATGCCGACGTGAATCAGTGAGAAGTGAGAAGTATGGCGACGTGAATCAGTGAGAAATATGGCGACGTGAATCAGTGAAAAGTATGGCAACGTAAATCAGTGAGAAGTATGCCGACGTGAATCAGTGAGAAGTATGCCGACGTGAATCAGTGAGAAGTAGGCCGACGTGAATCAGTGAGAAGTAGGCCGACGTGAATCAGTGAGATGTATGCCGACGTGAATCAGTGAGAAGTAGGCCGACGTGAATCAGTGAGAAGTATGCCGACGTGAATCAGTGAGAAGTATGGCGACGTGAATCAGTGAGAAGTATGCCGACGTGAATCAGTGAGAAATATGGCGACGTGAATCAGTGAAAAGTATGGCAACGTGAATCAGTGAGAAGTATGCCGACGTGAATCAGTGAGAAGTGAGAAGTATGGCGACGTGAATCAGTGAAAAGTATGGCAACGTGAATCAGTGAGAAGTATGCCGACGTGAATCAGTGAGAAGTATGGCGACGTGAATCAGTGAGAAGTATGCCGACGTGAATCAGTGAGAAGTATGCCGACGTGAATCAGTGAGAAGTATGGCGACGTGAATCAGTGAGAAGTATGGCGACGTGAATCAGTGAGAAGTATGCCGATGTGAATCAGTGAAAAGTATGCCGACGTGAATCAGTGAGAAGTATGCCGACGTGAATCAGTGAGAAGTAGGCCGACGTGAATCAGTGAGAAGTAGGCCGACGTGAATCAGTGAGAAGTTGGCCGACGTGAATCAGTGAGAAGTATGGCGACGTGAAGAGAGTTGCAATTCATATCCTCATGTATTTTTAAACACGAAATTTATTTCTTAAATGATTGTATAGCGTATTTATGCGATTGGATCAGATAAAAAAGATTTCTGAAAAACAAGCAAATGCACTTTCATAATGACATTTCTATTGCATGTCAACTGCTACAATTTTACCCATTTCATTCTATATTTTTCACTTTCATGATATACGGTTCCATTTTTTATGTGTTTTCTATACATCAAAAGTTTTGTTTTCAAGTTTTCTTTCTGTATTCCCTAATGTTCCTGATGTATATCAGTTTTCCTGCAATGTATAAAAAACAATTTCTGTTATATATACATATACTTAATATGTATAACATTCTGATTTCATTTATTTTCGATAACAAAATTTATTTCTATAATAATGCCTTGCTCAAAGGGTCGTAAGTAAGACCGGGGAACATTAAGTGGCTCCCGTGGGGATCCGGTTTAGAATAGGTCCTCAGTACCCCTTGCTTGTCATAGAAGGCCACTAAATGGGATGGTCCTTCGGATGAAACAGCAAAAACCGAGGTCCCGTGTCACAGCAGGTGTGGCACGATAAATATCCCTCCCTGCTCAAAGGCCATAAGCGCCGAGCATAGGTCTAAATTTTGCAACCCTTCACCGGCAGTGGTGACGTCTCCATATGAGTGAAATATTCTCGAGAACAATATTCAATCAAGAAATGAAATATACAGCATTCGTGATGTCCATCGTTACAGTCAAAGCATTTGACGTCACAATGCAACGGGTGGATGCACAGAGGTTAAGCCCGTTTGGGCCCGAACTCAGTGATACCATATATAGAGAAAGGGGTCTAATTCTGACCTAGATAAAAATCTACTCACTCGCTTCAAATGCCCCAAAAATCAGAAACTATGCGTGATATGCGTAACTTGCCGGTCTCCTTGCATAGATTAACGTTTTAACTACTCGCATGCCGAATTTCAAGCCACGGGTTCTTAAAATAAACGATATATACGTCATTCAGTTTATTTTTACTAGGACATTTACCGATCCAGGTCATCGGGTGGTTTCTCGCCCATGACAGCAGCGAAATTCAGACTAGAGTGGAAGATTTCGGATCTTAAGATATCACATCAAATATACGCTACTTAATTCCTCATACCTTAATAAAGTTCTCCATGTTCGCCGTATCTGAGTCGCTAATTTTACATAGCATCAACTCCTGACTCTAACTGCCATTTTGAGAAACGCACTAAAGATCCGCAAAACCTTTTTGAATTGAAAGCGCATGTGTTGAAATTTAATTTAGTGGGTTTTTTTTCTTCTTTCAATTAATATTTATTATTATATACAATATACACATATAATTTAACGCAGTTCTATACTTGACGATGAGAGTCCTCCTAGTTCTTGCAATTAACTTTTTTTGCGATAGCAATATAGTATGCGTAAATATGCATGAGAAATAGGGACAGCCTTTTTCGTAAATCAAGTTCCATATACACATACAGCGTTTTCTTGAAATGTTAACCTACAAATATGCTACAATGAGTATACGGACCACATGCGTGATTGAATTAAATTTTGCATAAATATTTTTGGGCCTGTTACCCGCTTATTGTTCTGTGATTAGCTGATTGAACTAATAATTATGTTTCTTTTGTACAAGGAAAATACTTTTATTATATAAATCTCACACAAGTAGTAGCTGTTTTTCCTCCTGCTCTGATAGTGTATGAATTTGGGCTTTACCTACACTGGAACACATATAAGTGAATTGAAAATCAACTTAGAAATTGGAATTTCGATCCAATCTTTTCAAAGGAGTCCATGCTGAAAAATGTTCCCTCCCGTGCGCGGCGATAAGCTGAGATTTTTTTAAAATCCGCGTTGAGTTAGCATCCGCGCTTTGCATTGTGACGTCAAATATTTTGAATGTAACATATGAACACCACTAATGCTGTATGTTTAATTTATGCCACTTCATGTTCCCCGGTCTTAATAGGAATGTTATCTACGAAAGCCGGATAGTCTCATATTTGAAAAAGTAAAAAAAAAAAAATTTAACTCGTTATAACGAGTTAGTATCTCGTAATAACGATTTAATATCTCGTTATAACGAGTTAATTATCTCGTTATAACGAGTTAGTATCTCGTTATAACGAGTTAGTATCCCGTTATAACGAGTTAAGTATCTCGTTATAACGAGTTAGTATCTCGTTATAACGAGTTAAGTATCTCGTTATAACGAGTTAGTATCTCGTTATAACGAGTTAAGTATCTCGTTATAACGAGTTAGTATCTCGTTATAATGAGTTAAGTATCTCGTTATGACGAGTTAGCATCTCGTTATAACGAATTAATTATCTCTTTATAGCGAGTTAGTTATCTCGTTATAACGAGTTGATTATCTCGTTATAACAAGTTAGTATCTCGTTATAACGAATTAACTATCTCGTTATAACGAGTTAGTTATCTCGTTATAACGAGTCAGTTATCTCGTTATAACGTGTTAGTTATCTCGTTATAACGAGTTAAGTATCTCGTTATAACGAATTAGTATTTATGGAGGGCCTGTACTTTCCAAAATTTCGACAAACTGATTAGAAATTTTTTGAATTGCAGATGATTATTTCATAATGACTATTGTGCAAGATTTTATTTGTCGTAAAGATGACAAGAAAATGTTAGTTATTGCTTCAAACAAATTAACAGGTGATGATTCATTTTGTTTCCTACTCAACAAAAATACCTACTTTCCCTTGTCAAGAATAAATGTAAATTGTGTCGTTTTGATAACAAGTCGAGTAAATACAACAATGCTTTGGCAAAATGTTTGAGCTAATTTCATATTTGAGCAAAAATCAGCCAGCCTAGATGCTGATGATTCTTTTGAGATTATAGATATATTTATACATCTTATGCAAGCTTGTTAGTACAAGAAATAAAGTTCCCTTCCCCCTTTTTAACAGCGTTGATTTACCGTTATTTTCTACATTAAAAACTTTCTTTGCAATCCAAAGTAAGATATTTTGGGTTATTCTCCCTTTTATTTCCTTTTTTCAAAGTATATCGAGTGTTAAGGATGTAGGCTTGAACAAGTAGAGGTAAAGAACGTTGACGGTCACACAGCCGTGAACCCTATATCTGTAAGAGATACAAGACTCCGATGGTCTATCATGTCAGATACGGAACTGGTACGATCCGCGTAGCGGCGAGTTATCAGTCCCGTATCTGACATAATAGACCATCGGAGTCTTGTATCTTACTTAAAATATTGTTCTGTCTAAAACAGTACTTCTCATAATATTGGCCTGCTCTTAATAATACTGGACTATGTTCAGTACAGTATGAAAAATAAAGTACTGTCAAGACAAAAAACTAACGTCACAACAATGTTTTAATGATCAGGTAAACAAGTAATCCGTGGTTGAAATTACTATGTAAAGAACGTCCTACCAATTGATATAATGAATTGAACTCATGTAGAAAAGGACGAATACTCGCTAAACCCCGCCCCCTCTGATTACAATATTGTGGGTGTGCTTTCACTTGCGCCCACCCCATCCCGGATTTTAAAGTTTGGATTTTCATTCTTTTTTATTTGATTTTGCTTGTCAAGAATTACATGTATAGACAATTGTGACGTCAACTTCTCAGAAGATTACCCCTACCACTTCTCTCACTTTAAAAACAGTTCTACGTGCTTGAATTATCAATCCACCAATAAATAACAGAATCATTCATGGGTCAAATGCTGTCTGATGTGTTTCATACTAATTGTTAGGTTATTCTTGACGCACGGATTCTGACTACGGATTACTCCGTTTACCTGATCAAGATATAGTGCTCTTGGCGGATGTGACCGGTCGGCAGGGGGTGCTTACTCCTCCTAGGCACCTGATCCCAACTCTGGTATATGCAGGGGTCCGTGTTTGCCCATTTTTTAAATTTGTATTCCTTATAGGAGTTATGAGATTGATCACTGTTCGTTATCTTCACCTTTTCATGAAGATAGAGCAGGTAGCAGGACATATCTGTCTTGCAAAGAAAATTAATACTACATGTACTTTAAATTCATGCTTTTAATAGACCCAAGCCAACAGCAGATTGGATTTATTTATGTTATATCACCATAAAAAGGTATAACCGATAAGTAATATATTTACTTACAAACATCGGTAAATTAATATACAGGGTACTGTGGTGATTTACTTTTACAGTATACTGGCATTTATACCAAAATTTACAAAGTTGATATGTGTTTTTTACTCTGAAAAATCTAGATTAAGAACACATTTTCAGATTCTCTTAATGGTTCTTTTTTATTTCTTTAAGTACATGTAATTGTATTATTGCAACGACTTGTTTAAAAACTAATCTTAGATTTCAGGAACAATCTTGAGAAGGACCTACAAAGTTTCCATAATATATCTTGTTATTGCAAGTTTATTATCTCGTTATAACGAGTTAATTATCTCGTTATAACGAGATACTAACTCGTTATAACGAGATAATTAAGTCGTTATAACGAGATACTAACTCGTTATAACGAGATACTAACTCGTTATAACGAGATAATTAAGTCGTTATAACGAGATAACTAACTCGTTATAACGAGATAATCAAGTCGTTATAACGAGATAGCTAACTCGTTATAACGAGATACTAACTCGTTATAACGAGATAATTAACTCGTTATAACGAGATACTAACTCGTTATAACGAGTTAAGGATTTTTTTTTACTTTTCAAAAATGAGCCTATCCGGCTTTCGTAGTTATCAGTATTAGGTGCAGTGCCACAAATTTTAACCTATTCATGGCGCCCATGACCGTAATTGTTTTTAGAATGCAAATAATTGGATCGGGAACCTAGGCACTGCATTTCCATATGGATGCAATGATAATGTATATGATGTAGGAAATTTGACTAGTTCACAAGGAAATAACGTGAATGTGATGGGACTATTTCCCAATAACCAAAGACGGAAACGGAGTCATGGACATCGTTCATATAAAAGACCAAGTAGAAATGATGTCACGTTTGATTCACTTTTGCCTTACATCAACAAACAATTAGGTCCACATCATATTCGTACAAAACTTTACTCTGTTCCATTGAGAGTTTTACACACGTTATTTGAAGAAGCTATGGCTAGTCTATACTTGGATTTTTCAACACCTGAATATAAACTGAACTCTATGATTATGGATGTTGCCTATCACAGGCTCTTTAAACCAGCACGTGTCATGGATGATAATCCTTCCAAATCCTGCCATCAGTTCCTTAAGCTCAAATTTACAAACAAAGGAATAGATGTCATCAACATAAGCAACATTTTTCGTCATAAAAGGGTTCAGTCGTGTATTCCAACTTATTTCAAGTTCAAGTCTACACCCTGTATTTCCTACAGCTATACTTCTACTGTTGCATTCAAACTTTTTAATTAAAAACAAACTTTGCATTGCCTAGATATAGACCATCTTATACGTAATCCACCAACGTGTTCTTGTTCTTCATCTTTTTTCAACTATATTCCAGTTGGGCATGTCATTACTGGTGATGTTGATATAGTTGAAAATGAGGACCTCAAATCTCTTATTCTAAATGGTCCTAAATACAGAGAACCTCGGTCTTTTAATTGGCGACAGAGCTTCATCTCTATTATGAATTCTGTCGAAGATTATGCCAGACGATGGGCTAAATATGAAAAAGAACTTGATACATTGTCAGAATGGGTTAAAGGCATAAGAGGAATCAGAAATGATAAAACAATTAGATAGGTTACATGAGGAATATGTTTTGTGGTTCCAGCTGACAAAGCTAGTAACAACATTGTCTTTGTTTGTA
This sequence comes from Ostrea edulis, assembly GCF_947568905.1. Classification (NCBI taxonomy): domain Eukaryota; kingdom Metazoa; phylum Mollusca; class Bivalvia; order Ostreida; family Ostreidae; genus Ostrea; species Ostrea edulis. The sequence goes on from NC_079168.1 coordinate 80,083,294, forward strand.
AGGCTCATTATTACAACTGTATTTTAAACGAACTTGGCATTAATTCCACTTTTGGTAATCGTACTTATACTCCAACTGCCCATTCAGAAGATGAAATTATTCAAAAACATGCTTCAGTTTTAGACACATTTAATATTCCAGTCAATGGGTCGAATGAATATGAGTTACCGTACCTATACTGAATTCCTAAACTACATAAAAATCCTTACAAACAAAGATACATTGCTGGATCCAGTAAGTGCTCCTCACGAAAATATTAACAGCTGTGAAGGAGAAAATTCAAACTTACTGTGCGACTACACATGCCAGAAGTGGTGTTAATCGAATGTGGATTTTAAAAAATTCTAAAGAACTTTTGGTAAACTTGAAATCGCAGAACTTTCCCCAAATCAATAACATTAAAACCTATAACTTCTCAACACTATACACGACCATTCCTCACGATAGATTAAAGACTGAGCGTTTTGACATCATAGACAGTTGCTTCGTCAACAAAAATGGAAAACAGAAATATTCATATCTAGTGATCAGTCATTCAAAAACTTACTTTGTTAAACACCACTCTGATTCCACGCACAAGTACTCTGAAGTTGAAATAAAAAATATGCTAGAGTTCCTCATTGACAATATCTTCGTGGGCTTTGGTGATCAGGTCTTCCAACAGTCTGTTGGAAATTCCCACGGGAACGAATTGTGCTCCTTTGTTAGCTGACCTGTTTCTATATTCATATGAAGCAAAATTTATTCAAAAACTTCTACGTGAGAAGAAAAAATCTCTCGCTGTGGCCTTCAGTTCGACTTTTAGATATATCGATGACGTTTTGTCTATTAACAATGATAACTTTCATTCATATGTCGATTTGATATATCCCTGTGATCTCGAAATAAAGGACACCACATAGTCGTCCACTTCTGCTTTATACTTAGATATTTTATTAAAAGTAGACATTAAAGGGACTGATTCACGATTTTCCTCCAAATTTTGTTTTTCACTTTAAATGATCAAAATCTAGAGTCTAATATGTTAAGAAGGTTTCACCAAAAATTAAGGTTATTCATCATGACAGAAGCTCATTATGGAGAGTTTATTATTTGTTTTGAAAACAAAGAATGAGGTGTGTTATTGTTTACGGGGTTTTCAAAATAAATGGATATTGATCCAAGTATATCATATATATCACATATCAAGTATACTTTAGGTAAAATGTGTCATTTAAAAGTTAAATTTTGTGACGGCACAAAATGAAGATGCCTAAAATTACAAAATAAACGTTTCACTGGTTTGTTTGTTTACAAAAAGACTCGAGTCTTTGTTTACATAACACAGAATAAAACCTAAAACATTGCTCTTATCCTTGCATTCAGACGGTCCAAATTTTGGTTGTCAACATTAAATGAGCTCTAATCTTAATTCTTAACATAAAAAATAAAAAATTTCTTTCTAAAAAAAACAACAACCGCGAACCAGTCCCTTTAACGGCAAACTGACAACTCAACTGTATGACAAACGGGATGATTGCAGCTTCCTCATCGTAAACTTCCCATATTCAGTTAGCAATATCCCATTATCACCTGCATTTCGTGTTTATATATCTCAACTGATTCGATATGTAAGAGCTTGTTCTGTGTATAGTCAGTTTTTAAATCGAGGTAAGCTACTGACAAACAAGTTGATGGTACAGGGGTTTCAACAGTCTCGATTGAAGTCAGCATTTCGCAAATTCTATGGTCGTTATGACGATCTAGTTCGTCAATACAACCTATCATTAGGTCAAATGCTGTCTGACGTGTTTCATACCGATTGTTAGGCCATTGTTGGCACACTAATTTTTACTACAGATAACTCCGTTTACTTGATCAGGATATAGGGCTCATGGCGGGTGTGACCGGTCGACAGGGGATGCTTACTCCTCCTAGGCACCTGATCCCACCTCTGGTGTGTCCAGGGATCCGTGTTTGCCCAACTATCTATTTTGTATTGCTTGTAGGAGTTATGAGATTGATCACTGTTGGTTACCTTCACCTTTCATTAGCTAGTTACAGGAAAAAGTTTTTACATCCCAGATTTTGTAATGAACTAAATAAACTTAAGTTTAGTGAGATTATGTCAAACACAAGTTTTAAATCGTTGAAAAATTTCGGTCTCTTTATAACTAAAATTTATGATGCAGTCTGTCCTCCATAACTTATATATCTTACCTTTTCTTTTCCTTTGTTTGTAGCTTTAGTATGTATTTGTCTTGTATTTTCTTTTTTATTATTATTAGTTTTTTGTGTATTCACGATTAAAGGGAAAGGCAACCTTAACCACATTGTTGCCTTTATAAATAAAGTATTACTTATTGATATCGTAAATGGCATTCTTTAACACCAAAAATCCTTGCTTAACAATTAAATCAATATTAATCTATCTTATATTTCAAATTACCCGCCGCTAAGAGAGCAGCCATTGAAGTTTAATTCATTACGTCACACCGTCGTTTCCTTTATATTTCATCAGCAGCACTGTAAACATGACAGTTCACGAACAGTTAAGTTTGGAGTCGTATATATTTGAGCCCGTTCTTTCCCAAGAAGAATTTAAGAAAAGAAGACGTTCTGTCGAGTCGTAGACCAGGCAGATGGTACTCGTTTCTTCATACATGTACATGTCTCAAACCTCAACTTGTCATTACGCAAATGATGTATCCATAGTTTACATAGTATTTTCTTTTCAAATAAATTTGTTGGGTCAGGAATTTCGGGGGGGGGGGGGGGGAGGGGGCTTTTTTCACATCTCCCCTTCGCATTAGTGTAATTAACTGCTTGACAAGAAGGCGTCCACCTATTTACAATGTATTCTTAAAATCTACCACATACACATCTTTGATGATCTTAGAATCTCATCAATAACGGAATAGACGATGTGACGTCAAAATTATTTATTTTTGTGGTCTTGAATACAAAAGAGTTCCGCTTCATGGCAGCCTCTATAGATTACGGGAATTTCAATTTTTAACGTTTTAAAATTATTACTGAGGCGAACCTAGGCCGTGTATCAACAGAATAGTATGACAAATTTTTATCATATAATTAATCCTATCATTTATCATGTAAAAAAGTTTTTGGATTGCCTTTCCCTTTAATTAAGACGACTTACCATTATCTTTTATTATTTATTGTACCTCATGTACCACTGATGGATGGTGTGAGTGAAAATAAATAAATTTGAGGGCTCTGTATCATTCCAATGCCTACTGTGGCATGGGACTCCGGGTTTTAAGACTAGTGATTTATGCTTCGAACAAAAAAAGCGCGGGGAAAATAGCAACAAAAGTATATCATATCGATCATACTACTGAAGAAAATATTTCATTCTAATGTGCTCCGTTTAAGCGCATAAAACTATATAAACTTAATACTTAGTACAGAAATAAAAAAAAAAAAACGTTAACAATACCAATAATATTTTTGACCAATAGAAAAAAATCAGACAAATGGATCATTAAAGAAAATTGACGGTCGGATACCGCAACGTTTGATCTGCATAATTATCTATTTCCAAACACGAATTTCTTTACAGCAAACACGGGCTTCATAGCTACACCTGCTACTTCTCAAGCGTTATAGAAATATTAGTTACCGTTTGAAATAGTTACTAATTATAAAGGTTCAGTATTTAGAACATAAACTTGAGATAATTATTTTACATAATAAGCATTACTTTTTAATGGAGTAAAGACTTCTTTTGAGTATGTAAATTATTTTCAAAATACCAATAATCTATAATTTACCTCGAATGTAATAATTAAATATCAATATTTGTGGAAGTTCAAATAAAAGTGCAAAAAGTAATTTGATAATCTGTATCCCTCCAATTTCAACAAATTTGTAACTTTCATGATCCCCGGGTAGAGGTTCTGACTCCAGGAAGGGACCAAACTTGGTATATACATGTAAAGGATTTAGATAATACCTTTTTAATGCTATTGATACATGTACAAAATTGAAACTATATAGATATGTAGAAGGAGTAGGTAGTCCTTTACCAGAATTGTAAATTTCATGATTCTAGGGAGTAAGGGTTTGGTTCCAGGGTTGAACCAAAATCATTAGAGTGATTATATTTTCTTTATCATTTGAAATTCTTCTTGAAGTTTGCTGATATGGTATAAAAACTAAATGCATATTTAGGAAAAGCAGAAAAGGATGTACCAAACTTGTGAATTTCGCAACACCAAGGATTAACTTTAGGATGGGTCCAAAGTAGTCATATTGTGTTAATGTTGCATACATGTATATCATAGTATGTAGAGCCTTTCATCGCTATAGGCACTTTCAAGGACATTTTTTTCTAGATTTCAAAGGCCTTGAGACTAGTGATACTTATAACTAATATTCGGGTGACCGATAAGGCCTGTGAGGCTCTTGTTTAAGGTAGTATCACCCATCAAAAAGCTGTGACATACTTTATTTTGCATCATATGGATAGAATGTCTTAGCTTAAAAACTTGTGACAGGAGGTAGATAGACAAACCAGGAGCTTTGTGTGGGAAATATTTCCCCAAAATTAAAGAAGATTAAGCATAGAAGAAAATTAGAAAAGTATTGAAAATTAAAACCATTGCAATCCGCACATCTTCACGTTAATTATTTACAAAGGCAATAGGTTTGAAAACTGAAGAGTTAAAAGGTAAAACCATGCACTCACTTGATAAAATTTCCTATAAACTGACTAAGTTCAACAACGTATACTTTTCTCAACAGTTGAAGAAAATCATATACCCTTCATGTAACATTAATTTTAAAATAAAGGGATAAAACTCCTGCATGAGAGATTGAAATGAATCAAAACTGCAATATGATCTAAAGTGACTCAACAGGAAGTTACATAGCAAGTTTCTGGTTGATATGTAACAGAGAAATGAAAATAAAAACCGGACGGACAAACATCGCTATACCATAATACATGCCGTCTAAAGACGGTCGTATAACAAGACTTCAATTACTTATATATACGCAAAGTAGCAATGTAAGGTTGGTTGCATATTGTTTAACGTCTCGCTCGAGAATTTTTCACTCATATGGAGGCGTCAGCATTACCGGTGAAGGGCTGCAAAATGTAGGCCTATGCTCGGCGCTTATGACCTTTGAGCAGGGGGATCTTCATTATTCGAGAATTTGCGCTCATATTGAGACTTCACCAGCTGTAGAATTGGCGCTCAGGGTCGTAGTAGTGAGGGTTCCTTAACCTGCCAACGCCTGCCGCGACAGTAAACCATGGTTCTCAGGGCCGTAGTAGTAAGGGTTCTTTAACCTGCCAACGCCTGCCGCGACAGTAAACCATGGTTCTCAGGGCCGTAGTAGTGAGGGTTCTTTAACCTACCAACGCCTGCCGCGACAGTAAACCATGATTCTCAGGGCCGTAGTAGTGGGGGTTCTTTAACCTGCCAACGCCTGCCGCGACAGTAAACCAAGGTTCTCAGGGCCGTAGTAGTGAGGGTTCTTTAACCTGCCAACGCCTGCCGCGACAGTAAACCATGATTCTCAGGGTCGTAGTAGTGAGGGTTCCTTAACCTGCCAACGCCTGCCGCGACAGTAAACCATGGTTCTCAGGGCCGTAGTAGTGAGGGTTCTTTAACCTACCAACGCCTGCCGGGACAGTAAACCATGGTTCTAATAATTCCACCTGAAGGACTCGTGATTCTCAATGCAAAGCGTTTGGCTAAAGAGCAATCACTATCAATACGGCCTTGGTGTGAAAGCGTGGCTCGAAACCACGACCTCTCGGTCACGAAAGGAACGATTACACCACTTTACCACCGCATCCAGTATGACGGTGTTGACTCTGATGGAGGTTTAGATGCTAAAAAGTATTGATGATTCATGGATAGGTTTAATAACAACAATGGTTAACCTAAACCATTACAATATATCTCGATATCTGCCCTATATCTGCCTCTCTATGTCTTTAGGTATACGTAAGCCGCTTGGAGCCCATACATGGAAACTGTTCTAAAAATCCAACCATCGTAGACGAGTACATGAAGAGATATGACTACAGCTACACTAAACGCACGTGCATGAAGTCGTGTTACCAGCATACACTGATGACAGATTGTAACTGCGCATGCTCAAACTTCATCGTTCCAAAGAACTATACCAGTATCTGTGATTTCAACAATGAAACCACATGTAGGTATATTATGTTAGTAACGTACCATATAGCGGGTGATGAATTTGGTTTATTTTATCGATTAGATAACTTTCCGCCAAAATTTCACTCGCCAAATATGCCCCCAATTGCGACTTCAGTATTTGCAAGAGAGATCACTTTTCCTCGTCAACTGATAATAAAAACGGCATTACCTAAACTATTTGTTGATCAAGGAACAGTTATTTTGAAGTAATGTTCGACAAAACACTTTGTAAAAATTAATTCTTCATATATCTTTATTAGATTCCTATGCAAGTGTTGATGGTTTCTTGTTTGTAAAACATTACTCTCTGTACATTTTTTGTTTTTTAATACACTTTTTCACAGCGATCTGCGGCATGAAATCTATCGCCACTTGGGACACATGTGATGAAAAATGTCCGGACAACTGCCAGTAAGTATTGCGTATTGGAGTTTATTCGTGAGAATGTTACCCATCTCTTATTTAGCGAGATCGTGTTAAACGAAATCGAGTATTATCAAGAAATAAACACAGAATTATAAAACTTTGTACATCTATTAAACATATATGTATAATTAACGTAATGATAAAAACACTACATGTACATTTTGCTGTTGAAACACTTAACGTAATAAAAGTAACACCCAGTGATGCTATAAAACATCTAGTGATGTTGTATTTTAAGGAGGAATGCTACAACAGAGAAATTTGATATGGATGAAAAGTGGAAGATATGTACAACAATATTTTGAAACCGAAAACTTTCAAATTTACTTTAATTAGTCAAAAATGCAGTTTTAGTAGAAAGCAATCTGAAAAGAAAAAATAAAACTCCTGGATTTGAACCCACGATTTACAGTTCAGCAGTCGACGTGCTAACCTAGTGCGCTACTCATCTAGGCATTGGTGTTTGAAATGAATAGACAAACAAATATTACTTATATTTACATTTGCATCCATGTTTTAAAAGCCTCGTGTCAATAAGTGATTTATCATGAAGTGGTGCTGTATATCTATGGGATGTTGTATCATTAAGTGATTTTGTATCAATTAAACTTACCAACAGTGATACATTGCAGGATCCAGTAAATGTTCTACCCAACCCTATCTTTACTCATCACGAAAATATTAACTGCTGTAAAGGAAAGAACCAAAAACCTTTTAGTTCATCTTAAAGTACAAAACTTTCCCCAAATCAACAGCATCAAAACGTACGACATTTTAACACTTTACACTATACGTTTCCTTAGGGTAAATTAGAGATTAGACTTTTTGAAATCATACACAGCTGTTTCTTCAATTAAAAAAACTCACAGACATATTCATATATTGTGCTCAGTCATCCAAACAATTACTTTGTTAATCACACTGATTCTACTCTGAAGTTGAATTTGATAATATTTACATAGTCTTTGGTAATCAGACCTTCGAGCAATATTTTGGAATTTCTATAGGCACAAATTGGACTCCTTCGTAAGCTAACATGATTGTATAATACAATGTGGCCTTTAATTCGATATTTAGATACATATATCGAAGAAGTTTTATCTATTTCACATTCTACTTAGCACTAACTTTTGTCAAGAGAAACATTTGTATTCCAACAGTCTCTTGGAATTCCAATGGGCACGACTTGTGTTCCTTTGTTAGCTGACCCTTTTTTATATTCTTATGAAGCCAAATTTATTCAAAAACTTCTTGAGAAGAAAACATCTTTTGCTGTGGTCTTCAATTCGACAATTAGATATATCGACGACGTTTTATCTGTTAACAATGATAATTTTCATTCATATGTCGATTCGATATATCCCTGTGAACTCGAAATAAAAGACACCACAGAGTCATCCAATTCTGCTTCATACTTAGATATTTTATTGAAAACATATATTAACGGCAAACTACAACTCAACTTTACGACAAACGGGATAGTTTTAACTTTTACATGGTCAACTTCCCTTATTTATGTAGCAATATTCCATTATCATTTGCATATGGTGTTTATATCTCTCAACTGGTTCTATACGCAAGAGCTTGTTCTGCATATTATCAGTTTTTAAATCGAGGCAGGCTAATGACAAACAAGTTGATGGTGCAGGGGATTCAACAGTCTCGTTTAACGTCAGTATTTCGCAAATTATATGGTCGTTATAACAATCTACATTGTAGTTTGCCAATACATTGGGTCAAATGCTGTCTGACTTGTATCATACCGATTGTTAGGCCGTTTTTGACACACTAATTTTGACTACTGATGACTCCGTTTACCTGATTGTTAGGCCGTTCTTGGCACACTGATTTTGACTACGGATTGGTCCGTTTACCTGATCAGGATATAGGTCTCACGGCGGGTGTGACCGGTCGACAGGAGATGCTTACTCCTCCTAGGCACCTGATCCCACCTCTGGTGTGTCCAGGGGTCTGTGTTTGCCCAACTATCTATTTTGTATTGCTTATAGGATTTATGAGATTGATCACTGTTCGTTATCTTCAGCTTTTATCTATTAACAATATTCATTTTCATTCATGCTATATCATTCAATATATCTCAGTGAACTCGAAATAAAAGATCCCACGGATTCTTCCATATCTGCTTCGTATTTGGATTTTATTGAGCATAGCACCCAACGACAAACTAACAACACAACTTCATCTACAAAATATAAACTGTCCTTAGGTTTATCCTTATGTCTTAAACTTCCCATGTTTGTGTAGCAATATTACATTATCACTATTAACTTTATTCGGTATGTGAGGTGTTGGGGTCACGACGGGTGTGACCTAGCTGCAATAATGTAGCCCTATCCAATTTTTTTTTTATTCTGACGTTTTCGGGATAGGGCTACAATTCCATAGGATCTCCGTAATGGTGCAAAATAATTTTATGAATAACCGATAATAAACTCTGTGTATTACTCCCAAATGTTGTTTACACCAAAAGGAGTACCAGCTTTGTGCTCGGGCACGTCTAATAAAGGTGTTTTTCATTAAATATAATGTACAGCATGCAAAATTCTTCGTCTGCTCCGCCATGCTTGTTATCGCGAGATCTCGTAGGTGGATCTAATGAAAAGCCTAATCATTGACAATCAGCGCGAAAATGTAGTTACTCGAGCCACTTCGACAAAGAAAGGAAAATCATATTGTTGCAGAAAGAATTTACACTCTGCTGTTCGGTTTTTAACTTGATATTAAATTCAAACCTTTTCAATACCGACGAAATAGCTTTCGCCTCCATACTTGTCCATTGATGTAAATACTACCTTATATGGCATATGCAAATGACTTGACAACCGGAAGTTGAAACTTCAGTACATCAAACATGGCGCACAAATATGAATCGAGAAATTGGAATTTATCGAAATTGTTGAAAACGGTAGAATAGAGCCTCACAAATCTAAAGTTGCAGGTTGTAAATTTATATAATGACTAAGAAACATAGAATATCATTTTATTTACGTAAAGAAAGTCAGGAAATGTTTAGAATGAGCGCAAATGTTGCGGGAGTGAATCACTCCCGCATTTGCACCATTACGGAGATCCTAAGGAGTTGTAGCCCTCTCCCTAAAAAAAAAAAAATCAGAGAGGGCTACATTATTGCAGCTAGGTGTGACCGGTTAACAAGGTTTGTTTACTTCTCCTCGGCACCTCATTCCACGTTGCGTGTGAACATGGGTTCGTGTTTGCCCTTCTCTTAATTTTGTATTCTTTTTAGGATTTGTGAGATTGATCAGTTAACTATCTTCATTTTTTCTTACAGAGAAAATAAGTATGAGACAACGGTTACTGCATCTACCTGGCCATCAAACGCCTACAAGGTATGTTGTGACGAGTGTCAGTAAAACACGCCTACATTACCATCAGACGCCTACAAGGTATGTTGTGACGAGTGTCAATAAAACACGCCTACATTACCATCAGACGCGGTCGCGTCATTGTTATATCTCGCTGGAAAACATTATTCACTTGCGAATTTAATGATGTAGAAGAATGCAAAATTCTTCAATGAATAGGTTTGGAAGATGCTTTATGACGAAAACGATGTTTTAGTTCTCAAGATTTTCACGTCTGTACCACCCCGGTTATAGAAACTCTCCAAGTCCAGCAAAAAACAGTTCGTTATAAAGAGAGTTCGTTATATCCTATAGAATTTTCGTTATTTTCCTTTCGCAGAGGAATAAATATCATCTTCGCTTGAATTCGTTGTTAGCGTATTCGTTCATTGATTCGTTTTTTACTTTTGGAAATGATGGGGAATTTTATCTCATACTCTTGAAACATCTTTCTTACAGAATTACCTTGAGTCGCGGATGAAAATGACAACAAGCGAGTTCATGGGAAGGGAGGATTCAGACAAAATGTATGCTTTTCCCGTTATTCATGACTTCGGGTTTTTTTTTCAAAACATACTCTGATGAGATAGATAATCTTTATTGCAGAAAAAATATAGCGGTTTTAATACAAAATAAGACATGTAGTCTGTGGTGTAAAAACGTTTGAAGATTTAGTGTAGTTTTAGGGCTAGATGTATTTTATTTGTTGTTTCGTCATTCGCTGTTACTATTAGCCATATTATGTAAACTTTTCCGTTTGTCCTAAAGAAGGAAATTTGACAATCTGATTGTTCGACGAACAACAGTGAATTGTCTGATAGGGTAGGAATGATTATTTCAGTTTAGTCTTGACGCTCGATAGAAACAAACTTTTCTATTGCCACATATTACACTCGATAATTTTAATATTTAGATGTTTTGTTTCTTATAAGCTTTTGTAGTTTAGTTGTATTTTTAGTTTCCTTACTTTTCTATGTAAATACTCTATCGTCCCGAAAAGTTGACAATCCACTGGTGTTTGTGTCGTTGGTCATTTTTAGTGCTTTTTTTTTATATCCTTTTTTATTTGACCCCGTATCTACTATTAGATCCGACACTTTGGATGTTGAGTGTTGTTTGATTTTAGTGCTTTATATATATATATATATATATATATATATATATATATATATATATAACTTTAGAAAACTAAATTGAAAAGGTTTAGTCTTGATGCTCGGTGGGAACAGATTTTTCTATTGCCACGTATTAAACTCGATGATTTTAAGATGTAGACGTTTTGTTTGTTTTCAGCTTTTGGAGTTTTAGAGTGTCTCTCTGCACCATCGTCAGTAAACACGCTTACAACGAAACCATTTTATCACTCAGTACAACAGTGTATCATTCTGTGTGTGTGTGTGTGTGTGTGTATGTGTGTGTGTGTGTGTGTGTGTATTTATATATATATATATATATATATATATATATATATATATATATATATATATATATAGGTAAAAAATAAAAATGAAACACGAAGACGTTTAGTAAAGCTTTAGCGCTTTCATTTCAGATCTTCAGAAGCTTTACATTTAGTAACATATCGACGTTACGTCACAAATAGCAGATGATTTGAAATGAAAGCGCTAAAGCTTTACTAAACGTCTTCGTGTTTTATTTTTTACCTATACTTTTACCGATCGTTGCGAAAAGTAACTATTTTATATATATATATATATATATATATATATATATATATATATATATATAAAGCACAGAAATAGCAATGAGCTGCTAGGAGATTTGTTTCCGCATGTCGTGAGTTCAACTCCCGGGTAGGGGCGGAAGTGGTTATCCAAATAAAGTGAAATTTTCTCTGCTTTATATCTATCTATCTATTTTTATATATATATATATATATTCATAATAATTTCAGAGGCAGTAATTTGGTGAAACTCGAAATCTATTTCGCAGAAATGATGTATGAAAGCATCGAATCGCAAAAGGGATATGAGGTGAGGTTTTTCTTTTCTTCCGCTTTCCGCAGACAGGCTACACATGTACGTGTTCATAAGGTCATTAATTTTGAAAGCAAAACTTGATATCTAGATTGATTATCAATTGCTGCCAGCCATTTGTGTATATCGATCCCTTGTCATGTTATACAGGGAATAATTAGCCTCTGCCTTTTCATATGATGACATTAATATGGTGTAGCGATCATCATGTTGATGTCCTCAGATCCGGAGAGGAGACGGTCATTCTCCCTCTAATGAATCTGTCCATATTTTGTTTGCTGATTACAGCGTTTGCTCCTTATCTTGTTTTGATTAAACAAACCATGTAAATTAGAGACACGAACGTTATATTGTGTATCATTTTATTCTGACGCCACAACAAATGTTTTTACCTCTTCAACCCTAATTACAATTACCAATCAAAATACAGGTTACAAAACAGTTGGATTAGAATTTATGAGAGTTTGATTTGTTCAAACCCAAAGGTTACATGTACATGTATAGTGTAGAAAAAGATTACTATACATCGTTTGGAGGCTCAGCTGATGTGTTTTGGTGTCCGTTTAAAACATCTTGTCATCGCAATTTCCCATAAACTGATGCATACATGCCATTAATTCAGTAGTTTTGCAAGTATAAAGTTATCTCTACAAGAAATAAACATGTTTTACAAACATAATCGTTTCTTTCTTGGTGTAATTGGCTGATTTGTTCCTTTCAGTCTATGAATCTGGTTTTGATAGGCTGATTTGTTCTTTGCAGTCTATTAACTGATTTTTATACGCTGATTTGTTCTTTGAAGTCTATGAACCTGATTTTTATTCGCCGATTTGTTCTTTGCAGTCTATGAACCTGATTTCGGACGTTGGGGGACAGTTAGGACTGTGGCTTGGGTTGTCTGCCATCACTGTCGGTGAAATCGTGGAGTTCGCCATGTCGCTATTCCGATTATGTACTGCGAAGTTCTTCTCAAAGAGACATCGCACTGAGGACTCCACCCCAATACAAACGTTCACGCCTGCGTCTTAACATCACCATTGTTCATTATTCTGTTAACTCAACATGTTATGTCTTGTTTTATTGCAACAAAAGCAGATTACGATTTAAATTCCATAATCCTGAATTGAAGATATGTTAAAATCAAATTCTAATTTTAGTTTCACAATCCAGCGTCACAGGTATATCGTGATGATCTTTTGTTTGTTTTTTGGGGTTTTTTTTAATTTTCAAATAGAATGTGGCTCGATTTGATGACTGTTTTAGTTGAATTAAATTTGCTTTTAAGAAGCGAGAGGATGTGCCTGTTACACGTACATGTATGTAACGCAGTTACAGCAAACCAATCCCAGTCACATTGCATTTGTGCAAAACACCTCAGGATGCGGATTAGTGCTTTTTTGTGTCCATCTCCCGTTTTGAAATTTGAAATAACAATTCTTTATAAAATCCGGAATCAGATTTGTTGCAATAAAACATGACGTTGTTTTGTGATTGTTCTGCCTATTACACACTGTTTTCGTCTAGACATTTCACGACCTTCCCCTTCGTACCATATTGTTAGGAAATCCATCCACCTTTCATGATTCTGGACACTGTTTGTTACATACATAAATGTTTTTTTATCAAGGATCAATCGCTACTGTAAATCTACAAGTATTTGCTGCTGTAAATCACCACGCTTTTACTGCTGTAAATCCCCACGCTTTCGCTGATGTACATTATCACGCTTTCGCTGCTTTAACGTTGAATTTTCAAGCTTCGCTTTTCGTATTACAACGATGTAAATTATTCGAGATTTTATTTACTATAAAAAGAATTCATCTAACTTTCGGTCAGACTGGCGTTCACAGGAATACCATGCTTAAGACACAAAGTTCCAGAAAAAAAAGAAGAAATATCCTATTTTCTGCTTTGTCAATTCACTTCCATTTCATCGTAATATATATGGAGAATATGTTCTTACACTGTTCAATAACTGTACATGTATAGCGTTTTCTACAAATATTTTTGAAACGTCATTTGTCTACACGTGACATGTAAAATTACTCGACAGAATGTTACAGGATAATTTTGCTTTGTTTCTGTTGTTATATTGATTAGTATTGAAATATATATATATATATTGTAACCCAGTAATTGCAGTTAATTCAACTAATTACTTGGCAAATTGTTACACAAATACCGTTAACCTCTCAGAAACTAGTTTAAAATATTGATTGTTTTATTTGTTTGTTAATTTCGTGCGACGAAACCCCCTGTATTGGTATAATATAATTCGAATTCATAGCCAAAGCGGAAAAGGGTGCACAACTCTGAAAAATTTCCATTCCACTGTTACACCACATATACTTACACTGCAGTTTTAGTGGTGACAACACTGCTACTTTTCGCGGTGTGGACATACCCAAGAACTCAAATCTCCATCTCAGGAAGAAGAGGAAGTGAAATTAATTTTTTTTAAAAGGATTGTATACAATATTAAGACCCACTCATTTCCCCCTAAAACCATGATATTTTTACCCATTCCAAATTAACCATTTATATTCAACGAACAGGGATGAACTGGAAAGAATGTTTTCAGCTACATTTCTTTTGTTACAGGGCGTCCCAAAAATATTTGTAAAATTATTTTCACCACATTTCTTTATATAGAGCACATTTTGATATAGTTTTTTCCAAAACACCACTGTAATGCTGAATAAAGGATTTCCAAATCAGTGTGGTGTTTTTATGTTACCAACATTCTGCTTAATTCGTTTGCTATTGTAAAAGGTGAAGATAACAGTGATCGATCTCAGAACTTCTTTAAGGAATACATAATAAAGAGTTGGACAGACACTGATCCCCGAATCTACCAGAGGTGGGATCAGGTGCCTAGGAGGAGTAAGCATTCCCCCCCCCCCTGTCGAACGGTCACACCTGCCGTGAGTCTTATATCTTGATTAGGTAAGCTGGGTAATTTGTAGACAAAATCAATCTACCAAGAACGGCCTAGCAATCGGTATGAAACACGTCAAACAGCATTGGACCCAAATGATAGGTTGTATTGGCAAAGGATATCATTATACCGACCGTAGAATTTGGGAAATACTGACTTTAACGCGACTGTTGAAACCCCTGTAACACCAATTTGTTTGTCGGTAGCCTGCCTCGATTAAATACTAATCATACCCAGAACAAGATCCTGCATATCGCATCAGTTGTGAGATGAAAGGTGGAGATAAGCAAATTTGATGTTAGATCCGCTTGCACACTCTTATACATATATGTTATAACCAAATATGCGAATGCCTACTTCTTCGCCAATCACCCAGCATTATAAATGAAAGTCGCGAGTCTCTCGGATATGACTTAAAAAACGGAGGTCCCATGTTACGGTAGAGCGTTTGCTTCGTAACTTGGATCGTGAGTTCGAGTCTCACTCCTGTCATTGTCGCGTCAAACCTAAAACGTTAACATAGGTAGTGATTGCTCCTACGCCAAATGCTCGGCATTTAAAAGTGAGAATCACGGGTCTTTCGGATATTTTATATCCCGATTATGAAACTGAGCTGCCGCGACCGGTAAAGGTAAGACACTCCTCAAGGCGGCCCCCAGACCACTTGCCATACTTCGCGTATACTTCATTTTCTTTCTGGCTACGCGCCTTAAGGTGGGACACTCCACCTATAGCTGGTGAAGTCTCTGTACATTAGGGAAGTATTGGAGTCTCATTACATGAAAGCAGAGTTGTCTCTCTTTAACCATTTGCAATCATCTGGAAAGTGCTTGTCGCCTATGTTACAGGGAAAGAGAACTACACAATGCAGTATTTCATGCATATTTACAATGAATAAATGCAATGACTACAAAACATGTGAGATAATTCATTTTATTTTACTATGGATGGATTCCACACAGTATTTAAAACTAACATCAGAATCCATATAAAAATAATTTCTAATAAGTATAACTGGATAGAATGATGCCTCTTCACTTTTTGAAGTACGAATAAAGGGATAAAGTATGAAACTTGTATCGTTATTACAACATAACTTAATTCAAAAAGCTGCGTACTCTGAAAACTAAGTGTCAAATTCGTTCAACACACTTCAAAATGTTTTATTTTGATTTTTTCATTCATTTATTTATATGGTTCTTTGATTTAATGAGTCTAGCCCAATGCAGTAAGGTTTCTTTCTTATCTCATTCTTAAACAAGCTAAAGATATTCACCAACGTTATTTTGCAACATTAGATTCAACAACATTGCTAATTTGACACGTGGTTCCACCGCCAACAAGTCACGTGAACATAAGACAAATTAGAACCAGCATTTTATATATACTTAATTTCCGTCAGCAATCATGAAAATGTGAAACAACATCCTCTCCCTGCTTTGAAATATCCACTTACCGTGGACAATTTCCGGACTTAATGGACGTGTCCGGAGTTATTCCAAATAACCTGACAACACTCATTCTAATCTGTAGATCCACAATTTTCATGCTGGCCATTCTCAACACCTTACATTCCGATGCGAGTACGTTTCATGAAGTACCCGACTACTTTTCCATTTCAAGATGGCGGCCAGAGGAGATGGGTAAAACGTTACCTAGTAGATGAAAATAAATGTTGATATTTCTATACTAAGTGAGTGAATTTTATATGACGTAGCGTTCTTTGGTTTCTATATTGTGTAATTTTAAATGACACTCGGGCAAACTTCCATCAGAGTTTGTTTGCTCACAAACCAAACTCTTCCTGTCAGACATTATGACATAGGGATTTCCTAGGATTAATTGATTGTATCTTGTTTAACGTCTCTCTCGATAATTTTTCACTTATATGGAGTCGTCACCATAACCGGTGAAGGGCTTCAAATTTAGACCTTTGCTCGGCGCTTACGGCCATTGAGCAATGAGAGTTCTTTAGCGTGCCGAACTTACTGTGACACTGGACATCCATTTTTAAGGTCATCTCCAAGGACCCGTGACATTCACACCTAATGCCGAACGTTTGGCAATGGAACTGCCACTACCTGTTTTAACGACTGAGGTCTGTCGCGGCCGGGATTCGAACCCCGGCCTTCCGCATATGGTGTAAATCAAATGTGGATTCTAAAAAATTCTAAAGAACTTTTAGTAGACTTGAAATCGCAAAACTTTTCTCAAATCAACAACATCAAAACGTATGATTTTCAACACTTTACACGACCATTCCTCACGATAAATTGAAGTCTAGACTTTTTGACATCATAGATAGCTGCTTCTTTCCGTATTCAACAAAAATGCAAAACGCAAATATTCCTATCTACATGTAGTGATCAGTCATCCAAAAATTACTTTGTTAAACGCCACTCTGATTCCACGCACAAGTACTCTGAAGTTCAAATAGAAAATATGCTGGAGTTCCTCATTGACAATATCTTTGTGGTCTTTGGTGATCAAGTCTTCCAACAGTCTGTTTGAATTACCATGGGCACGAATTGTGCTCCTTTGTTAGCTGACCTGTTCTTATATTTACGTGAAGCAGAATTTATTCAAAAACTTCTACATCAGAATAAAAGTTCTCTTGCTGTGGCCTTCAATTCGACATTTAAATATATCGACGACGTATTATCTAAATTCATTTCAAAATTAAGGATTATCTCCCTCATGCATAGCTCTTATCCTTTGACGAATTTGGCTCCACTTTTTTGGCACGCTGTTTTTGGCTTTATTTAGCTCTAAAACTTCATTGTTATTCCGGATTTCAAACATTTCGGTTGAGCATCACTGAAGAGACATTATTTGTGGAAATGCGCATCTGGTGCATCAAAATTGGTACCGTATAAGTTTTACCTAATAACAATAATAATTTTCAGTCATATGTTGATTCGATATATCCCTGTGAACGCGAAGTAAAATACACCACAGAGTCGTCCACTTATGCTTCAAAGTAGATATTAACGGCAAACTAACAACTCAACTTTATGACAAACGGGATGATTTCAGCTTCTCAATCGTCAAATTCCCATATTTATATAGCAATATTCCATTATCACCTACATAATTATGGTGTTTATATCTCTCAACTGATTCGATACACAAGAGCTTGTTCTGCGTATGGTCAGTTTTTAAATCGAAACAGGCTACTGACAAACAAGTTGATAGTGCAGGGGTTCCAACAGTCTCGTTTAAAGTCAACATTTCCCAAATTCTATGGTCGTTAAAACGATCTAGTTTGCCAATACAACCTACATGTATCATTGGGTCAAATTCTGTCTGACGTGTTTCAGACCGTCCTTGACATACTCATTTTGACTTTGGACAACTCTGTTTACCTGATCAAAATATAAGGTTTACGGCGGGTGTGACCGGTCGACAGTAGATACTTACTCCTCCTAGGTACCTCATCCCACCTCTGTCATATCAAGGGGTCCATGTTTGCCCAACTCTCTGTTTTGTATTGCTTATAGGAGTTATGACATTGATCACTGTTCGTTATCTTCACCTTTTAGATAATCATGAAAATGGGGCATATTATAATCATGAAAATGGGGCAATCATGAAAACGGGGCATCTTACAATCATGAGAATGGAACATCTTACAATCATGAGAATGGGACGGGGGGCAGTGTAATTAGTAATATCTGAGATATAAAACACCAGACATAATTTTTTTCCTTTCTTGTGACTTCTAATCTGTTGCAATTTATGAAGTAAATCAAATTACCACTTAGACATTGAAAATTCTATTCTTAAAATATATCAATACATACAAGTTAATTGGGATAAAAAGACAACATCAATTTAGATATTAATTATGACGTACATTCAACAAGTATTTGTTTGACTTGAATTTTTATCGTTTTACCGACTTAGTACCACTTGCTTTTCGTCAAAGGCGACGAAATGGGGTGGTCCTTCAGATGAGACTGCAAAACCCGAGCCCCGTGTCACTGCAGGTGTGGCACGATAAAGATCCCTCCCTGCTCATGGTCGTAAGTGCCGAGCATAGGCCTAAATTTTGCAGCCTCTCACCGACAATAGTGACGTCTCCATATGTGTGAAAGATTCTTGAGTGGATACATCCAACCAGCCAATCGTTTGACTAGCGGTCAGACGCGTGTGATCGACTTGCGATCTATTTTTAACCTCTGAGACTTTTCCTTTAGGAACTGTTGTCAATCAAATCAAACTTAGACTAATAATGAATTCCGCTCTTCTACGAATTCACTCCATACAACCCGGTGTATAAACTGTATCACAGAGGAGAGGAATTAACAAGACTAATTAAATTGCATGGAGTGTATCGCGGAGGGGCGGAAATTTACAAGTCTAATTTTGATTAGATGGTGTTTTGCAATTATTTTCATTGTTGTTGTTTGTTGGAAATGCATGTGGGAAGTTCACTTTCTCTTTCAATTAATTGATTGCAGACTTCATAATTACACGGTAGAATAATTTCAGCACCGCTGGCTTGTTCAGTGACCATCGGTGCCTGCTTTGATGATGTCGGTCAAAACTCTGTTGACCTTCTGTTTCGTCATGTTATACAATAGCTAGCTATCTATCTATCTATTACATCTCTCTTTCTTTCACCGAAACATGCCACGTGGAACATGAATATAACATACATCATGATCAGCTGTATTTTTATAAACGATTACCCTGTACATGATTTCCTTTACAAAATTTATGACGGGACGCCTTGTGTGTATATTTTGACACAATTACAAATGCTATTGCTACCTTTTTATGTATGTCACAGGCGGATTAATCATTTCAGAAGAAAACAAAACAGCAACCAAATGTTAGTTCTGAAATACTGTAGACAAATTTTATATGTCGCGAGACCTTATTTTCGCATGGATATAATGATGTATTTATTCCCAAAACATAACTTTCACGAATCATTTATTGCTTAAATATGTTATTAGACATATAAATGTTTATTCGCGAGAACTAAAGTTTTGCGTAAATAATATTCGCACGAAACAAAATGTGATTTACAGTAGATGAGACTGGAAAATCAGCCTTTCAAAGACTGTTCCAGGGGACATCAAATCATTCTTTTAGGGACTGTTTGAGGAGAACATATCATTCGCAGTCTCGTTCGTCTTGTAATCATACATTGACTCACATTAACAGATTTGAAATAACATTTGATGACACCTTTTTTTTTAATGATTTATCAACAAAGGGTCATTCTACTACTGGTGAACCGGTGCAATTCTTGACAAAAATGATAAAATAAATCTTTCTTCTATATCGTCATATTTTCATTCACACAGAAGATTAGCAAGAATAAATTATTCACAAATATATTGCTATGGTTCTGCTTTTTAGCGTCACTACACTAGTTGATCAATTGTCGTATACAGTATACATGTAGCACCTATCCACTGCTACTAGATCCCAAGATCTTTAAGAAGACCCGAGGGTCGACCGCTACCGATACCTCGTCACAACTGACCAATCGTAGCAGGGCACCTGCCGGGAAGTCTGGACTATAAATCATCTCGTCATCATGTAACCAGATCTTGATTAGCTATGTTCTGACCACGTTAATTATGAGATAAATAGCTATTGTGAGAGATTGTATTCTGGTCATGTTACACCATTCTCTGTCAAGCACTCGATCTGTGAAAGCTTAAATTTTTTTTAAAAAACCCTCTAAGAACAGTTAAAATATCAAGACCAAATTAATACCACTTTCGGTAAACGCAATGAAACCTACAGCAGAATAATAGAACAGACAGCATATAAGATGGGTTTTTTCTTCACAAAAAAGTATTTACTGTACATCTCTTATTTTACACGTGAAATGACGCGTAGATGTCGAATTCCTGAGAACATGAATTCGAGAGTGGATTGTTGATCAAAAGGTTTTACATGTACATGTATATCATGCAATGTGAAAATAAAAGCGAATAATTTTATTGAACGAGTGGTGGTTCTCGCTAATAGACGTGATAAAAATCCCCGCATATACTCAGGAATCTACAGTACTACAATACTAACAAGATAAATACATAACATCTTTCTCCAGTAAGATGTGTCGGCAAGAAGATATAAACGATGATCTGCAGAGAGAAATTTGGAAACGAAAGAAGATGGTATTTTTCCCAGGACTTCCCTGCACTAGACGTGAACACAACTACAGATGGAGCTGTTACTCCGTATCTCCGTCTGCAGGGAAACCTTTAATCAGTATCTACAGGAAAATGACCAATTTCGACTCCATTCTTTAGGAAAAGTCCAGACGAACGACAGCACACTAATCACAACCCGCTTTTCAAAACAAATAGATTGCTTGATTTATGCCCCAAATATAGACCCATACTTAGCGCTCAAGCGACAGTAGCAGTGGGGACACTTTAAAGTGCCAACGCATGCTGCGACATGGATCCCATTTTGTAAGGTCATATCCGAAAGACCCGTGATTCTATCTGCCGAGCGTTTGGCGACGGAGAAATTACTACATACGTTCACGTCTACGTACGTGGCCATGGCATTGAGTAGGGCTCTTACTCGCGACCTTCCGGTAAAATTCAAAAACATCTATCTATCAAAGGACACCGGACTCTTCCTCAAAGAATATTTTCTCGAAATATCTTTAATCTTAACTATATTTTATTCACAAAGTGAATGGGATCGGGCAGCAGGCATAGCCTATTTTAGCCCTCTCCCTAAAAACTCGAAATGTCTTGATTATTTAAGAAGTAGTCAAATATAAAAATGCAAATTTCATTTGAACGAATGACTGGTTAATCTTTGCCAAGTTACGTAGGAGAGGCAAGGAACCAGAAAATTGATTGAGAAAAAGATCTTGGAACTGTTTTCCTTCTCCGAATACATACAGTGTATACATCTGGGTTTCATTGAAGAATGATAGTTGTGGAACTCTTCAATTTCGGTTAGAACCGTTTCTCTGAGAACCCACTTCTCAATGAAACATAACACTTTGGTTGAATTATGAAAAGCATTATTTTCAGTCAAGAAATATTTTTCAAACTTTTTAACTGTTGAAATGTATGACCCCTGGGTCGATGCCTCTGCTGGTGGACTGTTAGTCCCCGAGGGTCTCTACAGCCCAGTAGCTAAGTACTTCGTTACTAGCTTGAAAATAGGGATGTATATTGAATTGCTGTGATAAAATTTAGAAATTCATTTCAAAATTAAGGATTATCTCCCTCATGCATAGCTCTTATCCTTAGACAAATTTGACTCCACTTTTTTTGGCACTCTGTTTGTCCCTAAAATAGCTCTTAGGGCCTACAAGTTTACTATTATTTCGGATTTCAAAACTTTCGGTTGAACATCACTGAAGAGACATTATTTGTCGAAATGCGCATCGTATAAGTTTTACATTGTTATAAAGTGTCTGATATATAATATGGATATAGGCACGCTGTTCGCTATCATGCTAACTTGCAATCGTTCGCTATCCTGCTATCGAAATGTTGACCGATTGTGGCGTTATAACAATGTCTGGAAGATGAGATACATATATGAAACGATGATACGTTAGATTCAAATGGCATCGCCATCATGTCATCGTACCATCGATCGATCTTTAAGTTCAATATTAAACCGTTAGTGGTTAGGACGTCTGAGAGGTCGTGAATTCGAGCCACTCTCATGACATGGCTGAGTTAATCAAAGGTAAAGGTTGCTCTTTCGCCAAACGCTCTGCATCTTGGGTCCTGGGGTTTTCGGATATTACCTCAAAAATGGAGATACCCTGTCGTAGACACGATAAAAGATCCTCACTGATACGGCTCGTACCGGTAACCCAAGCATCAGTTTTAAATTTGTGGCACTTCATCTACAGCTGGTGACATCTCGATATGAGTCAAAACTTCTCGAACAAATGTAAACAAACAAACAAAAGTTGGTAGTAAGATAGCACGACATTGATCCTATCCGAATTCCATGGTTTAATGTATGCGTTTTCTCCCGATGTTGAGTGATGCAGTATAACGCGGTAATGGCAGACTCAGAACTGCTAGTAGTAAGAAGACAATTGGTGGTGTGATTTCCTGAGTGTTCACATGAACAACAGGTACGGGTGATGTGTTTCTTTACTTCAGATGCGGTGGTCGTGATTTTGAGTGATGGGTTGATTAGTGCATAATTGGAATTTCTTGTTGACGGTCTTTGGAGCACAGTGGAGTGATGAAGATGTAATTTTTCTGACATTTCATATTTTAGTTACATATTCAGTTTCAGTGGAGTGAAAGCTACCAATATTGAACTGATGGTGAAATATGATTGCAAGGAAGACGAAATGAATTGAAACTGCGATACCAAACAGACTGATTTAGTATTACAAGACATATATACAAAGACATTTATTTCTATATCATGTGACTCCATGATTTTCGTTGTTTTGTTGATTAAGATAGTCCGAATTTAGGACTACATGTATATGTATGGTTTATTTAAGACTACCTGTATATGTATGATGTATTTGGTTTATTTAGGACTACATGTATATGTATGATTTATTTAGGACTACATCTATATGTATGGTTTATTTAGGGCTACATCTATATGTATGATTTATTTACGACTACATGTATATGTATGATTTATTTAGGACTACATGTATATGTATGGTTTATTTAGGACTACATGCATATGTATGGTTTATTTAGGAGTACATGTATATGTATGATTTATTTGGTTTATTTAGGACTACATGTATATGTATGGTTTATTTAGGAGTACATGTATATGTATGATTTATTTGGTTTATTTAGGACTACATGTATATGTATGATTTATTTGGTTTATTTAGGACTACATGTATATGTATGTTTTATTTAGGACTACATGTATATCTATGGTTTATTTAGGACTACATGTATATGTATGGTGCATTTAGGACTACATGTATATGTATGATTTATTGAGGACTACATGTGTATGTATGGTGCATTTAGGACTACATGTATATGTATGGTTTATTTAGGACTACATGTATATGTATGGTTCATTCTGGACTACATATATATGTATGATTTATTTTTGACTACATGTATATGTATGATTTATTTAGAACTACATGTATATGTATGGTGCATTTAGGACTTCATGTATATGTATGGTTTATTTAGGACTACATGTATATGTATGGTTCATTTTGGACAACATGTATATGTATGATTTATTTTTGACTACATGTATATGTATGATTTATTTAGAACTACATGTATATGTATGGTGCATTTAGGACTTCATGTATATCTATGGTTTATTTAGGACTATATGTATGGTTTATTTAGGACTACATGTATATGTATGGTGCATTTAGGAGTACATGTATATGTATGATTTATTTAGGACTATATGTATATGTATGATTTATTTAGGACTACATGTATATGTATGGTTTATTGAGGACTACCTGTATATGTATGATATATTTGGTTTATTTAGGACTACATGTATATGTATGGTTTATTTAGGACTACATGTATATGTATGATTTATTTGGTTTATTTAGGACTACATCTATATGTATGGTTTATTTAGGACTACATGTATATGTATGATTTATTTAGGACTACATGTATATATATGGTTTATTTAAGACTACATGTATATGTATGGTTTACTTAGGGCTACATGTATACATAGGATTTATTTAGGACTACATGTATATGTATGATTTATTTGGTTTATTTAGGACTACATGTATATGTATGGTTTATTTAGGACTACATGTATATGTATGGTTTACTTAGGGCTACATGTATATGTATGATTTATTTGGTTTATTTCGGACTACATGTATATGTATGATTTATTTGGTTTATTTAGGACTACATGTATATGTATGATTTATTTAGGACAACATGTAAATGTATTATTTATTTAGGACTACATGTATTTCGGATTTCAAACATTTTGGTTGAGCATCACTGAAGAGACATTATTTGTCGAAATGCGCATCTGGTGCATCAAAATTGGTACCGTATAAGTTCTACATGTATATGTATGATTTATTTGGTTTATTTAGGACTACATGTATATGTATGATTTATTTAGGACTACATGTATATGAAAGATTTATTTAGGACTACATGTATATCTATGGTTTATTTAGGACTATATGTATATGTATGGTTTATTTAGGAGTACATGTATATGTATGATTTATTTAGGACTACATGTATATGTATGATTTATTTAGGACTACATGTATATGTATGGTTTATTTAGGACTACATGTATATCTATGGTTTATTTAGGACTACATGTATATGTATGGTTGATTTTGGACAACATGTATATGTATGATTTATTTTTGACTACATGTATATGTATGATTTATTTAGAACTACATGTATATGTATGGTGCATTTAGGACTTCATGTATATGTATGGTTTATTTAGGACTACATGTATATGTATGGTTTATTTAGGACTACATGTATATGTATGGTGCATTTAGGAGTACATGTATATGTATGATTTATTTAGAACTATATGTATATGTATGATTTATTTAGGACTACATGTATATGTATGGTTTATTGAGGACTACCTGTATATGTATGATATATTTGGTTTATTTAGGACTACATGTATATGTATGGTTTATTTAGGACTACATGTACATGTATGATTTATTTGGTTTATTTAGGACTACATGTATATGTATGATTTATTTAGGACTACATGTATATGTATGATTTATTTAGGACTACATGTATATGTATGATTTATTTCGGACTACATGTATATGTATGATTTATTTAGGACTACATGTATATGTATGGTTTATTTAGGACTACATGTATATGTATGATTTATTTGGTTTATTTAGGACTACATGTATATGTATGATTTATTTAGGACTACATGTATATGTATGATTTATTTGGTTTATTTAGGACTACATGTATATGTATGATTTATTTAGGTCTACATGTATATGTATGATTTATTTAGGACTACATGTATATGTATGATTTATTTAGGACTACATGTATATGTATGATTTATTTGGTTTATTTAGGACTACATCTATATGTATGGTTTATTTAGGACTACATGTATATGTATGGTTTATTTAGGACTACATGTATATGTATGGTTTATTTAGGACTACATGTATATGTATGGTTTACTTAGGGCTACATGTCTATGTATGATTTATTTGGTTTATTTAGGACTACATGTAGATGTATGGTTTATTTATGACTACAAGTATATGTTTCATTTATTTAGGACTACATGTATATGTATGGTTTATTTAGGGCTATATGTATATGTATGGGTTTTTTTACGACTACATATATATGTATGATTAATTTAGGACTACATGTATATGTATGGTTTATTTAGGACTATATGTATATATATGGTTTATTTAGGACTACATGTATATGTATGGTTTATTTAGGACTACATGTATATGTATGATTTATTTAGGACTACATGTATATGTATGATTTATTTGGTTTATTTAGGACTACATGTGTATGTATGGTTTATTTAGGACTATATATATATCTATGATTTATTTGGTTTAATTAGGACTACATGTATATGTATGATTTATTTAGGACTACATGTATATTATGATTTATTTATGACTACATGTACATGTATGCTTTATTTAGGACTACATGTATATGTATGATTTATTTAGGACTACATGTATATGTATGGTTTATTTAGGACTACATGTATATGTATGATTTATTTAGGACTACATGTATATGTATGATTTATTTGGTTTATTTAGGACTACATGTAGATGTATGATTTATTTAGGACTACATGTATATGTATGATTTATTTAGGACTACATGTATATGTATGGTTTATTTAGGACTACATGTATATGTATGATTTATTTGGTTTATTTAGGACTACATGTAGATGTATGATTTATTTAGGACTACATGTATATGTATGGTTTATTTAGGACTACATGTATATGTATGATTTATTTGGTTTATTTAGGACTACATGTATATGTACGATTTATTTAGGACTACATGTATATGTATGATTTATTTAGGACTACATGTATATATATGGTTTATTTAGGAGTACATGTATATGTATGATTTATTTAGGACTACATGTATATGTATGATTTATTTGGTTTATTTAGGACTACATGTATATGTATGATTTATTTATGACTACAAGTATATGTTTAATTTATTTAGTACTACATGTATATGTATGGTTTATTTAGGGCTATATGTATGGGTTTTTTTACGACTACATATATATATATGATTTATTTAGGACTAGATGTATATGTATGATTTATTTAGGACTACATGTATATGTATGGTTTATTTAGGACTACATGTATATGTATGGTTTACTTAGGGCTACATGTATATGTATGATTTATTTGGTTTATTTAGGACTACATGTATATGTATGATTTATTTAGGACTATATGTATATGTATGGTTCATTTAGGACTACATGTATATGTATGGTTTATTTAGGACTACATGTATATGTATGATTTATTTAGGACTACATGTATATGTATGATTTATTTGGTTTATTTAGGACTACATGTATATGTATGATTTATTTAGGACTACATGTATATGTATGATTTATTTGGTTTATTTAGGACTACATGTATATGTATGGTTTATTTAGGAGTACATGTATATGTATGATTTATTTCGTTTATTTAGGACTACATTATATGTATGGTTTATTTAAGACTATATGTATATGTATGATTTATTTTCGACTACATGTATATGTATGATTTATTTGGTTTATTTAGGACTACATGTATATGTATGATTTATTTGGTTTATTTAGGAGTAAACGTATATGTATGGTTTATTTAGGAGTACATGTATATGTATGATTTATTTAGGACTACATGTATATGTATGATTTATTTAGGACTACATGTATATGTATGATTTATTTGGTTTATTTAGGACTACATGTATATGTATGGTTTATTTAGGAGTACATGTATATGTATGATTTATTTGGTTTATTAAGGAGTACATGTATATGTATGATTTATTTGGTTTATTTAGGACTACATGTATATGTATGGTTTATTTAGGACTACATGTATATGTATGATTTATTTGGTTATTTAGGACTACATGTATATGTATGATTTATTTAGGACTACATGTATATTATGATTTATTTATGACTACATGTACATGTATGTGTATGATTTATTTAGGACTACATGTATGTGTATGATTTATTTAGGACTACACGTATATGTATGGTTTATTTAGGACTACATGTATATGTATGATTTATTTAGGACTACATGTATATGTATGGTTTATTTAGGACTACATGTATATGTATGATTTATTTAGGACTACATGTATATGTATGGTTTATTTAGGACTACATGTATATGTATGATTTATTTAGGACTGCATGTATATGTATGATTTATTTAGAACTATATGTATGTGTATGATTTATTTAGGACTACACGTATATGTATGGTTTATTTAGGACTACATGTATATGTATGATTTATTTAGGACTACATGTATATGTATGGTTTATTTAGGACTACATGTATATGTATGGTTTATTTAGGACTACATGTATATGTATGGTTTATTTAGGACTACATGTATATGTATGATTTATTTAGGACTGCATGTATATGTATGGTTTATTTAGGACTACATGTATATGTATGATTTATTTGGTTTATTTAGGACTACATGTATATGTATGATTTATTTCGTTTATTTAGGACTACATGTATATGTATGGTTTATTTAGGACTACATGTATATGTATGATTTATTTAGGACTACATGTATATGTATGGTTTATTTAGGACTACATGTATATGTATGGTTTACTTAGGGCTACATGTATATGTATGATTTATTTGGTTTATTTCGGACTACATGTAGATGTATGGTTTATTTATGACTACAAGTATATGTTTCATTTATTTAGGACTACATGTATATGTATGGTTTATTTAGGGCTATATGTATATGTATGGTTTTTTTTACGACTACATATATATGTATGGTTTATTTAGGACTACATGTATATCTATGGTTTATTTAGGACTACATGTATATGTATGGTTTATTTAGGACTACATGTATATGTATGATTTATTTAGGACTACATGTATATGTATGGTTTATTTAGGACTACATGTATATGTATGATTTATTTAGGACTGCATGTATATGTATGGTTTATTTAGGACTACATGTATATGTATGATTTATTTGGTTTATTTAGGACTACATGTATATGTATGATTTATTTCGTTTATTTAGGACTACATGTATATGTATGGTTTATTTAGGAGTAGATGTATATGTATGATTTATTTGGTTTATTTAGGACTACATGTATATGTATGGTTTATTTAGGGCTATATGTATATGTATGGTTTTTTTTACGACTACATATATATGTATGGTTTATTTAGGACTACATGTATATGTATGGTTTATTTAGGACTACATGTATATGTATGGTTTATTTAGGACTACATGTATATGTATGATTTATTTAGGACTACATGTATATGTATGGTTTATTTAGGACTACATGTATATGTATGGTTTATTTAGGGCTATATGTATATGTATGGGTTTTTTTACGACTACATATATATGTATGGTTTATTTAGGACTACATGTATATGTATGGTTTATTTAGGACTACATGTATATGTATGGTTTATTTAGGACTACATGTATATGTATGGTTTATTTAGGACTACATATATATCTAGGGTTTATTTAGGACTACATGTATATGTATGATTTATTTAGGACTACATGTATATGTATGGTTTATTTAGGACTACATGTATATGTATGATTTATTTAGGACTGCATGTATATGTATGGTTTATTTAGGACTACATGTATATGTATGATTTATTTGGTTTATTTAGGACTACATGTATATGTATGATTTATTTCGTTTATTTAGGACTACATGTATATGTATGATTTATTTGGTTTATTTAGGACTACATGTATATGTATGGTTTATTTAGGACTACATGTATATGTATGGTTTACTTAGGGCTACATGTATATGTATGATTTATTTGGTTTATTTCGGACTACATGTATATGTATGATTTATTTGGTTTATTTAGGACTACATGTATATGTATGATTTATTTAGGACAACATGTAAATGTATTATTTATTTAGGACTACATGTATTTCGGATTTCAAACATTTTGGTTGAGCATCACTGAAGAGACATTATTTGTCGAAATGCGCATCTGGTGCATCAAAATTGGTACCGTATAAGTTCTACATGTATATGTATGATTTATTTGGTTTATTTAGGACTACATGTATATGTATGATTTATTTAGGACTACATGTATATGAAAGATTTATTTAGGACTACATGTATATCTATGGTTTATTTAGGACTATATGTATATGTATGGTTTATTTAGGAGTACATGTATATGTATGATTTATTTAGGACTACATGTATATGTATGGTTTATTTAGGACTACATGTATATCTATGGTTTATTTAGGACTACATGTATATGTATGGTTGATTTTGGACAACATGTATATGTATGATTTATTTTTGACTACATGTATATGTATGATTTATTTAGAACTACATGTATATCTATGGTGCATTTAGGACTTCATGTATATGTATGGTTTATTTAGGACTACATGTATATGTATGGTTTATTTAGGACTACATGTATATGTATGGTGCATTTAGGAGTACATGTATATGTATGATTTATTTAGAACTATATGTATATGTATGATTTATTTAGGACTACATGTATATGTATGGTTTATTGAGGACTACCTGTATATGTATGATATATTTGGTTTATTTAGGACTACATGTATATGTATGGTTTATTTAGGACTACATGTACATGTATGATTTATTTGGTTTATTTAGGACTACATGTATATGTATGATTTATTTAGGACTACATGTATATGTATGATTTATTTAGGACTACATGTATATGTATGATTTATTTCGGACTACATGTATATGTATGATTTATTTAGGACTACATGTATATGTATGGTTTATTTAGGACTACATGTATATGTATGATTTATTTGGTTTATTTAGGACTACATGTATATGTATGATTTATTTAGGACTACATGTATATGTATGATTTATTTGGTTTATTTAGGACTACATGTATATGTATGATTTATTTAGGTCTACATGTATATGTATGATTTATTTAGGACTACATGTATATGTATGATTTATTTAGGACTACATGTATATGTATGATTTATTTGGTTTATTTAGGACTACATCTATATGTATGGTTTATTTAGGACTACATGTATATGTATGGTTTATTTAGGACTACATGTATATGTATGGTTTATTTAGGACTACATGTATATGTATGGTTTACTTAGGGCTACATGTCTATGTATGATTTATTTGGTTTATTTAGGACTACATGTAGATGTATGGTTTATTTATGACTACAAGTATATGTTTCATTTATTTAGGACTACATGTATATGTATGGTTTATTTAGGGCTATATGTATATGTATGGGTTTTTTTACGACTACATATATATGTATGATTAATTTAGGACTACATGTATATGTATGGTTTATTTAGGACTATATGTATATATATGGTTTATTTAGGACTACATGTATATGTATGGTTTATTTAGGACTACATGTATATGTATGATTTATTTAGGACTACATGTATATGTATGATTTATTTGGTTTATTTAGGACTACATGTGTATGTATGGTTTATTTAGGACTACATATATATCTATGATTTATTTGGTTTAATTAGGACTACATGTATATGTATGATTTATTTAGGACTACATGTATATTATGATTTATTTATGACTACATGTACATGTATGCTTTATTTAGGACTACATGTATATGTATGATTTATTTAGGACTACATGTATATGTATGGTTTATTTAGGACTACATGTATATGTATGATTTATTTAGGACTACATGTATATGTATGATTTATTTGGTTTATTTAGGACTACATGTAGATGTATGATTTATTTAGGACTACATGTATATGTATGATTTATTTAGGACTACATGTATATGTATGGTTTATTTAGGACTACATGTATATGTATGATTTATTTGGTTTATTTAGGACTACATGTAGATGTATGATTTATTTAGGACTACATGTATATGTATGGTTTATTTAGGACTACATGTATATGTATGATTTATTTGGTTTATTTAGGACTACATGTATATGTACGATTTATTTAGGACTACATGTATATGTATGATTTATTTAGGACTACATGTATATATATGGTTTATTTAGGAGTACATGTATATGTATGATTTATTTAGGACTACATGTATATGTATGATTTATTTGGTTTATTTAGGACTACATGTATATGTATGATTTATTTATGACTACAAGTATATGTTTAATTTATTTAGTACTACATGTATATGTATGGTTTATTTAGGGCTATATGTATGGGTTTTTTTACGACTACATATATATATATGATTTATTTAGGACTAGATGTATATGTATGATTTATTTAGGACTACATGTATATGTATGGTTTATTTAGGACTACATGTATATGTATGGTTTACTTAGGGCTACATGTATATGTATGATTTATTTGGTTTATTTAGGACTACATGTATATGTATGATTTATTTAGGACTATATGTATATGTATGGTTCATTTAGGACTACATGTATATGTATGGTTTATTTAGGACTACATGTATATGTATGATTTATTTAGGACTACATGTATATGTATGATTTATTTGGTTTATTTAGGACTACATGTATATGTATGATTTATTTAGGACTACATGTATATGTATGATTTATTTGGTTTATTTAGGACTACATGTATATGTATGGTTTATTTAGGAGTACATGTATATGTATGATTTATTTCGTTTATTTAGGACTACATTATATGTATGGTTTATTTAAGACTATATGTATATGTATGATTTATTTTCGACTACATGTATATGTATGATTTATTTAGGACTACATGTATATGTATGGTTTATTTAGGACTACATGTATATATATGGGGCATTTAGGAGTACATGTATATGTATGATTTATTTAGGACTACATGTATCTGAATGGTTTATTTAGGACTACATGTATATGTATGGTTTATTTGGTTTATTTAGGAGTAGATGTATATGTATGATTTATTTGGTTTATTTAGGACTACATGTATATGTATGATTTATTTAGGACTACATGTAAATGTATTATTTATTTAGGACTACATGTATTTTGGATTTCAAACATTTTGGTTGAGCATCACTGAAGAGACATTATTTGTCGAAATGAGCATCTGGTGCATCAAAATTGGTACCCTATAAGTTCTACATGTATATGTATGATTTATTTGGTTTATTTAGGACTACATGTATATCTATGGTTTATTTAGGACTATATGTATATGTATGGTTTATTTAGGACTATATGTATATGTATGGTTTATTTAGGACAACATGTATATGTATGATTTATTTGGTTTATTTAGGAGTAAATGTATATGTATGGTTTATTTAGGAGTACATGTATATGTATGATTTATTTAGGACAACATGTATATGTATGATTTATTTAGGACTACATGTATATGTATGATTTATTTGGTTTATTTAGGACTACATGTATATGTATGGTTTATTTAGGAGTACATGTATATGTATGATTTATTTGGTTTATTTAGGACTACATGTATATATATGATTTATTTGGTTTATTTAGGACTACATGTATATGTATGATTTATTTGGTTTATTTAGGACTACATGTATATGTATGATTTATTTGGTTTATTTAGGAGTAAACGTATATGTATGGTTTATTTAGGAGTACATGTATATGTATGATTTATTTAGGACTACATGTATATGTATGATTTATTTAGGACTACATGTATATGTATGATTTATTTGGTTTATTTAGGACTACATGTATATGTATGGTTTATTTAGGAGTACATGTATATGTATGATTTATTTGGTTTATTTAGGACTACATGTATATATATGATTTATTTGGTTTATTTAGGACTACATGTATATGTATGATTTATTTGGTTTATTTAGGACTACATGTATATGTATGATTTATTTGGTTTATTTAGGAGTAAACGTATATGTATGGTTTATTTAGGAGTACATGTATATGTATGATTTATTTAGGACTACATGTATATGTATGATTTATTTAGGACTACATGTATATGTATGATTTATTTGGTTTATTTAGGACTACATGTATATGTATGGTTTATTTAGGAGTACATGTATATGTATGATTTATTTGGTTTATTAAGGAGTACATGTATATGTATGATTTATTTGGTTTATTTAGGACTACATGTATATGTATGGTTTATTTAGGACTACATGTATATGTATGATTTATTTGGTTATTTAGGACTACATGTATATGTATGATTTATTTAGGACTACATGTATATTATGATTTATTTATGACTACATGTACATGTATGTGTATGATTTATTTAGGACTACATGTATGTGTATGATTTATTTAGGACTACACGTATATGTATGGTTTATTTAGGACTACATGTATATGTATGATTTATTTAGGACTACATGTATATGTATGGTTTATTTAGGACTACATGTATATGTATGATTTATTTAGGACTACATGTATATGTATGGTTTATTTAGGACTACATGTATATGTATGATTTATTTAGGACTGCATGTATATGTATGATTTATTTAGAACTATATGTATGTGTATGATTTATTTAGGACTACACGTATATGTATGGTTTATTTAGGACTACATGTATATGTATGATTTATTTAGGACTACATGTATATGTATGGTTTATTTAGGACTACATGTATATGTATGGTTTATTTAGGACTACATGTATATGTATGGTTTATTTAGGACTACATGTATATGTATGATTTATTTAGGACTGCATGTATATGTATGGTTTATTTAGGACTACATGTATATGTATGATTTATTTGGTTTATTTAGGACTACATGTATATGTATGATTTATTTCGTTTATTTAGGACTACATGTATATGTATGGTTTATTTAGGACTACATGTATATGTATGATTTATTTAGGACTACATGTATATGTATGGTTTATTTAGGACTACATGTATATGTATGGTTTACTTAGGGCTACATGTATATGTATGATTTATTTGGTTTATTTCGGACTACATGTAGATGTATGGTTTATTTATGACTACAAGTATATGTTTCATTTATTTAGGACTACATGTATATGTATGGTTTATTTAGGGCTATATGTATATGTATGGTTTTTTTTACGACTACATATATATGTATGGTTTATTTAGGACTACATGTATATCTATGGTTTATTTAGGACTACATGTATATGTATGGTTTATTTAGGACTACATGTATATGTATGATTTATTTAGGACTACATGTATATGTATGGTTTATTTAGGACTACATGTATATGTATGATTTATTTAGGACTGCATGTATATGTATGGTTTATTTAGGACTACATGTATATGTATGATTTATTTGGTTTATTTAGGACTACATGTATATGTATGATTTATTTCGTTTATTTAGGACTACATGTATATGTATGGTTTATTTAGGAGTAGATGTATATGTATGATTTATTTGGTTTATTTAGGACTACATGTATATGTATGGTTTATTTAGGGCTATATGTATATGTATGGTTTTTTTTACGACTACATATATATGTATGGTTTATTTAGGACTACATGTATATGTATGGTTTATTTAGGACTACATGTATATGTATGGTTTATTTAGGACTACATGTATATGTATGATTTATTTAGGACTACATGTATATGTATGGTTTATTTAGGACTACATGTATATGTATGGTTTATTTAGGGCTATATGTATATGTATGGGTTTTTTTACGACTACATATATATGTATGGTTTATTTAGGACTACATGTATATGTATGGTTTATTTAGGACTACATGTATATGTATGGTTTATTTAGGACTACATGTATATGTATGGTTTATTTAGGACTACATATATATCTAGGGTTTATTTAGGACTACATGTATATGTATGATTTATTTAGGACTACATGTATATGTATGGTTTATTTAGGACTACATGTATATGTATGATTTATTTAGGACTGCATGTATATGTATGGTTTATTTAGGACTACATGTATATGTATGATTTATTTGGTTTATTTAGGACTACATGTATATGTATGATTTATTTCGTTTATTTAGGACTACATGTATATGTATGGTTTATTTAGGAGTAGATGTATATGTATGATTTATTTGGTTTATTTAGGACTACATGTATATGTATGGTGTATTTAGGACTACATGTATATGTATGATTTATTTAAGACTACATGTATGTGTATGGTTTATTTAGGACTACATGTATCTGAATGGTTTATTTAGGACTACATGTATATGAATGGTTTATTTAGGACTACATGTATATGTATGATATATTTAGGACTGCATGTATATGTATGGTTTATTTAGGACTACATGTATATGTATGATTTATTTGGTTTATTTAGGACTACATGTATCTGAATGGTTTATTTAGGACTACATGTATATGTATGATTTATTTAGGACTACATGTATATGTATGGTTTATTTAGGACTACATGTATATGTATGGTGTATTTTGGACTACATGTATATGTATGATTTATTTAGGACTACATGTATATGTATGGTTTATTTAGGACTACATGAATATGTATGATTTATTTAGGACTACATGTATATGTATGATTTATTTAGGACTACATGTATATGTATGGTTACTGTTTACATATGGAGCTATGTGTTTCCTCACTAACTTTACAAATGAAAAGTTGAATATAACGTAGTGATCAATCTCATAACTCCTATAAAGGTGAATAGAACCAACGGTGATCAATCTCTTAACTCTATAAAGAACTCATAATCTAGAGTAGGGCAAACATGTACCCCTGGATATACCAGATGTGAGTTCAGGTACCTCGGATGAAAAAGCATCCCCTGTCGACGGTCACATCCCTCGTGAGCCCTGTGTCTTGATCAGGTAAACGAAGCAATCCGTATTCAAGATCATTGTGTAAAGAATTACCTAACAATATGGTATGAGACACGTCAGACAGCAGTTGACCCAATGACAGGTTACATTGTTAAACTAGATCGTTGTAACGACCATAAAATTTGCGAAATCCTGATATTAAACGAGACTGTTGAAACCCCTGTAACATCTGCTTGTTTGTCAGTAGTCTGCTTCAATTGAAAAACTAATCATACACAGTGCAAGCTCTGTTGTATTGAATACATAAACATGGGAAGTTGACGATGGAGATGCTGAAATCATCCCGTTTGTCATACAAAGTTGAGTTGTTACTTTGCTATTAAAATCTATGTTCAATAAAGTATCGAAGTGCGAAGCAGATGTGATATATCTAAATGTTGAGTTGAAGGCCAAAGGATGATTTTTATCTGATGTAGAAACGTTTGAATGGATTCTGCTTTATAGGAATATAAAACAGGTCAGCTAATAAAGGAGCACTATTCGTGCCCATGGGAATTCGAAGAGAATGTTTGAAGATCTGATCACCAAAGATTACGAAAATATTGTCAATGAGGAACTCCAGCATATTTTCAATATCAACTTCAGAGTACCTGTGCACAGAATCAGAGTGGTGTTTAAGAAAGTAATTTTTGAAAGATATATTTTTTTCCCATTTCTATTGACGAAGCAAAATTCTAAGATGTCATAAAGTATATGGTTTGATGCATAGTGAGGAATGGTGGTAGAAATAGTTGAAAAATCATACATTTTAAAACGTTGATTTGAGAAAAGCAATTACTAAGAATAATTAGAATTCCCATTTGATTTACACTACTCCTGGCATATGTCGTTGCACCGTACGTTTGAAGTTTCTCTTTCACAGCAGTTATTTTCGTGAGGAGAAAAATATGGACTTGATAAAACATTTATTGTATCCAGCAATGTATCTATGTTTGTAAATTAGGATTCAAGTATAAATTCGGTAACTCATATTCACCCGTCCCATTGACTGGGATGTTAAACGTGTTGAAAACTGAAACAAGAATTTCATCTTTTGAGAGGGAAGTTGGAGTATAATCAGGCTTATCAAATGTGGAATTAATGCCAAGATCGTTTAATTTGAGTGGTTTGATTGTTCTGGTAATAGATGTATAATTGTTATATATGTCGTTGGAGGTAAGGTCTTCCAACAGTCTGTTACGAATATCCATGGGCACAAATTGTGCTCCTTTATTAGCTGACCTGTTTTTGTATTTTTATGAGGCAGTATTTATTCAAAAGCTTTTACATAAGAAGATGTAATATCTTACTGTGGTCGTCAATTCGATATTCAGATACATCTACGATATTTTTTTCTACCTACAATTCATTCAAATGTCGATTCCATATACATGTATCTAAGTCATCCTGAAATAAGACACCATATGGTATTCCATATCTGCTTCATATTTGGATATTTTACTGAACATAGACGTTCACGACAAACTAATAACTGAATGTTGTTAGTCGTTTTCAATTTATCAAATCTAATATTCTTTTTTGTTGTTATCTACCTCCTTATGTAACTTCCAGTCAGCGTTGCATTACTTTGTTTACATCGTCTGCTGTTTACATCGGATAAAAAAGAAAACCCAGAACATTTGTTATTAAGGAAAAATCCATTTTTTAAAAAAGTTTCACTATGGTCACACAAAAAAGAACGAAATAAATTTAAAGGAAATATTTCTTATTTTATTACCATTTTTCTGTTTTCATTTTCATCCTGGTGTTTTGGCGCGGCCACTTATAAATTTCATTATGTATGTGACATCGATTTCCGGAATATAAGTCAGAATCAAAGAGGGATAACTCTTTACAACAATCAGAATGAGGTATATGGATACTATGCACAATCCAATTACTATATTTTTTCAATGAAATACATGTATAACGGAATGAACTTAAAATATGTTTTAAAATTGGAAAAATAATTGGGAATATAGACCTGTTTGATGTCCCTTGCTCTTTTATTGAATACAAACTGCCATTATGTCAAATACTGTCTGACTTTTTTTCATACTTAACATTTTGCTGTTCTTTACGTACTGATATTGAGTACGGATTACTCTGTTTACCTTCTTAAGATATAGGACTCGTGGCGAAAGCGACCGGTCAAAATGGGATGCTTAGTCCTTTTAGGCTCCTGATTCATCAAGAGTTTCCAGAAGTTTGTGTACTAGTATATTTGCCCTACCCTAAATTTTGTATTCGTTTATAGGATTTATGAGATTGATCACAATTCATTACCTTCATTATCCCCTCGGAGATCATAGCGAGAGGGGATATAGTAACAGGAACACCAATCGATCTACTGCACAACCGAAAGTTGTGAAAAAAACTGCATGATCGACATCCGGTTGAGCAGTAAACCCCTCCCCCCTTGATTCAGTTGTGTAGGGGGTAAGTTGACCCATACAACTTTTAAAGATTGGGCATTAAATCGATAAAATAAGAATGTGATGTTCTGGGCAATTTAATATCCGATACACGATGATGGCTCGTTTGACGCTTGAAATTGTTTTGACGTTTGAGTTGGTAGTGAGTTTTTACCAATAAAGTTGAACTTTTGAACGAAAAAAACCCAGTCTCCATCTTATTCTATATAAAATTGCAAATACGATGTTTTTCACACCGCCTTCAGCTATAATGTCTTGTAAAGGGTAACAAGAATTGTCACTTGTTTTTCAAGAAATTTTATATAAATAAAATGATTATGCACGTTTGCATAGGAGATTTTTGGTTGTGCAGTAGATCAATGAGAAGAAATCATATTAACCTCCTGAATTCCAGTATTTGGAATTTATATATTTTGTAAGAATGTTTTGTTGAAATTTCACATTATACTATTATATGATCGATAAATTCTGTCATTTGGGTGTTCTTGTATTTATGTTCTTGCATTCTATCAATATAATATTCAGTGAGAACACAGTTTAACAGCAGATATTCTTGATTACGGTATTTTGATACGCATGTTGGTGTTGTGGGGTGAAATGAAGGAACATGCTCACTTGAATCCTGAGATAATAAAGAAAAGGTAAAAATAGGGTGGGATCATTTCCCTCTGAAGAACTACTGGGATAGAAAAGTTAAAACTTGCATAAAAGCTTCCTAATATAGTGTAGATTCAAGTTTGTTCAAATCATAGTTCATGGGAATAAGTTGAGACTACAATAGAGGATCCAAGATTTGCATGGGATTTATAGGAAAAATCTTTAAACAAATTCTTCTCAAGAGCCACTGGGCCAGAAAAATTGAAATTCACACGAAAGCTTTCTGACATAGTGTAGATCTAAGATTGTTCAAGTCATGGCCCCCGAGGGTAGAGCGAGACCACAACATGCAAGTATATAGGAAAACTCTTTGAAAATATTATAAAGAACAACAGGGCTATGAATAGTCATTTTGGCATGCAAACATCCAGTGCAGATTCACATTTGTTCAAATTGTGCCCCCCCCCCCCCCGAAAGTAGGGTGGGGACACAAAAGGGAATCAATATTTTACATAGGAAATGAGAAATAGAATTTTTTTCTTGTCAAGAACAGCAGGGTCATTATTAGTTGTACA
Source organism: Ostrea edulis (assembly GCF_947568905.1). Taxonomy (NCBI): domain Eukaryota; kingdom Metazoa; phylum Mollusca; class Bivalvia; order Ostreida; family Ostreidae; genus Ostrea; species Ostrea edulis. The sequence continues at coordinate 80,123,995 of NC_079168.1, forward strand.
TGTATTTGATATGCAAGTGCAAGCATCTCAAGTCAGTCCAGAGTCTAGTTTATTCAACTCATGGCCCCTGGAGATAGAATGTGGCAACTTTAGGGGATCAAAATTTTACGAAACATCCTTAAATATCTTCATCCCAACAACAACAGGGTCATGGTTTGTCATGTTAATATGCAAGCTTTTACTGGAAGCTCAAATTAAAGTTTGTTCAATTCAGGGGTAAGATGGAGCCACAATAGACGGTTTAAGGTATTCATTGTATAACGAAAGGATAATGAACAATTTTGAAGGATTTAAATCAACATAAATGTTTAATAATGATGAAAGTGAAGGAGATGAAATTCACATGACTGGTACATGATTAGAAGCCGACCTTTTTGCACTTGAGATTGTTTTTGAAGAGTTGTCTGCCATTTGTAAAAATAAGAAAACTTAAATTTTCTAAAAATGTGTGTGGTAAATGATTAATTTTATTTTATATTGTCATAAAGAGAACGTGTAAGTAACTTTCTACCAAGATATTTGAATGAAAATATGACTTCAATGTTAAATTCTAGGTGGAATAAATCAAGCAGTAAACAAAAATTCCTATGGTGGGTTATCTTTATTTGATGAACACTTCAAAATGACACCATGACTACAAAATTCCCACCATCCATTTACTAGATATGACATATGGTTGTTATGCATTGAATACCTTAAGTTGTATATGGGATTATGAGGAAAATTAATTAAAACAATTTCTTTTCAAGAGTAACAGGGTCACACTAAATCATATCCAAATACAAATGTTTCCAAGTTGTATCAATTCAAGGTTTTCAAATAACTCTGTGACTAAAGTTGGGGGCTCATTGTTTTTGTGTCTGGCTGTCTGTTTGTCTAAGATTTTAACCTTGCTTATACTTTTAAATGGTGAGTGATATGATTTTTGATAATCTTTGGGAAATGATTTCTATCGAAAAAGTTTTTACCCTATGACCTTGATCTTAGCCTGCTTTTAAGAAAACCTCACCTATTCAATATCTCTAGAACTACATGTATTTAAAGTAGAGCTTTCATATTTTGTATATAGATGTCTTATGACAAAACCTTTCATTTCATCTCTGACCATGACCTTCTCCAAAAAAAAACCAACAACCACAAAGTACTATTGGAATTGAGGCATTCCCATGTTGTATGAATTCAGTTTTGGTTACTACGATGTCGTAAAATTTGGGGCCACAATATGGGGTCAATTTTTTTTCATGGGAATGGAAATTCAAAACATTTCTTTGAAAAATCTCAACAGCAGGACCAAGGTGTCTCAGGTGAGCGATATGGTCCATGGGTCTCTAGCTTTCCTTTGAAATCCTTGATGAGCATTAAGAATATTGCAAAGAAATATCACCAATGTTTTAACTTACATCTTCCTAAAAAGATATAATTTATTTTACACTCAACTTAGTAGAACTATTTGCAAAGAGAGGCAGTTGTCTTCTAACAATCTTTTGGAATTCCCATGGGCACGAATTGTGTTCCTTTGTTAGTTGACCTGTTTTTATATTCTTATTCAAAAAGTTTGAGAAAAAACAATCTCTTGCTGTGGCTTCATATTCGACATTTAGATATATCGACGTTTTATCTGGTGTGTCCAGGGGTCCGTGTTTGCCCAACTATCTATTTTGTATTGCTTGTAAGAGTTATGAGATTGATCACTATTCGTTATCTTCACGTTGCATCTAGGAGATGCTTACTCCTCCTATGCACTTGATCCCACCTTTGGTATATCCAGGGGTCCGTGTTTGCCCAATTCTCTATTTACTATTGCTTATAGGAGTTGTGAGATTGACCAATGTTCGTTATCTTCACCTTTCCTTTTGTTAAAGGTGTAGTGGAGGCAATTTCTATCAAAGAGAACACTATTGAGATTGCTGTTGCCACACACGGAACAAGGCTTCAACATTTCAAACTACATTATTTGCTTAGGAATGCAAGAAGTTTTGACAATTATAGAAACCGAACTTGTTGAGCTCTTATTAGTCATTTTTCAAACGGGGCTACATGTTTGCTTGTTGTTTAAAAAAAAGGACTGCGTATTTGATTACTCATAATTGTGTGCAATCACAGAGCAAAATACTAAATACATTGTGGAACTCAAACGCACAGTCGTGATGTATTGTCAATCCGTTAACTAACCAGAGAGAGGAGTCTTGAAATTTGGATATAATTTTAGTTTTGCCACGGTATCGTGGTTTCGTTTGAAATATTGTATTAATTTATTCTTTATCCGGATATAAAAAATTAAAAATACTAGTAGTTCGTGCATGCACTATAATTGCTAAAACGTATGTCTATGGTATTCATAGACACTGTGCTCTTATATACTGATCTACAGCAGAACCTTCATAGTCAATGAAACAAAGTGTTGAAATTTGAAACTTTTCACTATGGTCATGTCAATTTCCATGAAATATATATATGTATGTATTCGTAATTGATTTACATCGCGGTAAAAACCCGATAATACTAATTATCTTTCTCTGCGGTTGTTCATTAGAAAACGATATTTTTCTCTCCAATCTGAAACTTCATATTTTTATTAAACACGATGAAAACAGTAGGCGAGTTTCACTTCTGTAGTTCCTACATGTGCATTCATACAGCACGACTTGGCTAAGCTAAACATTAACACTTCATGCTCCAAATCTGACAATATTTTGTATCACAAGACAACATGTAGACTATCTTAAATACTCGGGACCCCCGGTTTTAAGGTCATGTCCGAATGACCCGTGATTCGCACTTCTAAATACCGAGCGTTTGACGAAGGAGCAATGTTTGACGTGACGATGGTACAGTACATGCTAGAACTCACGACCCCCCCCCCCCCCCCCCAACATTCCCCGTCATGAAGTGCTTTACCACCAAGCTACCGCGACCGGTCCCGCTGATGATTAAGGAATGACTTACATTAATCAAGAGGAGACAGATTCAGATTAATGTTTTGCCAATACAGGCATTGTTTTTTCTCTCATTTCAATATTGACATTAACGTGAAAAACATAAAAACCATGTCCTAGTTTTAATAAGAAATATTAAATCGTTTGACTTTACTGCATTTACAAAACATGAGTAACTTTGGGGACAAATATGTCCTACCAACTCTTTTGAAAAGCACTTAGCGTATATTGAAATGTCAGTAATTTTGTTTCCACGGGTCCAACAGCCCAGGGTGACAGGTGTCAGGCTCTACAAAGTCCGCAATGCCCCATATACATGTATGCATGATAAGCAACAGTGTTTCAAATTCAGGGTAACAAAGGAAAAAAACCTGTTAGTCCGGATCTGGATTATTTAGTCTTTATAAAAAGTTCACCCATAATCGTTCTAGATTGTTACCTAAGGCCAAGTAAATGTAATTGATTGTTTTTAAATGGCTTTAGTATGTGGACATATACGTAAATATTTGATAGACCTCTTACAACGATGTACTAGCAGGGTGCATGGTTTTGTTATGTATTTTGAGTTCTATATGATATTTCATATCTTTATAATGGTATATACCCGGTCTTAATGACTTTTAACTAGATTATTGAACGAACATATACTCGTAATTATATAACATATGAAAAAGTGTTGAATATAGGTGTGACGTGAGGTGGATTCGAACCAAGGCAAAAATAATATACTGCCAGCGCTGTTGCTGATTGAGCTTCTCTAAGTACTACTCGTGTCTTATCCTGAACTGATCCTCAAGTAAAGATTGTTACAACAGTATCCGAGTAGTTAAACATATTCAAATATAATAAGGGGCCTACGTGGCGTAGTGATTAGGGCATCGCGCTCAAAATTACACAGCCTCTCACCTCTGTCAGCGCGGGTTCGACTCCCGCTCGCGCCGGTAAGTGAGAAAGTTTCCCAGTTTACTTGCGTAAGGTCGGTGGTCTCTTCCCAGGTACATTGTATCTGGGTTCTCTCTTCCACCAATAAAAACTGGGCGCCACCATATAACTGAAAAATTTATGAGTGTGGCGGAAAACATCAATCAATCAAATATAATACAGGATGCACTTAGCTATCGAGGTCATTCGGATGATTTAACAATAAAGTAAGTCAAACGTTACTACACTCCTCCCCAAAATCATTGTTTTGGGTGTTTCTTCTGATCTGCGCTGCATAGATAGTGAAGTCACAACTCTTCTCGTGTAAACGTAGAAATCCGTAGTCAAAGTCATTATGTAAAATTGGTATGAAACAAGACATCATAAATAAGATCATTATAACGATTAAAGTTATGTTTTAGGTCCGTCCATCACTCAGAGTTCACTGTTAAGTTAACCATTACGTATACAAGAATTTTTCGAATTATATGCAGATGAAAGGTGAAGATAACGAACAGTGTTCAATCTCATAACTCCTATAACCAATACAAAATAGATAGTTAGGCAAACACGGACTCCCGGACACACCTGAGGTGGGATCAGGTGCCTAGGAGGAGTAAGCATCCACTGTTGACCGGTCACACCCGCCGTGAGCCCTGTATCTTGATCAGGTAAACGGAGTTACCTGTAGTCAGAATCAGTGTGCCAAGAACAGCCTAACAATCGGTATGAAACACGTCAGACAGAATTTGACCCAATGATAGTTAAAACGACCATAGAATTTGCGAAATGCTGACTTTAAACGAGGCTGTTGAAACCCCTTTATCATGAACTTGTTTGTCAGTAGCTTGCTCGATTGAAAAACTGACCACACGCATAACAAGCTCTTGCATATCGAATCGGTTGAGAGATATAAACGCCATATGCAGGTGATAATAGAATATTGCTACATAAATTTGGGAAGTTGACGATGGAGAAGCTGAAATCATCCCGTTTGTCATAAAGTTGAGTTGTTAGTTTGCCGTTAATATCTACTTTCAATAAAATATTTAAGTATGAAGCAGAAGTGAACGACTCTGTGGTGTATTTTATTTCGAGTTCACGGGGATATATCGAATCGACATATGAAAGTTAATATTGTTAATAGATAAAACATCGCTGATATATCTAAATGGTGAATTGAAGGCCACAGCAAGAGATTTTTTCTTCTCAAATAGACGTTTTCGAATAAATTCTGCTTCATATGAATATATATAAACAGGTCAGCTAACAAAGGAACACAACTCCAACAGACTGCAGTTTCATTTCTGTGGGGTATTGTTTGTCGCATATATTTGTTGAACAGATGGGGAAAAAACCACAAACCTTTCAAATGTGTTTGACCTTGAAAATGTGATTGATTGACTGACTTTCAAGTCTCGGTGAAATTTTTTCCACTCATATTGAGATGTCACCAGCTGTAGGTGGAGTACCACAAATTTAGACCTATGCTTACCGCGAAGGACCGTAGCAGTGTGGGTTCTTAAACGCACCAACGCCTGCCTCGACACGGGACCTCCGTTGTTAAGGTCATATCCGAAAGACCCGTGATTCTCACTTTGAAGTGTCGAGCGTTTGGCGAAGGAGCAATCACGGTCTAATTAAACGTCTTACATGGAGGTTTGACACGGCCATGGCTCGAACTCACGACCTCCAGGATATGAAGCGAACGCTCTACCACTGAGCTACCGCGACCGGTTTGAGAAAGAGAAGATAACAGAGATCAATCTCATCAATATTATATAGAATTAAGAGTAACACGGACCCCTGGACACACTAGACGTGGTATCAGATCCCTTGGAGGAGTAAGCGTCTCCATCAAAAAATATCAAGAAAATGTCGTGTTATTTGCATTTAAAATGATAAAGAAACATTCTATAATATCGATTTTAAACTCATGTAAAAACATCTCTGCGTCGATGGCATCATCAGAAAAGAAAAATAAAGGATATGTTGTATTCAATATTGGTTTTAATAGTTACGACGCCACCTCGGTAAATGTGTAAACCGTGGTTTATCAACTATTTAAAGTATCCACGTTCCCAAGTTACAGTAGGCGTTGGCGCAATAAAGAACGGCATTAAATGATAATCCCATGTCATGATCACAAGCCCTGAACACGTCCTCTGTCTCTGTGGTATGGGAACAAAAGTAGGACTATTCCTGGTCGCCACAGAGACTCTAAAAACTAAAACAAACATCCACAACACTTTATCAGTTTGTTGTCTAAATATGGATGAAATATTGCCACAGCACAAACTCAGTCAAATCACTAATACGGTTCTGAGCTCCATGTTTCGCAATTCATTATCGGTCGCAGTAGCGGTCAATCTATATGTACATGTAGTTGTGTTAGAAAGTGCGCACGGGGAAGTCTTAAATAATTTTTATAGCTACCTTAGAATAATTCCTAATCGATAACATGCATATACGTTATAAACAAAAGCTTTTTGAAAATATCTAGATATAAGCCTTGATAACTGTAATCACTTCATTTTATTTTATTCATTCTTAAATAAATATTACGAATGTACGATTCTATATAAAGTTTTTACAACTACTCCCTGGAAAGGCAGAGTTTAAAACATAGAAGCAACTGATCATGAATTTCCAGATATCAATTAAATAAATGAATTGATAAAATTAAGTTATTTTGGTTTGAATGTGCTACAGCTGCAAATATATATATATATATATATATATATATATATATATATATATATATGTAAAAAATAAAAATGAAACACGAAGACGTTTAGTAAAGCTTTAGCGCTATCATTTCAAATCTTCAGAAGCTTTACATTTAGTAACATAGCGACGTTACGTCACAAACAGCTGTTTCATTTTTATTTTTTACCTATACTTTTACCGATCATTGCGAAAAGTAACTATTATATATATATGTGTGTGTGTGTGTATTTTAGTTATTGCTTTGTTTAAAAAGCGGCGTGCAAATCAGAGTTGCAGACATGCACAGTATAGTTAGTCCAGCAAATAATATCACCTCTATCATGTGACTTAGTTACGGGATGCCTTGCCACTGTATTCTATTTATAAACTATAAGACACATTAAGCACATTTCTTAAGCATGATTGGTTTCTGCAATCTACTGGAACTCAAAATCAAATAATAGGCATGTTTGCTTCATTTACATACCATCATGATGGTACAAATCGATATTAGATTCTTCAATGCAAATTGCCTTATACTCATGGGCGGATTTATAATTTCAATTTAGAGAGGCGTGAGGAAGGTGTTTGTTGATCCCCAGTTCGCGCTGATGTGGGTCTAGTGGCAAAGTTCCCGGAACGTCCAGTGTTGAACTGTATTTTGATAATGATTGATTGATTGAATATTGTTTTACGTCCCTCTCTAGAATATTTCACTCATATGGAGACGTCACCACTGTCGGTGAAGGGCTGCAAAATTTCGGCCTATGCTCGGCGCTTATAGCCTTTGAGCAGGGAGGGATCTTTATCGTGCCACACCTGCTGTGACACGGGGCCTCGGTTTTTGCGGTCTCATCCGAAGGACCGCCCCATTTAGTCGCCTTCTACGACAAGCAAGGGGTACTAAGGACCTATTCGAACCCGGATCCCCACGGGATTATTTTGATAATGAAATCTAGTGTAAAACTGATAATTTTCAAGTACACATGCTGCAATCTAATTTAGGAATAAATAATGTTTCAGTTTTAAAACTTCCTTCAGTCATGTTTGATAACGCTGTTGGCTGTGTCTAGCGTCGACTTAGTGACTTCCATATATGTTTTCTCTGAACTTCCTCGATATACATGTTGCAGCAATCGTAAGTGTAAGATCCTTTGAGGCGCAACTACTGGTTTTAAAATGATTAATGTTAAGTTCTGCTGCAATTTTAACCGGACACATGGATATTTCATATATTCATCATTTTATTTTTTGAAAACTCTCAAGTGCTCTTGCATTAAGGATAGTACATGTAATGTTTTTTTAACTGAGTATTCAAATTAAATTGGTTTTTTTAAAATTTTGTTTCCAATTTCAAATAAAATATTTCATATTGCAATTTCCGTGTGTTTCATGGAACTAGTTTAGAATATTGAATATTTTAGCGGTCGATTTGATACTTTGCATCAAAATTATCTGTTAACATTTTGTGACGTCTCTCCGAGTAACTAAATCTCGAATAGGACGTGAACGTAAACAAACGAACTAAAGACAAAACCAGAATCTACGGAATACCCACCTATCTAATAACTAAAGGCTATTGCAACAGTGTTTTCGATCTTCCTAGGTCGGCGCGGGTTCGAATCCTGCTCGCGCCGGTAAGTGAGAAAGTTTCCCAGTTTACTTGCGGAAGGTCGGTGGTTTCTTCCCAGGTACATTGTATCTGGGTTCTCTCTTCCACCAATAAAACACTGGGCACCACCAAATAACTGAAAAATTGTTGAGTGTGGCGGAAAACATCAATCAATCAATCCTAGTAGGAATTACAGCGAAAAGGACAATCTCTACACAGTTGTCGTTCCTTACACCTCTAGCAACGTCGATTCAAGACTTGTATTATTACATAATCTCTGAAATAACATGACAAGTATGTTGATATATACTGTACCATGAAGAGCATGTCAGTGATAAACAAAGTAAGAAGAAGTTTCAGAATGTTTAACAGTGTGTATAGCTTACAAAACACAACTCTGGGGAGAGATGAGAGATCTCACTGCGGGTGTGACGGGTCAACAGGAGATGCTTATTCCTACTACACATTGGTGTTTCTAGGGTTCCGAGTTTGACCTACTCTCAATTTGGTATTTTTCAGATGGAGCTTGTGAGTTATAAGATTTGATCACTGTTCGTTATCTTCACCATTTTTTCATGTTCAATATCACTCCAGTTCCCAAAGGGAAATTGTGTCTGTATTTTAATTACTAACGAAAAGTAATCTGTATCACTATTTTGATATAATATGTGTATGACTGCGGGGAAAACAAGACAAAAATGAAATGCCAGTACAAACATTATAGAATAAATGAAAGTTTCAAAATAATTATTTTCACAAACAGAAAGCAGGACAGCACTGTAAATTGGTTGCATGATCCGGGCTACTTTAACGCCCACTCGTAATAAAGAGGCCGATTAAGACTAAGATTTGATAAAGTAGGTAAAAACACGTGAGTAGAGAGCCAATAGATAAGAAACGATCGTAGATTATATTTAATGACCGTTATACAAGAAATAATTCTGCTAACAACAATATTTTAGACATATATATGCCTCCCGTGTAGCAATGTTGAAAAGGGTTAACTTAAAAATCTTAAAAGTATGGCTGAAGGTCTTAAAGTCGTGCGTGCCCGGTCGTCGTGCGCCATTTTGTCTGTTGTCATTGTCGGGGCGCGTGCTTAAATATTACGTCACGAACAGCTGATTTTCCAAGAAAATAGAAGAGAACGTCTGTATTTCTACACAGATTGATGTATGCGAAACAAACAGGTAGGAATGATAACAATACAATTATACACCCAAAATACCCGCCTTTTTCTCCTGTCTGTGAAAGTATATGTCGACATACCAAGCACATGGTTAATTAGCATAACCCAATTTTAAGGTTACTATGTAGTTTCGATTGTTTATGAGGCCAAGCATTTTAACTTATGGTGTATTGAAAAGTTGTTTGTTTTGGGAATTAGTGTGTAGTAATTGTGATTAAAGAATGGTGATTTAATTCATAATTGCCAACGAATTAATCTACATATATGTAATAGTATGATCTAGCAATGTACATCAATCTACCATGTGTATTTAAATATTGTTATACCTATGAATAAATCAAACCTTTAAATGTAGGAGTATTGATGATTGGTTGTTTCACGTCCCGTCGAGAATTTTTCACTCATATTGAGACGTCACCAGCTGTAGGTGAAGTACCACATTTAGACCTATGCCTAGCGCTCAGGGCCGTAGCAGTAAGGGTTCTTTAGCGTGCCAACGCCTGTCGCGACACGGGACCACCGTTTTTTAATGCCATATCCGAAAGACCGGTGATTCTCACTTTTAAATGCCGAGGGTTTGGCGAAGGAACAATCACTACCTATTTTAACGTCTTGGGTTTGACGCGGCGGGGCTCGAACTCACGACCTCCCGGTTACGAGCGAAAGCTACCGTTCTTGGAGTATCTTGATTAAAATCATTAAAGATTTTGTAACCAGGTGAAATGATATTTTTTAATTTGAGGTTAGTCATATATGTGAAGTAATAAAGTCATCACTTTTAGTGCTTTTTAGACTTCAAAGAAAAAATCCCATATGTTAGGTTGATACAATACAATTCTAGTCGACTTATGAATGTCTATATCTGGCTGTCAGGGAATATGGGTTCTATTGTCCGTAAGGCAGGAAAAAAATATAATGTCCCCGTCCAAACACTACTTGACCGTGAGAAAGGGAAAGTTGGTATGGAGAAGGTCACTATAGGACCAACACCTTTATTAGGACAGGGAGAGGAAGCCATGCTAGTGTCCCACTAGAAGGAAATTGTAGCACTGGAGTATGGATACATACGACAAGAAGTAAAGAACATTGCATCGGACTAGGCCATTCAACTTGGGGGAAACTGGACAACAGAAACCCTCACACATAAATGGTTTACAGGATTGATGAAGCGGTGGCCAGATTTGAAGGTTGTAAAGCCAAGAGCCTTAGAGTACCAACGAGCAAAATCAGCAAATCCAGGAAATGTGAAAAAGTACTTTGACGAACTTTCAACTATTCTCAACAGATGCAGCTTCTTGAACAAACCACATAGAATTTTCAACATTGATGAGAAAGGAATTACCCTTAATCATGTACCTCCTCATGTGGTACCTGGCACCGCACAAACTCCACAGGCAGTTACAACAGGAAACTCCTCTACAGTCACTATATTGGGATGTGAAACTCCTCTACAGTCACTATATTGGGATGTGAAACTCCTCTACAGTCACTATATTGGAATGTGGTAGTGCCTCAGGGGTTGCCATTCCACCATATTTTGTACTTTCCGGAATGCGCATGATGACAGAGTTGATGGAAGGCGCAACACCTGGAGCAACTGGTGATGTATCAAAGAGTGGTTGGTCCAACTCCGTTATTTTCCTGCAATACTTACAGCACCACTTCTATCAACATGTTCTCGATGGGCTGAATGAACCAGTTTTGGATGGACACAAGTCCCATGTTTCTGTTGCTACAGTGGAATGGGCCAAGGAACACAATGTCATACCGTATGTACTACCAGCACACACGGGGCATATTCTTCAACCCATCCCCTCAAGAAAGTTTATAACAATTTGTGTCATAAACAGATGAGAGAAACATCAACAGTGATAATGAAGCAGGAGACCTGCTCACCGGCATGTCGTGCATATACCAAAGCTCGATCTCAGCAGAATCCCTTCAGTCTGCCCTCCTTAAGTGTGGGATATATCCATATAATGCTGATGTAGTCCCAGCAGAAGCCATAACACCTTCATGATATAAGTGTACCAAGTTTGATGTTTGTCGTAGACAGGGTTCACAAGACATTGAGCAGACAAAATAGTTTCCTACGTCCAGATTAGTTTCACCCTTGACCATGTGATCTTTAAAATCAATAGGGACATCTACTACTTAGGATGTATTAATGTACCAAGTTTGATGTCTATCAAGCAGAGGGTTCTCAAGACAATATATTCCTATGCCCAGAACAGTTTGACCTTGTGGCCTTAAATCAATAGGGTTCATCTTCTCCTTGGGTATAAGTGTACCAAGTTCGATATATATATAAAGCAAGGGATTCTCAAGATATTCAATCTCATTAAAATTAGATGTTAGATCTGCTCACATACTCGTTTGTGTAGTGATTATGTGAGCGGATCGAATTTTAATTAGATTGCAAGATATTAAGCAGATAATATCTTACTTTGTCCATTTTCATCCTCGACCTCGTGACCTTAATTTTATTAAGATAAATCTACTCTTTGGGGGATACCAGTATAACAAGTCTGATGTCTGCCAAGCAAAAGGTTCTAAAGCACTAAGTTGACAACGCTTGGTCTATACGTTTTGCAAGAGGGAATAAATAGTTTGCCAATACAACCTATCCTTAGGTCAAAAGCTGTCCGACTTGTTTCATACCGATTGTTAGGCCGTTCTTGGCACACTGATTTTGACTACGGATAACTCCGTTTACCTGATCAAGATATAGGGCTCACGGCGGATGCGACCTCTGGTATATATTTTGACTACGGATAACTCCGCTTACCTGATCAAGATAAAGAGCTCACGGTGGGTGTGACCTCTGGTATATCCAGGAGTCCGTGTTTGTCCAACTCTCTATTTTTGTAATTGCTTATAGGAATTACGAGATTGATCACGGTTTGTTATCTTCACCTTTCATTCAACACTGCACCAATACAAAATTGTATGATGCCAAGGACAGACAATGGACAAAGTGATCCATAAGTGTCATTAAGCTTCATGGGCGGCACAAATTTCAAACTGATCTTCCACCAAAATTTTGTACCGTTCGCGGTGGTTTTGTGGTTTTTGAAATAGGCCGCTCAATTAGCATCCGGGATCGATTCCCGACCCCGCGTCAAACCTAAGACGTCTTAACATAGGTAATAATAATCTCAAACAAGATTCGTCGAGGCTGGATATTTGGACTGATGAGGCGCCTCTTCTTAATCTCGTACCAGTGTCATACAAAGTGATTCGGGAAATCTTGCCGAAACTTCGGCCGCTTAATGCAATTAAAATGGATTAAATTGAATTTCTCAGTTAGTGAGAAAGTTTCCTAGTTTACTTTCGGTTGGTCGGTGGTCTCTTCCCAGGTACATTGTATCTGGGGTCTTTCTTCCACCAATAAAAACTGGGAGCCACCAGATAACTGAAAAATTGTTGAGAGTGACGGAAAACATCAATCAATCGGCGCCGCCACACGATGTCACGCATGACCGCCACTCTGAATGAAGCGATCTTATAACTCTTGTAAAGTTCACGGTCTACAAGTTCGTAGGTTCATTACTTCGACGACCCACATGACCGAAGGTCCAGTAGTTCGATTGCCTATTAGGAACAAAATGTAACATGAATGAATTTATATGCATATTTTCAATGTTTTATTATATATATTTACCTGTCTCTGACATTGTACTACCTTCTTTTAGTTGTTTATTTACACGCAAGTCTTATTTGACAGTTCATGCATACCCACGTGTTCAATCATCCAAACAATCTTTAACTCTCGTAAACTTAATTCTCATTGGATAATTATCCCGAAATACATAATTTAACCTCTATGGGTGGTACTAAAATACAGGTAAAGTGCATACCCTTAGTATTATATTCAATATATTCAAAGTTATGATTTTCTATTGTCCCAATTTAGTATTTCCCAGAATTTCGTTAGTCAGTTGGGGGACTTAGAAAGCATTAACTTGCTGTAAGTATCTCACTTTAGATTCAGGCTTATTAGGTATGTAGCAGGTTGCACCAGTCCTTGTCTTTCTCTGATGGTCCCTGCTAAATTATTGTAGACACCAAAACTAATAGTTAGGAGTTAAATAAATACATGATTTAAATAGGGTTTTAATCAGACTGCATTACAGCTGACTCAAGGTATGAAATACGGCAGATATTAACATACTCGAAAATAAGATCAAACATAATTCAAATGTAAAAGAACCTGGGAAATAATCAAAATGTAGGTGCATGTGACCAGTTATATATCAAAAAGTGTCAAAATGGTCAAACCCTCCTATTACAAAAAGTGGTGTCGTTAGGTACCGAGGATTTAATTCTATTACAAAAAGTATTGTGATAAGGTATTTCCACCCTCCTGTGACGTCATAAGATTTTTGCAAAGTCAATGATTTAATAAGATTTATGCATGACAGGAACATAAATTTTGTTGGAGTCTTTTTCAATAGTCATTGTAAAAAAGCTTGTTAACCATAAAATATTTCAAAAGTCTAAGTTATATATGAATAATCAATTATATGTTTCAAAATATTGAATCCAAGGGCAATAACTTTGTTTTTATTAAATTATTTATCAATTCCATTATGCGATAGATTTCCTTTATTTTTACACAAATATTTTGTAAATGTTTTCAAGAAACAGTTTTATGAATACTATTATATTGTTACAAAACTAGATTTTCTGAAATTGTTATGATGCTGTTTAGAAAAATTGCAATTTTCTGACGTTAAAAACAGGTATATTGTGCTAATTGATTTTTTTTTTTTTGTTAATACCGCAACATATTTTATCATTTTTATTTGTTACTAAGATATATCATTTGAAGAATCAACAATCAAATATGAGATTGAGGCTATAATTCTAGACGGGTGGAATTACCATAAAGGCCCATTGGAACATCTTGGTTTCGTTAAATTCTAGATTTCGGAATAGTGGACTTTCTACTGAGTGAAGCTTTCAAAAAGGTGATGGTAACGAATCCTAAATCCTGTAAAGAAGCTGGACAAAACTGTTAGATGTTCAGACTAGTGGACCTTCGGATTAGTGGGTGGTCACCTTTGTGAATAGTTTTGTTTGTTTAAGTACCTTGGAGAAATTTTCGCGGATTGAAAGAAGATTTGTAGGTGAAATATCACAAATTTAGACCTATGTTTAACACTCAGGGCTGTAGTAGTGAGTGTTCTTAAACGTACCAACGCCTGTCGCGAAACGAGACCTCCGTTTTTTAGGTCATATTTGAAAGACCCGTGATTCTCACTTCTAAATGTCCTGTGGAGATCCGGGTTAGAATAGTTCCTCAGTACCCCTTGCTTGTCGTAAGAGGTGACTAAATGGGGCGGTCCTTCGGATGAGACCGTAAACACCGAGGTCCCGTGTCACAGCAGGTGTGACACGATAAAGATCCCTCCCTGCTCAAAGGCCGTAAGCGCCGAGTATAGGCCTAAATTTTGCAGCCCTTCACCGGCAATGGTGACGTCTCCATATGAGTGAAGTATTTTCGAGAGGGACGTTACACAATCAATCAATCACTTCTAAATGCCAAGAGTTTGGCGAAGGAGCAATCACTACTTAAAGAGGGTGTTGCACCGAAGCGGGAACTTCCCCTAATCGGAGTTCCGTGCCAGCACTCGTGACGTAGAATGACCCTCATCCATATTTATATGCAGTTTAAATATATGTGTACTTGTAGAATAAGATGATATGTATTCCAGTAGCAAATTGCTATGGCGAATCAATGTTTTCAGGTGTATATATTTTGTAGTCAGAGTCATGTACAGATGTTTGTTGAAAATAATACATACTAGTATAAAGGTTTTAGGCTGTAGTAGCATAGACTATTAAATATCTGCATACTCAGAAGAAAAGAAAGACAATTTAATGTTCATGATTTCAAACATGGTGTGACCGGTCGACAGGATTTGCTTACTCCTGCTAGCCACCTGATCCCACCTCTGGTATATCCAGTGATCTGCGTTTGCCTAACTCTCTATTTTGTATTGCTTATAGGAGTTATGAGATTGATCACTGTTCGTCATCTTCATCTTTCATTATGTCTAGACTACATGTATAATGTTTTGACACTTAAATGTATTCAGGTTGACAGACGTCAAACTTGGTACATCTTAAGGAGTAGATGACCCCTATTGATTTCGAGGTCACATGGTCAAGGGTCAAACTGGACATAAGAATATACTGACCACTCGGTGTTTAGAGAACCCTTGATAGACATGAAACTTGGTACACTGTACTTCAGGAGAAGATTACCCCTACTGAATTTGAGGTAACATGGTCAAGGGTCACACTGGACATAGGAACATATTGTCCATTCATTATCTTGAAAACCCTTTGCTTAACAGACATCAAACTTGGTACACTGGTACATGTTCGGGAAATGACCCCGATTGATTTTGAGGTCACATGGTCAACGATCAAGGGTTAAACTGGACATAGTAATGTATTGTTTTCTATATTTTAAGAATTGATTGCTTGATTGACACCTAACTTGGTACACTGGTACAACATAAGGAGTAGATGACCCCTATTGGTTTTTAGGTCACTTGGTCAATCCACTCTTGACATAGGAAGATTTTGTCTGCTCAATATTTTGAATTGGTGATACTACTATCAATTACATGATGCATGTGTATAGTCCTTTCCAATTTTGCACGAAGGGGGGGGGGGGCATATATAGTTTTCAAACATCTCTTGTTGTGTCTGGATCACACTGCATCCCGTGGGGATCCGGGTTAGAATAGGTCCTCAGTACCCCTTACTTGTCGTAAGAAGCGACTAAATGGGGCGGCCCTTCGGGTGAGACTGCAAAAACCGAGGCCTCGTGTCACAGCAGGTGTGGCAAAATAAAGTTCCAACCCTGCTCAAAGGCCGTAAGCACCGAGCATAGGCCTAAATTTTACAGCCCGTCGCCGCTAATGGTGACGTCTCTATATGAGTGAAAGATTTTCGAGAGGGACGTTAAACAATATACAATCAATCAATCACACTGTACATATGACCTTGAAGGAAGGACATTTGCCCAGTGAACGTCGTGGTCAAAACAGTAATGTAGAAGCCCATTTTGCCACAAAGTTTCTTTAAGGAATCACCGTATAGTTTGTTCGGTACCTGAGGTTATTAACTACAAATGGAAAATGTGATATTAACTTGTATAACGACTACCACGCGTATCATTGTAGTTAGAATACAGATACCATTAAACTAGACTGATTCCTTGTATGAAAACATAAAATCAGCATGTCCAAAATATACCCCGATACTCCTAGGCACCAGATCCCATATCTGGTATATCCAGGGGTCCATGTTTGCCCAACTCTCTATTTTGTATTCCTTAAAGAAGTAATGAGATTGATCACTGTTCCTTATCTTCACCTTTCATATTGAAATGCACTGGACATTCCAAGTTGATTTCCCCATTCATTTGCATGAACTGAGAAATTTAAATTTGTAACTTGTAGAAAAATTAACACATTGGCACTTCAAAGGGATATCACAGAGAAAACAGATGAAAGTGTAAATATTTTTGAACAAGCAGTGTGTTATGAACCATGGTCATGATCTCTAACTTGCCCCATCTCGGGGGTATCTATTAAAAATTGTAGGTGTTATGTTCATTTTATATACACACCTAATTCTGGAGTCAACACAATATTAAAAAGCCCATGCAGTATACCAGGGATCCCCCTAAGCTATTGTACATTCATTACACGTGAATTACATTTTCAGTGGGTTTTGTTTTCAGAAAAGAAAAGGTCACATCGAAGATATTGCACTTCAGACTTCTCGTTCTTGTATCAATACACGTGGAGTAGTAAGTAGGTTGGGCAAGCTGATGACGTTTTAATTAAATGGAAAAAAAACCCACTATTGACGTCGAATCCTATATCCAATATTTTTGAAGTTTCATTCTAATACACCGTATACAACACCACATTTCGGGGTGCGGAATTGTGACCTTAGGGGGTACGGAATTCGAAGCGTGTTGAGATATTTAGCTTGGTTACAGCTATAGAGATAAAACTAGTCTTATATTAACATACGACGGAACACAGTGATGTCCCCGCTTACTCTTACTTGTTTCCCACCTTGCAGTTTGTGCTAGAAATAGGTGAACACTTCAACAATATTCGGCAACTACACGGAAGGATGTAAATTTGATCAATATTTGGCAAAATTTTCAATTATGCTGCCACTCCACATAATATAACTAATGCGCATGGTTTCTGCACATAACGCTGTAGCAGATACTTCCATGATTTCCGAAATTTCACGTCAAATAAACGGTGAAAACTTCAATTTTAGTGTGTGCCACTAGGGGGTACAGATTTCGGTGGAGGTAGGGGGCAATGAACCAATCGTAATGTGATGAGTTTAAGAAAGTGTGATTTGGATTTGAGATTGATATCAAATCATCTTTGCGATGTAGTCATTCTTTGATTTGAAATGTCGCTTGTATATAAAAGGCAGTGGGTACATTAACATTTCTGATCAGAGAATTAGTTGCTATGTTCTTATATCATCAAGATGTTCAAAAATCGGTTTTCAAAACTGACGTCATCTAAGAAGAAGGAAATTGTTTTGGGTTACGATTATTGTGTCGTTGTCACGGAAAAGATATTTCACTGTATTTACATGTTAAAAGATTTGATATATGTAAATGAGAATATCAACGAGTAGCAAACTTTACTGATTAAAATTTACTTTGTTGTTTGTGATATTCAGACTTGGAATTTAATTTAGACTGTCAGTTCAATTATATTTGATTTTACTAGTAACTGCAGGGTGATGGCATGAAGAAAAAGCAAACTCTGTTTACACCTGCCGAAAAGAAAGTTACAACATACACGTACACCAAATTAAAAAAAAAAAAAAAAAAAAAGGCTTCAGTGGGCAATACAACCAAAATTTGCAATCAACAAAATGGGAATGGGCACTCGTCTTTATACAACTGAAAAAGATGTAGAGTGTTTGCACCAAAAGCCAGTCACAGTTTGCATGGAATACATATTTCTAATAATACATATCTCCTGTGACGTCATAACATTTCGCAAAGTCAATGATTTAATACGATTTATGCATGACAGGAACATAAATTTTGTTGGAGTCTTTTTTAAATGGTTATTGTAAAAAATCTTGTTAACCATAAAATATTTCAAAGGTGTAAGTTATATTAATAATCAATTATATCTTTCAAAATATTGAATCCAAGGGCAATAACCCTGTTTTCATTGAATTATTTATCAAGTCCATTATGCGATAAATTTCTTCTTCTTTTTTCACAAACATTTTGTATATTGTTTAATGAAACAGTTTCATTAAATTGTTATGAATACTATTATATCTTTTAACCAGTTTTTGTGAAATTTTGATAATACTGTTTAATGAAAATTGCAATTTCCTGACGTTGATAACAGATATATGTGTACTTATTAATAAAAAATTATTAATACCGCAACATACTTATTTTATCACTTTTATTTGTTACTAAGATACATTATTTGAAAAATGAACAATCAAATATAAGAGGGGTGAATTACCTTAACCCCTTCTCTACCGTACCGGTCAATTTGACCGGTGGCGCGTAAAAACGGGACAGCGCAAAAGGAGTGCCTCTAAATCTTTCAAACTACGGTCATAAGATATATGATCTATATATCATATTTTTGGAAATTTTCTCTATTTTTTAACTATGTAAAAATCAGTTAAGTAAATAAAGCTATTAAATTAATAAAAGCATTTAAAGCGAAAGATGGCTTCGTCTAAATATGACGCAACACTTTGTCGCAAGGCCATTTTCCCCCTCGATACGATTTTTTTAATCTCCCGTATGAATACACTATTTTTTTTTTATATTTTTGAAAAGCATATATTCCCTGCTTTCAGAACATATAAAAATTATTTCTAATGCCTGGCAAAGTTACAAGAAAATAGCTATTTTTTGCACATGTACGCTTTCTTACAATTTTATTTCTCAATGTTTAAACAGATCGGCGTTTTACCAATATTCATATATGGAAATAGGGAAAAGTAAATACAGCCTGTAAAAGTACAGGAAATTTTCTTTTTGATGGGCCCTTATTCGTGTTGTAATTCTTGTTAGTTTTTATATTACGATAAAATGAAATTGGGACATGCTGCGCGGTTTTCTTTAAAATTAGCGATAAAACGTCGGTGCTGAAAGCGATCGACGCGCATCGCACAATAAAGTAGTGAAAACTATTTGTATTGTCCTCTGTTGGTAATATGAGTACTTTTTGATACACTAAAACAATATACATATATGTATGAAATAATCAGCCAGGTATTCTCTGCTTTAAAAAAAAAAAGAAGTATAAAAACCATTATTGGTAAATAACAGTTACACCACCTACTTGTATTGTAACTTCATAAAACATCTAATGAGAATGTTACGTCGGTAGAGTGAATAAATAAATACTTCAAATTCAGATATAAACGTTATGTAATATTTATTCGGTATAGAAATAATTTTTTTCTGCCAAACAAAGAAAACAAAAAGACCAGTCTGCATATTGTATATATAATACTTAGAAAACACAATCTGTTAGGAAAGCATATATTGCATTATTGTATTATCGTAATAATAGAATTTACTACCGTAATTTGAGGTTTTTCTTCATATTGTAACAGAAATAAAAACAAAATGTGTGTTTGGGACAAAAGGTGTGGGGGGGGGGGGGGGGGTAACATCAATCAAAATCTGGTTATGACAGGCTATTGAAAAAGCATTTAATTATATGATCCATACATGCTGGTGTGCTATGAGCTGATGGGCATGTGCCCACTTCTTGCTTAGATTTTCTCTAATTTCGAGTAAATCCACACCCCATCAGAGTAGTACCATGCCAGGGGATTTAGACACTGTGTACAATGAAGAACCAATTCAATTCTACTTTAAATCTGGGGCCATTCAATTTCCCTCAGAGGCACAATATTTTCGCTGGACACTGTATATTTTAATCTGAATTTCTTCAGTATTTGCTCCCATTGTATATGTTGGGCATAATGCTAACACCTCCATGATGTATAGTGGGTTTTTTTCAATACGCACTCTGCTACACTCGCAAAGAATAATAAAATATTCCATTCATTTGATTTCTAACATATGTATGTAAAACTTATACGGTACCAATTTTGATGCACCAGATGCGCATTTCGACAAATAATGTCTCTTCAGTGATGCTCAACCGAAATCTTTGAAATCCGAAATAACTATGTATGTAATCCTTTACCAAATAGCACTTCAAATATAGGACATCTCTATCTTTAAATAAATATGATCAGTACTTTCGTGCGAAACCGTCCCTTACTATCATGAAGTTTATATTCTGCTTTAAAACACAAACCAATAATTCTTAATTGTATTTTTTCATCTTTAAAAAGGTTATTGACATCCCAATATTTAGTGGGAAGCTTCCGGGTATCTTCCACTAGTGACAGTCTACTGGCAAATCCAGACATGCATTGGAAGTATGTTGATGTGGAGTACAAAGGGACACCTGATCCAAGAACTGTGGCATTTCATTCGGAGTGACAACCTGGCATGCAGTTGGTATGACTCTTTGAGGTTGAATATAGGGTTAAATCCGTATACATTTAGTTAACATTCAAATGAATCCAGATAATACATTCACAAATGGAATCATGGCATTATGGTACACTAATATGCGTGTACCATTTTACTGTTTATCGTTGTATTACTAGGTATCACATGCATACAAAAAGAGACAAAACACGGAAAATCATTATTCTTTTTCTAATTATAAGGTATGATAAGTGTTTTAAATGCTGACAAATAAGGTATGATGGCCAATACTGATTTTATTTGCATTTTTATTTTCAGATATGGGACCTGATTATTCAGAGAATTGCAGATTTTATGAAGCTGTTTTTTGACAGAAGATTTGGTTTTCTCCATCTGTGTTGCCACCAACCATTATGCTGTGATGGTCATATCTAGGGGGAAGGATTGTCATATGCTTCCCAAGGAAGTTCGAAGCCTCTCACTGAAGAGGAACTGTACAGGTATTACTAGTTTTAAAGTACCTATATTGTGACAGTGATTTCCAGTTTAAAACGAATAATAAAATGCATTTTATAAGATTACCTTTACCAAAATTAATCTGGCTGTGCATCTAACGCATTTATTAAATGTGTATTACAATTACCCCAGATAAAATTTTACAAGTAATTAAACGCATAATTTTCAGAGGGCGTTGATTATAGAAAACATTTACAGAGCCAATTGAGTATTCAAGAGCTCTGAGAATACATCAGTATATTGGGGCTAAGTATAAACACTCTTTCTCTTTTTCTTCAGATTTTTTGGGCATTATCTTATACATGTCTGCTGAGAAGTTCCAGTCGATAGACAGATATTGGTCAACGCACGCCCCTATCGGAACAACCTAGTATCAAGAATTATGTCTAGAAATATGTTTTAAGAGGTTGAATATAAGAAGAACAATTTTTATTAAATATAATGCAAGTACATTTAAATTTAGTGATTGAAAGTAAGTACTTGAACATTCGTATACATGTACAATGAACTTGGGGAGGAAAAACGGGCATTATTTTCTCATAGCATTTGATATCATAATGGTGTTGTTGCCTAGCAACCAAATATATTTGAGTATAAAAAATTGATTTTTTTTAGATTTTGTTTTAATGTTGCAATATTTATACTATTTAGTGGGATACAATGGCAAAACGTCATATTATTAGAAAATGATGAATATGTATATGAAGTACGAAATTTTCATTTTATGACCTTTGACCTTAATTCTCTTCATTATATTTTTTGTT
Organism: Ostrea edulis; assembly: GCF_947568905.1. Taxonomy (NCBI): domain Eukaryota; kingdom Metazoa; phylum Mollusca; class Bivalvia; order Ostreida; family Ostreidae; genus Ostrea; species Ostrea edulis. The sequence continues at coordinate 80,146,208 of NC_079168.1, forward strand.
AAAAACCTTTTAAAATGATTAAGATCTAGTCAAAGATTATATTTTTAAAATAGTGTGACATTTACTAATCATCATGCAATGTAATTATGTTTGAATTGTGTCGAATGGATGTAGAAAGGCAAATTATGGTCGAAATTACACCATGAGTGTTGTTACTTAGCAACCAAAAATATTTGTTTGTCAATAAAATTGATTAATTTGATTGTGATGTTTTTGTAGTATTTCAAAAGACATATCAGCTCATACATTTAGAATTTCCTATTTTTGACTCGAATCCAGTGAGAGGGGTCGTAATATATATATTCCAGAGAAAAAAGATTGCAAAAATGTGCACTTAAATGACCTTTGACCCCGTAGAACTCTTTGGGGCATGGGATAACATGACAAACTTTATGAAAAAAATGTTCCCTGTCCAATTCGTAACAAAATTATATATCACATGCCTACCTAAAATCGTGATACATGCAGATGAAACTCGATTTAAAAATATTGTCATTTAGTCTTTAAAAACCTCTAAAATGTGCCGGTAGAGAAAGGGTTAAGTGGTAATTTAAGAGAATGTAAACAGAAAACATAACGGTAGGTATGACGTTGGAATAAATTCATTGCTGTGATACATATGTATTCTTTAGAAATAATTGAAATTTCATTAATAACCAATAACTTAGAGATTGGTTCATTGCCCCCTACCTCCACTGAAAGCTGTACCCCCTAGTGACACACACTAAAATTGAAGTTTTTATCGTTTATTTGACGTGAAATTTCGGAAATCATAGAAGTATCTGCTACAGCGTTATGTGCAGAAACCATTAGTTATATTATGTGGAGTGGCAGCATAATTGTAAATTTCACCAAAATATTGATCAAATTTACATCCTTCCGTGTAGTTTCCGAATATTGTTGAAGTGTTCACCTATTTCTAGCACAAACTGCAAGGTGGGAAACAAGTAAGAGTAAGCGGGGACATCACTGTGTTCCGTCGTATGTTAATATAAGACTAGTTTTATTTCTATAGCTGTAACCAAGCTAAATATGTCAACTTATCTAGTAAAACACGCTTCGAATTCCGTGCCCCCTAAGATCACAATTCCGCACCCCCAAATGTGGGCTTGTACACGGTGTATTATCAAAACTGCATCTGATATCAATCTATATTGCCACATACACTGATCTGACTTTTTATACGCCCGTCTTTAGACACTATACACGACCACTCCTCACGATAAATTAAAGACTAGACTTTTTGACATCATAGACAGTTGCTTCTTCAACAAAAACGGAAAACGGAAATATTCATATCTAGTGATCAGTCATTCAAAAACTTACTTTGTTAAACACCACTCTGATTCCACGCACAAGTACTCTGAAGTTGAAATAAAAAATATGTTAGAGTTCCTCATTGACAATATCTTCGTGGTCTTTGGTGGTCAGGTCTTCCAACAGTCTGTTGGAATTCCCATGGGCACGAATTGTGTTCCTTTATTAGCTGACCTGTTTTTATATTCATATGAAGCAGAATTTATTCAAAAACTTCTACTCGAGAAGAAAACAGCTCTCGCTGTGACCTTCAATTCGACTTTTAGATATATCGATGACGTTTTGTCTATTAACAATGATAGCTTTCATTCATATGTCGATTTGATATATCCCTGTGAGCTCGAAATAAAGGACACCACAGAGTCGTCCACTTCTGCTTCATACTTAGATATTTTATTGAAAGTAGACATTAACTGCAAACTAACAACTCAACTGTATGACAAACGGGATGATTTCAGCTTCTCCATCGTCAACTTCCCACATTTATGTAGCAATATTCCATTATCACCTGCATATGGTGTTTATATATCTCAACTGATTCGATATGCAAGAGCTTGTTCTGGGTATAGTCAGGTTTTGAATCGAGGTAAGCTACTGACAAACAAGTTGATGGTACAGGGATTTCAACAGTCTCGATTGAAGTCAGCATTTCGCAAATTCTATGGTCGTTATAACGATCTAGTTCGTCAATACGGCCTCGCATTGGGTCAAATGCTGTCTGACGTGTTTCATACCGATTGTTAAGACGTTCTTGGCACACTGATTTTGACTGCGGATAACTCCGTTTACCTGATCAGGATATGGGGCTCACGGCGGGTGTGACCGGTCAACAGGGGATGCTTACTCCTCCTAGGCACCTGATCCCACCTCTGGTGTGTCCAGGGGTCCGTGTTTGCCCAATTATCTATTTTGTATTGCTTGTAGGAGTTATGAGATTGATCACTGTTCGTTATCTTCACCTTGCATGGTACAGCGATGTCCGTCCATCCGTTCGAGGTTTTCTGTTTCTAATTTCATTTCTCCGTCACATGTCAAGCTGAAACTTGCTATGTAGCCTATTTGTATATCACTCCAGATAATCTTGTATTTTTTATCCATCTCTCCCCCTCTTTTAGGCGTTTTGCCCCTTTATTTGGTAATTATTATGTGCATGTGGCGAGAATTTTGATTTTCTTCAAATTTTGAGAAAATTACAGGTTGTTGAACATAGTTCGTTTTGAGGAAATATTACATAGAGAGTGCATCATTAATTTTGTCTGTTTTTCCTTCCACAGTTTTCAAGTGAGGACAGAGTATTTGTACATGTGGCAAGGATTCTCATTTCTTTAAATTTTTAAAGAAAACTGCAGGTTGTTGAACTTAGTCCATTTTGGGGAAACATTATATTAAATAAAGGACATGGTTTATCCTTGCAACTCCTCATAGTTTAGAAGCTAGGGTATTTGTAAATAATCTGAAGATGTGCATGTGGCAAGGATTTTGATTCTCAACAATTGCTATTTTTCTTTGACATTTTGAATATTTACAGGTTGTTGAATTTGGTCGAATTTGGGGAAATATTTTACACACAGAACTCTTGGTTTGTCTATCTACCTCTTGTCACAGCTTTAAGCTAAGACCCTTTATTTATACAAAGCAAAGAAAGTATGTCACAGCTTGATGATGGCTGGTACTACCTGAAGCAAAGTTCTACAAATTATGGCTTAAGAAAAACACTATGTAAGCATTTACACGGGCGTATCATGTACTTGTTAAGGGGTTACTACAGATAGCAGTGTCGGGTGTTTTAGAGGGGTAGGAGGTTTCAATGATCCCAATTTGTTTTATTTTTAAGGTGGTTCACTACACCCTGAAAGAGTTTATCAAATCGGCACGAAATTATGTCATCATGAATGATATGATGGTAAAAAAATACATAATTATGTGAATCGGCAAAAAAATATATATGCATTTTTGGAAGAAAAAACGTGATTCTCAAACATTTATTTCCATTAAAGGGACTGATTCACGATTTTCCCCAAAAATTTATTTTTCATTTTTAATGATCAAAATCTACTGTCTAATCTGTTTAAAAGATTTCACATAAAAAATAAGGTTATACATTATCACAGAAGCTCATTTTATAGAGTTAATTATTTGTTTTGTAAACAAAGATTGCGGTATGTTATTATTTACGAAATTTTAAAAAGAAATGGAAATCGATCTAAGTTTATTATAATTTTCACATTTCAAGCATTCTTCGGGTAAAATGTGTCATCTAAAAGTTAAAATGTGCAACTATGCAAAATTAAGATGCTTTATATTACAAAATTGATGTTTCACTGGTTTGTTTGTATACATAAAAAGACTCGAATCTTTGTTTACATAACACATTGATTGATTGATGGTTTCCGCCACACTCAACAATATTTCAGTTATCTGGTGGCGCCCAGTTTTTAACATAACATAACACATATTTAAGGCTAACATATATATTTTATTCTTGCATTCAGAAGGTCAACATGTTGGTTATCAACATTAATTGAGTTATACTTTTAATATTTAACATAAAAAATATTTTGTTCAAAAATCGTGAACCAGTCCCTTTAATATAAACAAAAGACACTGACGGATTTGAACAGATACTGGAGTTCAGTAACCCAATACCTTATTCACCAAATGCACGGTTAAAAGAATATCGTCTGATCAGTTTAATCAATTTTGGGTTGCGGGGATTGAAAATTATAAAATGTTTAAAGAATGTCAAAAATTTGAGGACTATATAGACATGTTAAATAATATTGATAGAATAAATCTAGCGAAATTTAGAACACGAAATCGTCGTTTAGGAAACTGGATCTTGGTCTTCTGTTTTTCATGAGAATAGGTTATGTCATTTGTGCAATTCCAATATTGCATTCCATATCTTTTTAGAATGTAAAATGTTTAAAAAAAAAATGAAAGGAACGAATTTTCATCTTCGTTCGGCGTCGTCCGTTAACAATTCTACGTTTTTAAATTCTTGAAAATTACAAGGCCAATCATACCATTCATATGTGGGTTTGTTATGAGTAGAAGAGGAATCCTATCGATTTTCGGGTCAAGAGTAAATCCACTCTGGACATAGGAAGACACTGTCCGCTCAATATATTGAGAACCCTTAGCTTGACAGACATCAAGCTTGGTACACTGGTACATCCTAAAAAGATTACCCCTATTGATTTTGAGGTGTCATGGTCAAAGGTCAAAATGGACATAGGAACATAGTGACCGCTCAATATCTAGAGAACCTTTTGCTTGACATACATTAAACTTGGTACACTGGTATGTCCCAAGGAGTAAATGACCCCTATTGGTTTTGAGGTCATATGGTCAAAGAACAAACTGGACATAGGAATATACTGTCCTCTCAATACCTTGAGAACCCTTTGTTTGATAGACATAAAACTTGGTACACTGATACTTCTTCAGGAGAAGATAATCCCTATTGATTTTGAGGTCGCATGATCAAAGGTCAAACTGGACATAGGTATATACTGTCCGCTCAATATCTTGAGAACCCTTTAATTGACAGACATAAAACTTAGTACACTGGTACATCTTCAGGAGAAGATGACCTTTGTTGATTTTGAGGTCACATGGGCAAGGGTCAAACTGGACTTAGGAATATAATGATTGGACAAGTATATTTTAAAAAATTCATGAAGAGATTTAATTGATTTAAACGTTGTGAATACATCGTTTTTAGATTGAAGTTATGCATTTCTTATTTTGAATTAGAATATTTAAAGTATTTGAAAGGTATGCTAATTTATATTTTTATAAAGGGGGGGGTCTCTTTATCTGGAGAAGACTGCAAAAACAAATTAAAAGGTGTGAATCAGACCTTTTACATACATTTTAGTCCTCCTACCGACGAAGTTGAATGGGACTTTAGGTTTGTGCTCCGTCCGTCTGTCTGTCCGTCAGTCCTGCAAATCAGTTTTCTGGGCATTTTTTACGTGCTTCCAGATATTCATTTGATATTTTGTACACTGCTTTGCCATAACAAGTTACAGATCAAATTCGAATTTAGTCTCGGTCCGTTGATTTTTCACTAAGTTATGGCCCTTGGACTTAGAAAAATAATATGAATTATCAGTTTTCTGAACTTTTTTGTATTCATTTGTTATTTGGTACATCTCTTTGCCATAACAAGTTACAGATAAAGTTCGAATTTCATCTCGGTCCGTTGATTTTTCACCAAGTTATGGCCCTTGGACTTAGAAAAATAGCATGAATTATCAGCTCTCTTTTGTTGTGCTTGCAGATATTCATTTGATATTTTGTACACTGCTTTGCCATAACAAGTTACAGGTGAAGTTCGAATTTCGTCTCGGTCCATTGATTTTTCACAAACTTGAATCTGCACTTTGTCAGGAAGCTTTTATATAAATCTCAGCTCTTCTGGCTCATTGGTTCTCGAGAAGATTTTCCCTATATATTTGTATGTAAAACTTTGATCCCCTATTGTGGCCCCAGTCTACCCCCGGGGGCCATGATTTGAACAAACTTGAATCTGCACTATGTCAGAAAGCTTTCATGTAAATATCAGCTCTTCTGGCTCAATGGATATAAGTTATGGCCGTTGGACTTAGAAAAATAGCATGAATTGTCAGTTTTCCTAATTTGTTTGTTGTTGTGCTTACAGATATTCATTTGATATTCAGTACATCATGATGATTGCTTTGCCATAACAAGTTACAGATCGATTTTGAAGTTTTCCTGGTCTAGTCTTTGTACCTGTATAGTGTTGATTTCCAACCATTCCTATCCTGCTTTCCCAATTTCCCCCTTTACATCATCATCATCGGCATTTTGATTAACGTGCAGGATTAGGTGCATCTTCCACAGCAGTGGGCTCCCTTCCAGGTAACTGGCTTGCTGCACGCATGGCAGACCTAACATTTGACTTCCAGGCATCTCTGTACAATGGGTCGACATCACCATCCGCACCCTTATGGGCAGAAAAGGTACAAAATTACGTCACCCTTATAAAGCATCTGGATCCGCCCCAGGGAAGTCTAATCCCATTGATAATTAAGGTGCGGTGGTTCCATTCTGGTTATGGTTGTGCATCATGTAGTGTGGGAGCTAAAATTCCAGGAATACAGAAGATTTGGAATAAAATCCCAATACAAAACTAATTAACCCCGCGCTAGGGCCGCGACCCCTGACTGAATTCAGCCCAACCCTAAAAGTCTCGAACTGGGACCATGAATTCCATGATTTTGATGGATACCCCGGTACTCATTTACATGCACCACTATGCGCTCAAATTGTTTACACGGTAAGGAGTGTACTGTTTGGAGATTTAACTCCCCCCCCCCCCCCCCCGATAAGACCCCGAACTGGCGTGGATCTTGAGATTCACTTTATGTATCACCTCTATGATCATATATTTTATTGCAAAATTGATAAAACTTGAGTTTGTAATGTATAGAGAGACATACAATATGTTCAAATGTTTTCAAAAGACGGCGAACGAGAACGGATCGAAATAACCTAGAAACTTGGGAAATATCAGTGATGAGGATGCACCAGGTCATGCTTGGCATAAATGTTGCTTATGACCACATAGTATGTCATCAACCTTTAACAATGTTATTCAGCCTAGGTGAAGGTCATCAGAAAAAAGTGTTAAAATTATGTGACCCACGCCATGACTTTGTAACTGCGAAGTTGCTTACGGCCAACCGGTAAGTTGGCACCTTGAACTATAATCATCTAATCAAGATAACGACCTAAAAGAAATAATTGTGTAAGATGAAATTTTGTTGTGGAATAGTTTATAATTCTTATAGAAAATATAAGATTTCAGAAGAGTATGGCAAACACAGAATACTGGCCACATCATAGAAGGGATCCGGTTTTTAGGAGGAGTAAGCAGCCCTTGTTCACCGGTCACACATGCTGTGAGTCCTATCTTGATCAGATAAACAGAGTTATGTAAGGTTGTGGTATAATCAGGTGACCCTTAAGGCCCTAGAGCCTCTTGTTACATGTGCTTGGCTAGCAAATAATTTCCACCATCATCATTCCACTATTTATTTGATGAATGAAAATATTACACATGTCGAGAGCTCACATTCCATGCACATGCGGTTTTTGTCTGTAGTAGACTTCTAGTTCTTACAGTCTAAGGAATGCGTCGCAGCCTTCACAATATCAAGTATTTAGGAAATAAAAGCCAAGTTTCTATTAACCCAAGGTTAAACAGATTAAATCCTGATTCATGAGCATTAAAACTTATGAAGACAAAGAATGCACGACCAGCACATTCCATCATTCGCCTACAACATCCATATGGAGAAAACGCCATTCCAAGAGTTCTATTGTCCTAATATGGAAAATACCTTTTGCTGCTTTTCGGAAAATTATTTCTTGTGGCAAGACACTTGATAATGTGTAGTGTTTTGTTGAGAAATAATCCTTTTTTCATTTCAATAAGTCATTGAGACACTTCAAATTGATCGCAAGTTTCAACGGAAGACGTCATAATTTGTTTTTTGTTCCTTGTAATACCGATTGCTTTTCTTCCTGAATTTGAGAGGCAGTATATCATAACTTGACTAGATTGAGCACGGGGGCAAGAAACGTTTCTTTAAAGTGAATGATCAAATCTAATTTCTAGTTCGAGTGGATGTTTTAATGAATGCTCCAGGGCAGTCGACAGGGGGCACGTCAATATAGAATGTTGGTCATTTTTCACAAGTAACTAGAGTTTTTAATTCAATTACTCTATTTACTCGGAAGAACGCCAAAACAAGGAAAACAACAACAAAACTACTGTAGATAACTATAATCTTTCTGTCGTAAAATAATCAATGCTCTCTCTCTCTCTCTCTGATTTATTATAGTAATGACTTTGATGCAGTGACTACGTAGTAACACTGTACATGTAGCACGTCTAGTAGTAAAAGATGAGATTTTTTTCCTCTCTTTCTGTATACATTTGTACTATTAAGTATCATTCTTAAACAAAGGGGAAGCCACATACCATGTGCGCTATGTAACGGTCTTTTAGTTCAAGAACGATAATTTATTATTATAATGATGTATATCATATACAGATGAATTATGAGACAGTCTCTGTAGTTCGTACAATATGTCAATTGTATGAAAATTTGATTGAATATTGTTTTCAACACCTCTCTTTGTCTCTCTCTCGATCGAGAATATTTCACTCATATGGAGACGTCACTAATGCCGGTGAAGGGCTGCAAAATTTCGGCCTATGATCGGCGCTTATGGCCATTGAGCAGGGAGAGATCTTTATCGTGCCACACCTGCTGTAACACGGGACCTCGGTTTTCGCGGTCTCATCCGAAGGACCACCCCATTTAGTCGCCTCTTGCGACAAGCAAGGGGGTACTGAGGATCTATTCTATCCCGGATCCCCACGGAATTAAAGTTTAAGTAATTACATAACATGATATATTTCATTAAATATCAATATGATATTTCAAAGGGTTTAATTTATCGTTCAACATAGTCTTTGAATTTATGGATCACCCTGCATAAAAATAAACCATGATGGCTCATAGCATCGGATACCGCGTAGCTATGTTACAAATAATGGTTATTTAGAGTAACCAGAAATACGTCCTTGGAGCAATCGTAATTACAATATATGAAAGGTGAAGATAACGAAATGATCAATCTCATAACCCCTACAAGCAATACAAAATAGATAGTTGGGCAAACACGGACCCCTGGACATACCAGAGGTGGGATCAGGTGCCTAGGAGGAGTAAGCATCCCCTGTTGACCGGTCACACCCGCCATGAGGCCTATATCCTAATCAGGTAAACGGAGTTATCCGTAGTCAAAATCAGCGTGCCAAGAACGACTTAATAACAATCGGTATGAAACACGTCAGATAGCATTTGACCCAATGATAGGTTGTATTGACGAACTAGATCGTTATAACGACCGTAGAATTTGCGAAATGCTGACTTCAGTCGAGACTGTTCAAACCCCTGTACCATTAACTTGTTTGTCAGTAGCTTACCTCGATTTAAAAACTGACTATACGCAGAACAAGCTCTTGCATATCGAATCATGACCTTTTTGGCTGCCAGTGGAAGAGAAGACACCCTGTCCGATCAATGCACGTAAGATAGTGTCAAATAAAAGAGATGAGATGGGTTTTGAGGTGAAGAGACTGTAATTACTTGGAAAATGTGCCCCGAAACGGGGACACCTTGTTTAGGCCAATTCAACTTAATTAGTAGATTGCCGTCCAGGGTCACCAAGAATTATGGGGCGGGTGGGAGGATTTTATGTTTTTTATTTTTATTTCCTGAGAAAAATATTAATGACAAATGGGTTTTTGTCAACAGAAGTGCATCATTTAATGCCAGATGGATATCAATCTATACTTATTTCGCAGACGAATTCAAGGTCAAGCTTTAATTTCAAACAACAACAAAACATACGAAACTTCTTCAAGATATTTAGATAACTTTAACCTTGCAATTAACTTTTGAACTTTTTGTGCTAGAGCTTTGATATTCCACATGAGTATTCCTTGTGACAAGACTATTCCGTGGGTACCAACATTTTTTACCTTTGACCTAGGAGTTTGGCCTACCTTTTGAAAACTTTAACATTGCTAATAACTTTTGGACAGTAAGTGACGGAGCTTTCATATTTCACATGAGTATTTCTTTTGAGAAGACCCTCCGTGTGTACCAAAATGTTTGACCCTTGACCTTGGAGTTTGACCTTTTTAAAAAATTGATATTGGTCATAACTTCTTAATGGTTAATTTATATTAAAGCTTTCATATTGCACATGAGCATTTCTTGTGGCAAGACCTTGTGACATTGGCCATTATCAGGGGCATTTGTGTTTCACAAACACATCTTGTTTCAGATTACTTTCTTACTAAAATTATTTCTTGACTAAATAATATATATGATATAAATTTAAAACGTTTCAGCATCAAAATATCATTGTATGCAAGGTGAAGATAACGAACAGTGATATATCGTCCAAATTCCATCCATTTTATACCGCCGCGGGGTCTAGAGGTAGAGCGTTCGACCCGCATGCGGAAGGTGGGGGCTCGAATCCCAGCCGCGACAGACCTAAGTCGTTTTTTAAAAAAGTAGTGACAGTTCCATAGCCAAACGCTCGACATCAGGTGTGAATGTCACGGGTCCTCGGAGCTGACCTTAAAACGGATGTCTCGTGTCACAGTAGGTGTGGCACGCTAAAGAACCCTCACTGCTCAATGGCCGTACATGTAAGCGCCGAGTATAGGCCTAAAAGCCCTTCACCTGTCTTGGTGACGTCTCCTTATAAGTGAAAAATTCTCGAGAGGAAGTTAAAAAGATACAATCAATCAACCACCCATATTAGATTTCTCTGACCAGTGTGTTAATCCTCCTTAGCGTGTGGCTACCAAAATACCAAATAAAGTAAAATTTAATGATTTCTATTTCAGTATAATATTGTATATATTCAGCATTTTCCACTGATTCAGTTTTCTCTGGATTCTTATTCATCTTTTTATTTTGTGGGTTAGAATAGGTCCTCAGTACCCCATGCTTGTAAAAGGCGACTAAATGGGGCGGTCCTTCAGATGAGACCTCTAAAACCGAGGCCCCGTGTCACAGCAGGTGTGGCACGATAAAGATCTCTCCACTGTTCGATGGCCACAAGCGCCGAGCATAGGCCTGCACTGTATCTCCATTCTCGAGAGGGACATTCAACAATATACAATCAATCAATCAATATTCAAGTTGTAATGGATAGAGAACAGATAAGGTCGGGCTGGTGAACCGCAGATCTCGAGTTCAAATCCCCCAGAGTTTTTATTCATATTGTGTTGAAACAATTTTTTTTGGAAAATCATATTTTCATCCCAATTTGTATATTTTTTGGCATATATATTCATCGTATATCATCATATCTTTTATAATTAAATCAATTCGTACTGATTTGAGAAACTATTTTTGGGTGTAGTGAGCCACCTTAATAGAACTATCGATAACCGATATCCTCAGGAGTTATGAGATTGATAACTTAGTTATTTTCACCTTTTCACAAGTTTCTAAATGGCTTGTGCTGAATATGTCACAGTTTTTTTTTTTTATAGAACTGACGAGTGATAAATTCACACCGGGACTGTTTGTTATAAAGCTCATAAATGACGAATTCACTCTGGGACCGTTACAATTGGGCGTTGATCTCATTTTAGAATCTCTTTTTCAATAATAAGGGTTAGAATACATTATGCTCTTCTGATGGATGTGAACTCCCTAAAGAATGCTCTCACTATATAGTAATATAGTTTTACAAACCCACTGATATTATTCCAGTGTATGCTTTCTTCATAGGCGTAAAACTAAGTATCTTTTTATGATTTTAAGTGCTGTTGCATAATGTTACAGAAGAGGATGGGTTACCGTGTACCTCGCCGCCCTAGTAACCAGACCCGACGTTTGATATAAAAAATATTTCTCACACTGTGACACATCATACAGATCATTCACAAGTTCATTCATCCACGACTGAAGCGCTGCCTACCGCCAGTTAATTCACAAATTCCAATCTGGTGACTGAGCTGTCCCAAATTAAGATTGAAGACTAAGTCTTTGTTGTGGTTTTTTGTTATTTTTAATATACATACTTCCCATGTTCCCATTACGCTGGATACGAAAACGAACTCGCGGTCCCCAAAGAATGTCGCCGTTTTAATTTTATATTATTAATTATTTACTTGTTTGCCCATCCGCCAGAAAGTACATCGAAATAATTCCCATGTTACTCGACAACGTTCGATTTTGATCGTAGGTGTATGTGCCTTGTCAATGCACGCACCTGCCAGATGGTACAAACGAGTTCGAAACGCTCCCATGACGATTTCAAAACGAACCAATATCTCTTAATTCTCTTTGGTAATCTTGCAAAGCAAAGAAATCATTGCTACAAATTTCATGGAATAAAAAAAAACCAGCATTTACAATAAATCGGAACTCAACGAGTGTTCAATTAAGCGTGGTAGATGAGGGCTGGGATAGTCCTTGGTCCTATACCGAGTTAAGCCTACCACGGCTTCTTAAAGTCCCGAGTCTCTCTTCTTTAATGCCGATATCTCCGCAAACGAGTAGCGAGAACTGTTTCTTGTCTAGATGTATCAAAATGATTCTAGAACATGGAACTGAATGTATTTCATTCTACTGAAATCTTTAAACCCCCAATATATTTTATTGTATTACCTAATTTATTTTTAAAGTATAAACACTTTCCAGCTGTTAAGGGAACGATTATTGTTTATTTTTCATTCACGCACAAACAGACAGTGCAAAGACCATTGTATGACGATGTGCTGTTTTGAATCAAATTTATAGTTTGAAAATGTCAATTACTGGTAACAACTTAGCTGACATGAAATGGTGTACAATTTAACATAAAACACCACATCGTCATGCCTGGGCTTATCGCGGGGGTCTAGTGGTTTCACATGCGGTAGATCTCGGCTCGATTCCCGATCCTTGTAGCCCCGTCAAACGAAGGACGTTCACCAAACACCCGGCAGTCCTACATCAGAAGCGACAGTTAGCGTGTCTTTCGAATTGGACCTTAAAATCACGTGATAAGATGAATTATTTTACATAAAGTCGGGCTTAACTAAATATTATATCTTATCACGGGGTTTCATAGCAAACGTTGGCACGATAAAGAGCCCCTGGAGCGTCATGCATAGGTCTAGATTTGTGGTAATAATAATAATAATAATGTCTTTTATTTAAACAGGATAACACAATTAGTTTAAAACTAGTTTACATTGTGGTCCTGAAAACATATATACAGACAGTAGTATTATACAGATACAATATAAAATAGTATATGAAGGTATGTTGTATATTAAACAGGCAGAAATCGGAAATATGCCATCAGCTGGACAGTCTATCTGTAATACAACCAATCATTGAACAAAACGGAGGCTCCTATTTTCACACTAAAACTGCTATCTATTAACACACAATATTATGCTGATTTGGTATTTCCCATTCAGCATGGCTTCATTAGCGGGTGTGGCATATCTCCTTAAACGGTTAGCCCGAGAATTTAATATCAATACCCAACAAAATAGCTCCACAATGGACGATAGCTTTACATGAACTACCTTACATTGTTGAACATCCAATATCATTTTTTGTCTATTGAAAAAGTGAACCGCTCATCATCCTCTGACGAGCATAGGAGAAAACTTCGATAAGGCATTGTCAGTTTTACCAAAGCTGTCATCTGAAAAAAGACGGCTGTGGCAAATAACCCACTGTACCTGATAATTGCCATAATGTATTAATAATTAAAGTTTTACTGATGATGCTTCATAAATCAAGTCCAGAAAAAACTGGCTTTCTCGTTTATTTAAACATAGTAAAACGTACAGTGAATAATGAAAGGATCATTCATGTACAATGTACGTGTTGCTCGATAAAGAATGAAAACAATATACCATTTTGTTAAAAAGAAAGAAGAGAAATTCCCTGATGTTTGGTTAATGTTTAAATTAAGAGCGGGGGATTCTCTGTGACGTAGTCCGCTCACATCTCCCCGTGTATATATGCTCATGCTATGCCGAGAGAATTGCAGTGTTCTTATGTTTTACAAAACATCGACATCTTAAAACAGAAGAGTCAGGTATTACTGCTCGTTGATTGGTGCTAACGTGAGCCGACCCGCGAACGCCGATAATAAAAAGGTGTTGGAATAAAAATTGTATTATTGTATTCGAGGCGAACGTTGAAGGAAGTGTAATTTAGTGAGAGAAAAAAACTTAAGAATATACTTGGTGAGTGAATATACTTACTGTGTGGAGTACTTGACCCAATTGAGATTTGATTGGTCGCGCAAGTTATAGGAGTATAAAGACTGCGACAATTTGTTTCGTTATGTAAAAGCGGGGTCATCATGCTACAACTGCCATTATGGATTCTATGCTGATGTGCTTCATAGTTTTCTTGATGCTCCTGGCCGTCCAAGTGAGTACTGTTCCCGTGCGGGGTTCCGCCTTTGGACACAAGACAATGCGGCACAGTTTTAACGGCCAAACCCCAGTGGTACGAACAAAAATACCAGGAGCCAGTGCAACGGTGTCTAAAAACATGGGATATTTCAGGGAGCAGCAGAGAGACCCTTATGTGTACAACCACGTGCAATTCACGTTACCGTCTTCCTCAGAGAAAAACTCAGATCAAACCCATTCAAACGTACGGACAAAATCTCTCCGGAGAATCCGACGGTCTTTTTTCCCGTTAAAAGCCCCAGTTGTGATACAAGAAATTCGGAACAGTCATTTAACGAACTGCAATGAGTGGGAGGACAGACATTACTGTCATAATGATGGGAAATGTGCATATATCCCCCAGCTGGACCTTAAAACATGCAGGTCAGTGACTTTGTGTTTTGCCACATCGTAAGTGTATATATTCTATGTTTGCCACATCGTAAATTATATCATTCTCTGTTTGCCACATCGTAAGTGTATATATTCTCTGTTTGCCACATCGTAAGTGTATATATTCTATGTTTGCCACATCGTAAGTGTATATATTCTATGTTTGCCACATCGTAAATTATATCATTCTCTGTTTGCCACATCGTAAGTGTATATATTCTCTGTTTGCCACATCGTAAGTGTATATATTCTCTGTTTGCCACATCGTAAGTGTATATATTCTCTGGTTGTCACATCGTAAGTGTATATATTCTCTGGTTGTCACATCGTAAGTGTATATATTCTCTGGTTGTCACATCGTAAGTGTATATATTCTCTGGTTGTCACATCGTAAGTGTATATATTCTCTGGTTGTCACATTGTAAGTTATATTGTTCTCTGGTGGCCAAGCGCATACTGTAAGTCAGTCAATTCGCGGGTCTAGTTTGAATTCAGGGTTACATGACCCCTCTTAGAATTTTCAACACTTTTGAGTTTTGATTTTCATTTCGATATTATTACAAAATTGTTATTGAACACCCCAGATAAAAAAAACCATTTCCGTATATCCGCGTATGAAATCCGGCATAGTCTTTGAAACGATTTATTGTATCTTGTTTTAACGTCTCTTCCGAGAAAACTATTTATAAAATAACCCAATGAACGAAAGGCAACTTAAAAGTATGCAACTTTATTCTGATTATAGCAATATTCAGCATAGTTCACTGACGGCATTTTTTCCTTGTAATAATTTACTGCTCGGTTTTATAAACTCCATATATCCATTATACGTCATTATTGTAATTAGTAAAATTCACAGCTTCCTGGAGGTAGGGTCCTTGTGATGTGACTTGTCTGTTAACATCTTATTATATCTGTAACATGTCATCGTCATTAATGGAACAACCATCTAGTAATGTATCCTTGTCAAGACTAAAAAGGGCTTCAGAAGAAACCCGGAGTGACATGCATTTTCACATTCAGCGATTCAATTCACTTTGGTTTGAAAATAAAAGCAGTGTGAAACATCAAAAGAAAATGGGGTGCTGAAATATGTATATCTCAATATGATGGAGTACCCTTGTGTATAGCAGGGGAATCTAAACACGTTGACTATGAATGTCATGAAACTATGAATGCCGTCTATTATACTTTACGTGATTTTTATACACGTAACAATGAATATATACACGTAGCTAGCGTTTATTTCTTTTAGCATTGATTTACCACTATAAGATCATAGATGTTTCTGTGTTCAAAATATACCTTCAAAAATATTTGTGGAGATTGCAAGTGTACCGATAATCAAAAAGTTTGCTACGATCAGATGACAATCGTCATTCCACTTGTTTACAAACATCGACTATATTCACTTATGCACTAGAAACAAAGACTTTTTAGTTGTTAAAATTAAGCACGTGGCCTACAACAAGTATGAGACATTTAATCCAGCTCATTCTTTCTGCTCTAATGACTACTGATCTCTATAAGATTTGCTACATACGAAACAGCACGTACGAAGAATTATATATATGCAGTTTGCTACATAATCGTTATTGTGATCTACATAATAAAACATTGTTCAAATTAAATATCATGTTTGCAAATACAATATATTCAGATTTTACATCTAAGGCCTTGAATGATATACCTTGTTTTCACAATTTATTACAAATTAGGAAAAAGAATACCCATGAAACATTTAGTACTTTGAAAAACAAAAATCTAGTGAGAATTAGAAATTTCCGGATTGCGCAAGGGAAACGTTCAAAACTCTTTCAAGTTGTGGTCATCATCATAGACATAGTATGTAACTTAATATGAAAAATGAAAATAGCCACGCAAACGGAGACATGAAAATTAACGATATGTTTATTGATTTAGGTCTCCTGAAAAAGTGTAGCGTAAGCATTTAATTACAAGCAATAAATAACAAACTGTTCTGTACAGACAATATGATTTAGAATAGAATAAAAACACACAACGATGGCCAGGAATGAATTCTTGAAATTATGACTAAACTGCAATTGTTGTTCCATGACTGTTTTACGTGGGGGAGGTTTTCTTTAAGTGTCCCAGGCGCAAATTGCACGACAAGTAGAGGGACTCTCCAGCTTAGATCAAAAGAAGTCAGCTGTTTGTCCATATGTTAGTGGTAGTGTGTGGCTGTTTACTACATAAGTAATTCTTTAATCTTTTAGAAAAACAGATAATGGATAAAGTGGGACAAAAAAAGTTCACGGTCATGGTCCGTTTTAAGCACATACAACTTCATGTATTAGTGATTTATACTAAAAGCTGCAACGTTGCATTTTGATGAACCCTAATGTAATAACTTTATATGTCACAGACACCACGACCACTCCAGGAGAATGATATATTGTCGACTTATTAAATAAAAACAAAGCTAATTTTGATCACCATTCATAACATGAAGTTATAACATATTGGTGACATAATCATAATCACCGTGGGATGTACTACACACTCAACATGAATGGTAGACTGAGGAAAGTTGAAAGGGGCCACATGGACCGTATTTGTAGACTGATAAGGTTGAAAGGGGGCCACATGGATAGCATAAGTCGAGGCGGGTATAGTCTTGGGTATAGCTGCAAGAAGCTCAAAGCAAGAGACGAAAAATGTTCAAAGTTGTCACACGAGAAAATCGCGTTTTAATTCAATGACTGTGATATAACTATAAAATGGCGTATGGAATCATGCTGATGTGCAAGTTTCACTCGAAATCTTCCTGTATCAAGATTTTCTTGCGTTAATCTAACAGTTTGTTTCTAAAGCTGTTAAAATTATCAGCAGAGATGCATGGGAAATTGAAGTACACGGATTCCAGTAATCGTTGTCCCCGGCCTTTGGCGGATGCTGGAGTTTGTACAATATGCATTTTGACATAGCAGGCGTGCTTCCTGTATACCGCTGTTACATAACGTGCCAGTCACTCAAAATATCCGTCTGCTATCAGCCGCTAACTTGACGTTGATAAATAGGTTGCTGCCGATTTTTCAATTTTCCCTTGTGTTTTTCTGTTCAGATTAATTAATACCCAACTTATTTAGGACCTCAGTATAGAAATCTGTATAACTAAATCTTAACGTGGCGAGGCAGGGTGGAGGGCGACACGCTTCATCCAATGATTTAACCGAATCAAATAAGGACGAACTGGTTAATTACTTCCCTTTGTCATCAATTTCACGCACTTTGCATTCATTTTATAACCCTCTGCAAAAAGTCGGGTTCCCTCGGTGGTAGGGCCTGTTCTAATGACGTCATAGCAAAATGTGAACACAAAGCAAAACCGATATCAGAAGTGTGTTCGGATGATACCACTTCCCATCATAAAATAATGACTACTCGTTACGCCTGTGGTGAAGTTTAACTGGCTTCTTTAATTCTTCTGGAACACGAGGTTAAGCTGCTTGTCGGTAAGACAGGACATTTTTTGCCCCTGATACTGTTATCAAAGAGATCCAAACCTACGATTACTTCTTCCAATTTGCTTCCACTCTTCTGACATATGGTTCCCTTAAGCCAGATTTTTTTTTTCATTATTTCTGTTAAACACATGGAGAGGAGAATTCATTTGGGAATGTGTATTCGATGTGTATTGAATATAACATGCCCTTTGTAATGAATGTTATCACAAGGGGGATGAGTTTAATACTCTACTTTGTGCTAAGACAAATGCACTATGCTTGCAGCAAGCACCCCCTCCTTTCAATTCAAATAAATTCCTAGTTTATCGCTAAAAGGGTATGATAGCGTTACGATGTTTATTATAGGACAATTGTAATAGTGTGTTTGCGTGACTAATAAAATCACTAAGTGAACCTAATCCTTCACTATCAATTTTATGGGTGGTCATTTTAATTAAACCCAATATGTTCAGCGCAAGTCGAATTCTGCATCAAAGCGTACGATTAATCATTATCAGCAAAGCAATCTATAGGCTCTTAAACATTTTAACTGCAATCAAGCTGCAAGTCATCAAGACGGCAGAAAAAGGGGTTATTAATATCCCGTAATAATATTATTATCATGATTGCATGCGGTTTTTATGTCTCCTTTGGATCGTAAAAGAAATTCCGTATTTTAGGTCCCCCGACCTGACGTGTCACTGTATCTGTTATCATCAGGCCTCTGACACACCGGGGATTCGAACTGACTTCCACCCCCTGATATGACAAGTTCCACAAGCACACCTTGCCCCCGAGTTTATCAAAATACGACACTGGGTTATGTAAGAACAATCACAACCAGGACCCGCTGCATACCTTATATCATTACATAGATTAGTGAAATTCCAAACATTTCATCGAGTTCAAAGGTCAAGCTCCCCGACGAGTGATGAAGTTTTTTGAACCCTTTGATAAGAACTGTCGCAAGTGCAGTGCAATTTGTGGATAATAATTGAATTCAAAGTTACATTGTAGCCCACAGATAAGACGTCTACTTCACTGCGAAAACAGCGCTTTGTAGGTATTAGTAAAGAATGCTTATTTTAAATCTTCGACCAAAAAATGCCACATCATGTCCGTAAAATGAAGCTATTGATCATCGATATTAACATCAATCTTAATTAAGTACCCGGATGTTTAGTGGACTATTTTGATAATATTTTGTACAACGTTTCAGGAATATCTCCCAAATTCGTAACTTCTCGGGAGTTTCCCTTACCCCAGAGTCGTCGGACAGGTCCTATAATACATATGCATGTAGTTGCGATTGGCGCCAATGAATGCGTGATTGATGACGGTCAACTGTGATACTTCAGTTCATTCCAATTACTAGTGAGGAAGACGTTTAAGTATATAACTATAGGGTCGCACGAGGTAATGATCCGATAGCAGCGTATTCTCGCTAACTTCAGGAAGGGGAGCTCGTATCTGCACCTTGATAATTAGTTGTAATATGCACGTACAACAGCGACTCGACACAGAATAGCGTCAACTTCACCAACAATATTTCTAGTACTTAATTTCGGGGTCAATTGCCAGTCTAATAATATTAAGAGTAAAGTCATGACGATCGTTTGATTAACTAAAACAACAGTGTGTATAAGACCAAGGGGGGGGGGGGGGGGGGGGTTCTCGTTTGTAATCCACTATTTTTTACTATGGGTAGTTAGAGATAGGAAAAACATTTGTTTTCTAGGTAAAAAAACAAAACAAAGTAAAATAGTGACATTCCATTGAGCCGGGTTCGTTGAAAAGAGGAAACAAACAAAATTCATTTAGAATGATGTATGGAAAAATTTCGCTTAAATATTCATATATACATGTATATATAATGCTGTTTACAACATCATTGTATAAGGTTAACGTAAAAATAGATTCAGATGTATCAATCACCAATTTAATAAATGAAAAGTAGCGAGTACAAATCAGAACTTCGAACATGTTGTAAAGAAATTCAAAAATATTTAAAACTTAAAAATTTTAAAAAGTACTAGCACCCTGAATATAAATCGCATGAAAATGAGCAATCATATATGTACAAATAAACAATCAAAGGATAAAATGTACAAATATCCAACGGTGTGGCTGATAGGTGTAAAACCTTACTCACATAATCTGTTAAAAATTGAATCATCAGTATGAATTTGATAAAAATGATGAGCAAGGATTCCTTGTTTCAAAGAGTCCTCTTAGTCACGCAAAATCAACAGGGGTCTCTTTAAATGCTGGTAATTGGGTGACTAAGGCAGAAGAACTCGTAGAGATCACACGAAATCAAAGCTTCGTCTTAAACTCCCAACAGATGGGCATGGCTGTACTAAGCAAACAGCTACAAAAATTAAACATTTCTGAGAAATTCGCTCAGTTTCCAAATATAACTCTCTTCAGTTATTCATCCATGATTTGATACACCCTAATTAAACTGATTTGTTTAGATTATCCTGCTTATGTGAATAAGCATGGTTTATTACCACCAGTAGTTCAGTATTCGATGAACTCGTACTTGTGCATGCCGTTTGTATTATGAAGGAACTGGTCAACAAAGCCAAGAAGCGATTTTTATAGCACTTTAGAAGTGATAACTTTCAGAACTTTGGTATGCTTTAGTGGTTTGAAGAATAATTATTATTTTATTGATTTATTCAATGATTCATGCATTTTGAGCTAAAGTTTATTACATCATTACCATGGCTGAATGCTTTTCATGACGTTTTGGTTTTGCTTGAACTGTCTTCATGATGTTTTTATTTCCAGAAAAATTACGTATTATTGAAAAACGTCGCTTATGACCTTAAGAATTTTTTTGTTTATTTGCAGGTGCCCTATGCAGTTCACGGGATCCCGCTGTGGATTATTGGACTTGCAGTACTTGATGAGTCACATGACTGCCTTCAATGTACGTATTAATTAAACACAGTATGTCCATTATACAGTCATCACGACTCCCGTAGGAAAATTTACACGTGTATACGATTAAACAAAAAAAAATATCGCGACAGTAAAATTTTCGCCATATTCACAGTAACAAAAAATGGACGTAATCGCGTTAAAAATGGTTTGATTCTTTTCTCTGTATTACATACTTTTTAATGATATGACACTACGCAATGTCAGAGCGGATATGCGCATTGTTTTCGCTAACGCATTAACTAATAGTATTGTTGACATTTTCCAGTTTGAAAATCTCTCTTTCTCTCTCATATTCTTTTGTTTAAATTTCTAGTAATCTATAAAATGGGGTTGTTTTGAGCTTTACAGAGATTGGTACATTAAAGTGTTTACAATGTTTTATCAACATAATTCAAAAAGTAATAAACCAGTTTTTTTTTTACTTAGATGACGTAAATGCGAAGAATATTATCACTGGGTTAACATTTAGATTGAAAATGAATATGGCACAATCGAAATAAGTGTGCAATTCACCTGAATCATGTCGTCAAAGAGATGGACTAAAAGTGATAAAGGTTGGGTCATTGGCAGCGAGTCTAAATCTCAGTAGGATGGATTAATTACACTCGCAAGCATAATTAGTTTTTTTATTCAGCTTGCGTTGGATACTCTGTATTTTAGTTTTTTTATTTTTATTAGTTTTTTTGTCCGTAGATTCCTTAGCATCATTTACAATACATGGAAACCTTTAAAACACTATTTGTGTTCGTAAATACTACATGCTTAATTCACAAAACGGTGTGATAATGAACAGTAGGGCGATAATTAATTCTGTTGTGAACGTTGATCAATGAACACATGTCCCGCCTTCTATATAACGGTTATGGCGTCATAGGGACCAATGCGTGGACAAAGTTTAATATATTGTACGTCATCAATAACAGATGACAACAGTTAATGATTAAACCTAAACCCATTTGCTTTTCCAGGCATATTTGATGTCAATTAAAAAAAATTTGCATAAGTTTACGGAACAATTACTTTGTTTTAAATGTCTCTCTTTTCCATGGTTTCAGCATATGATGATGAATGGTTAAAGAGAAGACGAAACAGCGGCCAAGTTGTGATGGCTCTGGTATAATCTGAAATCAAAGCACACAAAGTGCAGGTGCGCCTGTCCATCACCAAAACTAGGTCACTCTAAATCGAACATGGCCAGCCAAAAGAAAAATCAACAGGCAAACCAATGAGCGGGACAGTGACCAATCTTCCATTTTTTCCTCGCCATAAACTTTGTGTATTTTCCATATGTAAGCCACTGTGGAAATAAAACCACGTGCAAAGCATTAACTTCAAAGTGTTTTGCAAGGAGGAACACAGGCAAACAGACATTAGGTTCGTGCAAGTTGAACCAAAAATCGGCATGTGTGCTTCAGTGGTTTAGTGGTGGCATGTCATTAACCTGGCTTGTACGAGAACAGGAAAATTCTAATTAGCTAAAACAAAACAGATACTTCAATCGCAAACAATAAACTCTTCAAAATCCAAAGAAGATTGCCGACGATGCTGTTACTATATTGCTTCGCCTGTTAATCCGACTAGAACTACGTACAAGCTATTAAGTCAAGAAGATACTAATAAGAAAACCAAATGGCCGTTGGAGTCAACGCTTTGGATATTATGATTTATTGAAATAGAAGAAATTAGTTTTTTTGGCAAGATATACAAAGCAAGGAGCATTTCTGAGCGAAACTGTTTCATCCCGAAGCAGACATTAATTCACTCCTGTTGTTTACTCGTTTCCAATGGAATTGACTTTGGCGGCGGAGTTCAAAGGGCATCAAGCATACGGTTACAAGACTTTAGTTGGTTACAAAACTTGAGTCTATTATCAGATTAAAAAGTTGGCTATAAGACTAAGTCTGTTATAAGATTTAAAAGTATATTACAAGACTTAACAGTTTTCAAGATATTTAATCAGGAAATAACAATCTTGAACATAATGAAGTTTTAATTTCACTTCTTACCTGCTTGAATTTTATTTTATTAGAATTCATTTGTTTGAATTCGAACACTATTATAGGGGGTGTTCGAATGGTCATTTTTAATGTCTGTGATAAATCCCTAAAAAGAATGTAAAAAAAAAAATGATGTGTGATTGATAGTGTTTCATATTCGTCCCCAATGTATGCAGATTCCAACATTCATTTCATTGAAAATAAACCCTTTACTTGAACGAATCTGAACCATACACCTCTACAAAGTTCCATTATAAAGTTTCAAAACGTAGAAGACGGAGCAGAAATTCTATGACAAACCCGGTGTAAATTAATGTTAAATATTTATTGTATAGGGCACATACTTTAGAGGTCATCCCTCCTTAAATGTCTGCTTTATGATTATTTCTTTACTTTTAATTAAAACAAAACTTTTTAAAGTTTTTACGACATTGTCCAGTCGGGCATTCAACACATTGTACGAATATTAAAGTACAATTAATTGAGAATTAAAAAAAAATGTTTACTATCAAATTCTTCTTGAATTTACTAACAATATACTGAGCAAAGTGGCATTTAAAAAACGCTGAAATACATATATTGATATTGATAGATTCCATCATCAAACGAAGTTTTAAGTGAAAAAAAACAATGATTTTGATAAATAAAATATAATCATTTATTTAAGGTGACATTAATTTATCACACTTATAGATTTGCCCCAGTAATTCATCATGTACCTTTCTATTTATTAATTACCCATTTATTGATGTTTCATTCACCCAATATGGTCTGGCGTAATACACGCCTGGCAATATTGCACACATCATGGAAACAGATGTTGATACGAGTCTTATACGGAACGATTGTTTGTGTGTTATTTATTGTATATAATTTATTGAGGATGCGTGTGATTGATGCGACAGATACATCTGTTATTGTTCCCGATTCTTTGTTGATTTTGTGAATTATAACTCAGCATAGCTGGAAAACTCGATATTATGAGCAAATTGACTTAATAAAGGATAGTTTATAATGTATTCTATGTCTCCGGGTTTTTTATGGGGTAAAGGAGCTATTCACTCATAATAACAATAACAGTTTTTCAGGTCTTTCCGAAAAGCTCGGGAACAAACAACTCGAATGTATTACATTCGTCGGATGTACAAAATTAGTACAAAACGGATGCTTCCGACCACTGTGTAAGTTTTTCTAACAAATATTTAGTGTAAAAAGACAATCGATAAGCTTTTATAGTCATATTTTGAT
This sequence comes from Ostrea edulis, assembly GCF_947568905.1. Lineage (NCBI taxonomy): Eukaryota > Metazoa > Mollusca > Bivalvia > Ostreida > Ostreidae > Ostrea > Ostrea edulis. The sequence goes on from NC_079168.1 coordinate 80,170,630, forward strand.
TTAATATAAAACTGGAGTTTATTGTAATGGTTTCGATATTATGTTTACGCTTGCCGGAACTGCCCACGATTGTTGTAGTTACACTGGCAGACGCGTTGCATTTTCAGACTCCTTATAATTTGATATATTTCAATAAATGATTCTGAGAAAAAATTCATTTTATATGATACTTATTTCCGAAAAAACGGAATAGTCATTACCAGGGCGTCACATTTGGTTACCCAAACGAACCAATCAAATTGTGTTTTACAAGTGGAATTAAATTATTGAAAAATAAAGCATGTTGCTCAGGTCAATCCAACTGCATGTTACAAACGAAATTAAATTTGCATGTATAAAAATAAACTATAAGAATAAATTATGACGACACACTAGCTAGTGGTAGAAATGTCGTTTTGAATTTTTTGACGTCATACAGCCGGACGTAGATTGTAAAGTTGCAGTACAAGTAACGTATCATTTATGGTTTTAAAATTCAGAATATCAAATAAGAAACGACGCTTACATTTTCTCTCATTTGATCTGGATATCAACCGAAAAATTGGACGGAAAACTTATGCATCAACGTGTTAAGACTATTCATGGGTTGTTTGTTTTTTTCCGTCTAACTTCTTGGTCATTAAAAACAAGATGACAACGACAACGGGGAAAAAGAGATAACAATTCACTTTTCAAATCAACATAGACTTGGTAATTTTAAATGGCGGATCTAGAAATTTTCAAACGCGTAGGGATCTCCACAAAATATCAGACTTCTTGTAGAAATGAGGGTAAATTTCGACCATTAAAATATTTTTGAATTTTAAAAAAAATCAAAACCTAAATTAAATGCTGCAGCTGGGGAACACGTGATCTTTATGAAAGGATTCCTCTGAGGCTTGAGCAATCACAAACCCGTAAATGTCGCACAAATAAAATAACCCCGTCGTCTCACGCGCCATGCTTATACCATTTCATTTACCGGATTAAAATGAACACCCCGCATGCTAGATATATCAAAATAACGAACTTAAATTGAACAAAGGCACTCCGACAAGATCTATCAAACTTAAGAACTTTTTACAGTTCTACTTGAGATTTTACCATCTTAATTTATTGTGTTGATGATTAAAATCTCAAGGTCCACAAGATGAGCACTAAATACCGATTTCGGAGATTACATAGCTATATCAAGGCCACAAGGGGGTATGGAATGCCTTATCTTCTAACCAGCTACTGGCATTTTTCATGTACAATCGTAAAATTTCAAAAATAGAAGACTTACTGGGGTTCAGTGGTTTTATTATCACGTTTTCCACGTCACAGTTGTTAGCATCCCATGTAAGAAAACTTGGATCCACGCCTTGTGAGACTCAGCATGTTACTTGGGGTCCACCAGTAAAACAAACAAAAAATTTGCGATTCAATATTTTTTTTAATTATTTCACAGGGAAAGACGTCACAACCTAAAAATACTGACACATCGTTTCCATACCAGCTAGAAATGTTTGTGTTGAAATATATATACTCAAACATCTCAAAACACGAGTATAAAGTCTAGAACACAATACAAGAAGGGTAGATACCCTCACCCACCCATCCCCCAAAATCGTTTGTTGTCCCTCACCAAAATAATATCCGACCTCCTAGCAGCACGTGACCAGCGCACTAGACCGCTTGACCATCTAATCATGTCAATAAACTGGTTGTTGATGACGATGGAATTCTCGCCACGCTGTCACATACTACATGTTCGTTGAGAATGGAAATGGAATAGTCATTTGACGTAAATTTAAGAGGATCATACAAGATACAAACTACATTTGAAATGGTTTTTTTTTTTTACAAGAGGCCCCTGGGTCACATCGTTCACCTGGGCTCTCACATTGTACAGCTGTTGTCATATTTAAAAGATTTTTGTATCAATTTTTATTCCCATGAAAACTTTCGACCCCATATTGCAGCCCCAAATGATCACAACATAACTGAAAATGAATTCACATAGCACAGATATGCCTCAACACCAATATGAAGAATATGTTATTGATGTTCTGGAAAAGACCAAGGTCACAGTATGATATGAAAACCTTGCCATAAGAAATCTATATACAAAATATATAAGTTTTTTCCTCGGGAGATATTGACTAGGTCAGAGATTTAAAAAGGAAGTCCAATTCTAAGGTCAAGGTCACAAAGTCAAGCTTCGCAAAATAACAAGGTCTTGACATAAAGAATCTACATGTATGTACAAAATATGAAAGCCCTACCTTAAGTAGTTCAGGAGATATTGAAAGTAGGTCAAACTCCAAGGTCAAAATATCTAACATCATTGTGTACAATATCCTGCCATAAAGAATCTATATTATACAAAATATGAAAACCCCACCTAAAATAGTTTCAAATATATGTTTTCTTAAATGCAAGTCAAACTCCGAGTTCAAGGTCACGATGCCAAAGATCACAATGATACGAAATGAAAGGTTTTACCATAACAAATATATATACAAGATATGAAAGATCTACATGTACCTTAATTTCAGGACATATTGTATTGGTAAGAATTTTATTATAAGTAGGTCAAACTTCCAGGTCAAGGTTACAAGATCAGACACCATTGCATCACATGAGAGGTCTTTCCGTAAAAAAAAAATGTTTATACAAAATATGAAAGACCTAGTTTTAATAGTTCAAGAGATATATTTTTTAAAAATTCAATTATATCAGCATTTAACACTTTGATTCCCTATTGTGGTCCCAGCCTACCCCCGGGACCCTGATTTGCACAACCTTCCATTTACTCTATGTCAGGAAGCTTTCATGTAAACTGTCTGGGTCAATAACTTTTGAGAAGAATTTTAAAGATTTTCCCTATATATTCGAATGTAAAATTTTGATCCCCTACTGTGGCCCCACCCTACCCCTAGGGGCATGATTTGACAAAACTTGAATCTGTACTATGTCAGGAAGCTTCCTTGTAAATTTCCACTTTTCTGGCCCAGTGGTTCTGGAGAAGATTTTTAAATGACCATGGGCACGAATTGTGCTCCTTTGTTAGCTGACCTGTTTCTATATTCATATGAAGCAGAATTTATTCAAAAACTTCTACGTAAGAAAAAAAAATCTCTCGCTGTGGCCTTCAATTCGACATTTAGATATATCGATGACGTTTTATCTATTAACAATAACTTTCATTCATATTCGATTTGATATATCCCTGCGAGCTCGAAACAAAGGACACCACAGAGTCGTCGACCTCTGCTTCATATTTAGATATTTTATTGAAAGTAGACATTAACGGCAAACTGACAACTCAACTGTATGACAAACGGGATGATTTCAGCTTCTCCATCGTGAACTTCCCATATTTATATAGCAATATTCCATTATCACCTGCATATCGTGTTTATATAACTGATATGCAAGAGCTTGTTCTGCATATAGCCAGTTGTTAAATCGAGGTAAGCTACTGACAAACAAATTGATAGTACAGGGGTTTCAACAGTCTCGATTGAAGTAAGAATTTCGTAAATTCTATGGTCATTATAACGATCTAGTTCGTCAATACAACCTAGTATTGGGTCAAATGCTGTCTGACGTGTTTCATACCGATTGTTAAGTCGTTCTTGGCACGTTGATTTTGACTACGGATAGCTCCGTTTACCTGATCATGATATAGGGCTCACGGCGGGTGTGACCGGTCAACAGGGGATGCTTACTCCTAGGCACCTGATCCCACCTCTGGTGTGTCCAGGGGTCCGTGTTTGCCCAACTATCTATTTTGAATTGCTTATAGGAGCTATGATCACTGTTCGTTATCTCCACCTTGCATTTTCGTGATTATCTCCCCCTTTTGAACACACTTGAATCCTCTATACCCATGGATGATGTGTGTCAAGTTTGATTGAAATTGGCCCAATGGTTCTGGAGAAGATGAAAATGTGAAAAGTTTACAGACGGACGACGGAAAACAGGTGATCAGAATGGCTCACTTGAGCTTTCTGCTCAGGTGAGCTAATAAAGCACCGATATTGCAATGAACTCTAAAATAAACAGAACTGCCCTTTGTGAAATATTTAATATAAAGCACAGAAAATTTCACTATACATAGGTATCCACTTCCGCCCCTACCTGGGGTTGAACTTACGATCTGCGGAACCAAATCCCCTAGCAGCACATGACCTGAGCACGCAATGCCTTTCTTGGAATGTCATGCCTTGATACCAGAATGTTAATAGAACATATCAAAACCAAACGCTATTTACTCATTGAGGGTCATTGCTGACGTTTTGGCAATGAAACATGTACCCATGGCAAAACTAAAGGACCCCTTTTACCTTCTAACGGACCCAGTGGAATCAAACAAAGTATTATAGTAATTCAGACTCCACGGGAAACTAACAAAAAATGTTTGATAAAATATATTTAAGAAAACATAGTTCTGTTTATATATGATATTATAAAAACACGTCTCTCTGTTGATGAGAGATGGAATTGCAAAGGGGATGATCTCAAAATCTAATTTCATCCTGACCTGTACCATTGTACGTTCCCTTCCATGGTGGTGTTTCTATTGCAGTTTATACGAGATGTCTGTATGAAATATCTCATAGCTCAGTGGTAGAGTGTTCGCTTCGTAACAAGGAGGCTGTGAGTTCGAGTTCCACTCGTGTCATGGGCGCATCAAACCCAAGACGTAACCATAGGTAGTGATTGCTCCTTCGCCATGCTCTCGGCATTTAGAAGTGAGAATCACGGGTCTTTCGGATATGACCTTAAAAACGGAGGTCCCGTGTCGCGGCAGGCGTTAGCACGTTAAAGAACCTCACTGCTACAGACCTGAACGCTTAGCATAGGTCAAAATTTATGATACTTCACTTACAGCTGGTGACGTCTCAATTTGAGTGAAAATTTTTCGACGGGACGTAAAAACAATCAGTTAATCAACCCATTCGATAATGTTTCACTAATGTAGTGACGTCACCAGCTTTAGGTGAAGTGCCACAAATATTAACCTATGCATGGTGCCTAACGCCTAGTGACGTCACCAGCTTTAGGTGAAGTGCCACAAATATTAAACTATGCATGGTGCCTAACGCCTGTCATGACACGGTATCTCCTTTTTAAAAGTCGCATCTGAAGGACCCGTGATATTCACTTTGACATGTAATGGCCAACACTTAACAAAGAAACAGTCCTACAGCCACTAATTGTTGTAAACGTTTTCTGGGACGGAATACACGCCTCCCGGATGCGAAGCCAGCATCCTACAAGTGACCATTGGCTACAACGAATACTACTAAAAGTATATTATAATATATTCAATTACAAAGTCAATGTTTGTCTTATAGCAAAGTATAAGTTTTTATTATAGAAAATCAAAATGAATTACTAGAGTACATCACAGTACATATATCAAAGATTTTAAATACTGTAATAAAATAAAGTTTTTACTGTGTAAATTAAAGTATCAAAGTTCCGACTATAGTCATTAAAGCATCAAATTTACTTCAGTCAATTAAAGTATCAAAGTTTATACGATAGTAATATAGAGATACAATGTCCTTCTGATGAAAAAGAATGATGATTTATAAAAACCAGATATAATTTTGATCATGACCAGCACCCATTACAGAAAGAAAAAAAACCCTACATTTCAGTTCCCTGGTTTCCTACACTTGAAAGATAACTCCTCATAAACTTTAAAACACGTGAACTACTTAATGTGTAATAGCAACGATTCAATAATGAGAAAGAAGTATGAAAAAACACCACTCATAAAGAAAGGAAATACAGAAGAATGTCTTCAGCTGTTGTAACCCGAACCAACTGAACACTTTCCTCTGCCCCATAAAACCAATCACAGGAAGCTAATATTTATAAACATTTTTCTTCATTTTTTGGCATGTTTTCGGACGTTGGTCATAGACGACCTATAATCATTGCATCCACAAGTGATCCAGGCTCAATCGTCTGCAGGCTCTCGGATTTTGGCGGCAAAATGAGCAGAGCGTTGGCAGTCTTCATGCTTAACAGACGACTGCTCATCTGGTTACCCGTGCTGGTAGTGTGTGGGATGGGATCATCTTCTTCCCACCTGAGAACCGCTCGGTGATACTCGGGACGAGGATCCAATCGTACCTTCTCATCAACCTATGCAAATATCACATAAACAAAGTCACCCACAGAAGGTATAGATAATGCATAGCGTAATTTGGACAACACGCAAAACAATGAAATTCATGCAACGGAAGTAGTAGATACTTCAGCCAAAGAGACGCACGCTAGGGGGCGCCTACACGTGCGTGAAACTGAAGTAACCACGCGAGACTTGCTATCTGAGGGAGATTGTTTCGGTATGTGATAAGATAGCCATCACTATTTCTGATGTGATCCTATCAGCTGTCAGGGGACGACACCGTTCAACACATCTCTAAGGTATTCCAATCTTTGATAATGTAGAAAAACGTTCCAACACGACTAAGGAATCTCAGCGTGGACTGAAATAACCGCATTAATTTTATATGATGCCAAATTAAAAAAAAGCCAAACATATCTGTAGACTCCATATATCAAAAGAATGGATCTATCAGAAACCAAAGCAAAAGGGGCAATGTAAATATTTAGAGATCAGATAACGGTGTGATTCGGTGTAAAGTAATTAGCATGTATTCAACAACAGACCTCGGGAAATCTGACCGCCAGTCACTTAACAAGTGCATGCGATGAAACAGGCCTTGAAATCTTATTTTTCATGATTATAATTCAAGATTAATACTTAAAAATTCCGATTTGTTATATTCTTTCATGAGTAGGAACGAATGAAGAAATGGCCCTACATAAGATAGAGCTCCGTATAAGAAACACTTCCGCTTTCTACCGTAACTGATTCGTTGTTAATGTTTAACGTCTACTCCAGAAGATTTCGACTTATTTCGATATCACGAACTTTCGTTGAAGAACCTGTTCTATGGACTCGGCAATGAATCGTCTTTATCATGCTGACCCATACCGCGATATACGACATACACTTTTACAATCCCAAATGATATACCCAACGACTTCCGGACTCAGACCGGGGTCGCTTAATTCCAATGTAAGGTCACACAACGACTTCCGGACTCAGACCGGGGTCGCTTAATTCCAATGTAAGGTCTCACACGACGTTTCTGCCATTTATTATCTTCTCGATATGAAGAGTTTTTGTATGATTTCCGAAATAAGTTTATAATATACATTTATTGCATGATAGTGAGAGAGATATAAAATATTTATTCACTCAAGAAAAATCATATTGCCCAAGGGGAATATAATTTTTCTTGGGTGAATAAATCTACATATTTCCCTCACTATCATGCAATAGATTGTTTATTATACCGAAACAAAGCTGCAATTGAAATTGCGAGGTAAAAAAAATCCTGTATCAGCCGATTTATAATTATGTAGCTAATCTAGACCAAACAGTAGCACCGTGCCGTTAACGCATTAGAATATACAAGCAACGAAATAAAGTGATTTGATAACCATTTAATGCCGACTACTTACACGGTCGGTGATGAAACTTATGAAATTTGTATATGAAAATTCCTTCTGCGCCTTACAAAGTATGAGAATCCAATACAGGACTTTTGAGACATGGATCCACTCTGACTTTTACCGGGCGTTGAACGTAATTTGTAGGACATGTCACTTCCGGATTACAATAATAACTAAGTAAACAAGCATGGAATACTTCTATTGCTATTAAATTCCTGCATTTAAATGCTATCCTTGAAAGAAAGGAATCACTACAATCATTTTATAGGAAAATGCATTTGATTGAATTATGTGAGTTGGCGAGGGAAATAAATCTAGGTTATATATCTTGAGGATATCCAATGATACGCGTCTAAACGCGCCTTTTCCCTTCCATCTAATTTACACCCAGGTACCAAGCACCAATAAGTGACTTGGATTGTCATCATGGACTGCGTATAACTCTTTACGGACCGTCTGCTAGCGAAACACCATTTGTATCGATGTCTACTTTGCCCTACAATTGGTTATTATCACGTGACCTTGGTATATAAACGTCAAATGTTATCGGTCATTCCGGCACATCCTGAAAGTTCCGTATTACGGAAAATGTGACGTCACAATAATCACGGTTAATGTAGAGTTTATGGAAAGTAGACGAGATCTGATAGGGATGTCATAGAGCTACACAACGTCCCGATATACATCGAGCGAAAGGGTATATGATTGATGCAATCGTAACTACTTGCCTATTTCCGTAACCGCAAATGAACGGAAAAGGACGAGCGCGTGATCCGATTGTGATTGTTGTAGGCTCAATCACGTGACTTGCTCAACCAATAGTATTTCAATAATCGTAGTGTCATTCACTTGAGGTAAAATGATTTATTTTTGGTATTACTACTATACTTAGAATAGCTTGGAGGTTAGATCATTCAACAAGAGAAATGCAAGGGTACCAATTTCGATTTCAGAAAATTCAACAATTTTCCCCCCTTACTTTGCTTTAGTAATGTCCATATATTCGTGTACAAATAACCTTCTGTATTACATAAAAGTTGATTTTACATTATTATTTGCCACAACCAGCAACTATCAAACTATTGTAACTCTAAAATAGACCTGGTAATATACCCCAAGGTTTTTTTGTTGTTTGTTTTTGGTAGAAACAAGATAGAATGCAAGTGGTCTATACATTAAATGAGCATATTTCGCAGCCAGTCTCGAAATACCAAAGGCGCATCCCCGTGGGGATCCGGGTTAGAAAAGGTCCTCAGTACCCCCTTGCTTGTCCTAAGAGGCGACTAAATGGGGCGGTTCTTCGGATGAGACCGAAAAAACTGAGGCCCCGCGTCACATCAGGTGTGGCACGATGAAGATCCCTCCCTGCTCAAAGACCGTAAGCGCCGAGCATACATGTAATCATAAATTTTACAGCTCTTCACCGGCAATGGTGACGTCTCCTCATGAATGAAAAATTCTCGAATGGGACGTTAAACAATATTCAAACAACTAACGGAGCTAACGCAGTGGTTTATCGATAATGGAATATCAGGAAATAAACAGTGGAAACAAAAAGTGAGTAAAAAGAATCCACACACAAAACCCAAGAGCTAAAATGTTGTTTGCCGTCATGTTAGCATGATTTTGAATTTACCGAGTACGTGAGTATGCAAAATCCAAAACAAAAATGCATATCAATTCACCTTATAAACCTCGCTTTATGAATAGGTGAAGTCACAGGTTCGAATCTCGGCTACCTCTAGCCCCGTGACTCAAACCATACTATCGTTCCACTTCGCTTTGTCGAGCGTGTAAATTTCATTCAATGATTGGTCGTATGGTTGCAGTAAGAGTGACCTTGGATGACCTCGCTTTGTCATACATTCATTGTGATTGGTCACTGAGAACAAAAGTAAAACCTATTTCATTGAAATCTATGAGAGCCTCTCCCCAAAATTTTCACAATCGCTCAAGCGAGGGAATACGCTGCAAATGGAACTATAACAGTGACTGTTCATTTTCCTAATACTTGACCGTTGAAGTGAAAGTTGTGTACTTGTGTACTTTGGATCGAGTCCATAGCATTCCTCTACATTTAGCTCTACAACGATAGCTAAATCTTCTGTAGTATGAATAAGTAATATTCTCGCATGGAAGTTTAACAATGTACTCTATGAGCAGCGGCTTCATTGAATTTTTAAACTTTAGCTATCGTAGTTTTGCTGAAAAGAACAGTTTGATTAATATTTTAATTCTAGGAGTGATGCCATTTATCCTTTCTTCGTAAATAAATTTTGAATTCCGTTGATCATGATTTGATATCGTAGTTTTATTTGCCCATGAAAACAAGTAAAAATAGTGTTTAACCAATAGTGTCAGAGCCGCAGTACGGACCGACAAAATAAAAGAAAAATATTTATACCCCCCCCCCAAACTTATATCACAGTAAATTTGTATTTAAAAAAAAAAAAAAGAACAAAAACTTCAGCATTTAACGATTCTTGAAATATTTTCACGATTTATATAAAGATCTTTTTATGCTGGAGCAGATTGAACCTTAGCCTCTGATCTTCTAAATCAAGACAAACCCGATAACGATTTCACGCTTATGAAGCTAATTATAAAGTTATCTTTTCTCTTTGGAATCCTGAGTACAAAAAGGTTATTGGGCAATTTGAACAACTTGCAAAGCGTATTCTGTTTGTTTTTTGTTTTGTTTTGTTTTTTCGTGATCATAAATCACATGACTTTCTCACATGACTTCGAATAGATGCGAGGAGTTCCGCTTCAACAGTCTGTCTTTTTCACTTACTGTTAGAAGCATTTTCAATGACACACGTACTTGAGAATTTTCCAGATACATTACGAAAGATTTGATTCACAAATAGACGTACATTTTGGGTATAGGAGGATAATTTGACAAGTTTTGATACGTGTTCGTTAGACCAAGGAGTCGCATGCATGGAACTAAAATATTAAGAACTGTGATTCGCGACTTCATATTTTGTATCTGCCATTATGAGCCTCTGCTTTGTTATGAAGAGTTTATTGCCGTCAGCTACACTATTTACTGAACGGTAAATCTTCCCTTATAATAAAAAAATCCTCTTATTTGATGCAAGCGCGTCGTAAATCTGCAGACTAACAAATAAACATTCTACAAATTGTTTTCCTTGATATAATTATCTTTATTTGGACCTAGGATGTGAACGGTTAAACATTTCTAACACCCGGGGGTGATCCCTCGACCCCCTCTCCATCGCAAGTGGACCAGTTTCTTTCTGACTCTGCTACGCAGCAACGCCTACTGTCTACTGTCGTTATAGAATTCCTTGATGACTTTCATGATGCCGCAGTTGAAAACATAAACCTTTCCTTTCTAGTATTCACGGCAAACTGTCATTACTACTCATATATAAAAGTGTATTTTTTGTGTTTTTATTAATTTTCTAGACTATTTAAGTGTCAGGTGACAAAAGAAGCTATTCATGGTGTAGTTATAAGATGAGTATAAAGAATAATCTGCAATATTTCATAATACGGTAGATATTGCAAAGCACGATTCTGGAGATGAGAGAATGCCAATTTGATTATTTATGCTAAACTCTGAAATTTTACTGGCATAATGTATTCCAAGGTAAATATAATCTCAATCTTTAACGAATATAAACTATTTCAAAACCTTTTACGAAAATTTGAAAAAAGTATGCACCTTTGCCACGCCCTAATCAATAGCAAAGAATCCCAAGTGTCAACATAATGTTACTCACCTTGGCTTTGATGATTGTTCGGGTTGGAAATGGGTTTCCCGCCATCTTGTTTAGAGCAGGTATGACGTAGAGGTTACAGGTAACAATGGCGGAAACCGGATTTCCGGGCAATCCAAAGAAAAGTTTCTTCCCCAGTTCATGGTCGATTGTCGCAAAAGCAGTCGGTTTACTAAGAGAAATAATTTAAGGAAGTTAGCTCCTGAGTTTTTGTTTACTGGTTCAATACTGATCCCATTGGTGCAAACATATCACACATCTATTGCTGAACCCTATCCAGTTGAAAATTTTTGTTTCAATTCAAATTTAGAAAGGGTTTGGCAGGGACTATATTTTGTGGTGGAAGGATTCATTAATCAAAAAGTTCTAAATCTGCATGATATTACAGTTTCTGTTTCTTCCATTGTATCGTCTATTTTTATACTCCTATTCGTGTATTTCAGTTTTATAATTTATGATACAGGTAGCTGAGACTTGGAAGTAGTTCAAATGTTGTAACTTTTTAACTTGGTTGATATATTTTTCTAAACAGAACACAGATAGTTAAAATAGTTTTAATCAATTTACTCGAAATTTTGTATAAAAATTCAGTATTTTCGCCAATAATTCAAAACTTTGATCTCCAACCCCCACTTTTTAAAGTTCCATTTTAAAGTGTTAGACCAGACCTTGAAAATTATGTAAAATTTTAGAAATTGACATTACTCCTAATATGGCCTTTTAAACTCTCAATTTTGATATCATGAAGTATTTCGTATATCAAGTGCAAAAAGGTCATAATTTTTTTTTCCTCACTACCAGTATTCATTTTTTTTTTTTTTTATCTCTAGTGTTAGAAGACATGATTATGTATCTATTTTATACAATGATTGATTTGTGTTGCTTATGTTATGTTGACACCAACAGAAAAATCAAGTTTAATTGAATAATTTTTTAGGTACAAAAAGGTCATGTTTAGAACACCGTAGCTCAATAACAAGTGTTGCAACCCCAGTTTCTCTTTTTAATTTCTTAATTCTCCTTCAATGTAGAAATCAAACATACACTTCCAAAAAAAGTGACATTACTCCAAATCTCAGGCCCGAACCTCTTAAATATAAATAATTCGGTATATTTTTAAAAGGAAAAGTACGTACAAAAAAGTTTTCTTTGTGTGCGTGTGTGTTTTTTTTTTTTTTTAAGGTTTCTTTTTATTATTCTTAATATATATATATATATATATATATATATATATATATATATATATATATATTATATTATATTATACATAAAACGTATATTGAATTATCTGTATCGTTATCTAACTCTGAAAACTTGCATTCATAAATTCGCGATCACAGTTCAAACGTTCTACAGTAGAATCGAGGCGTTTCAAAAGAACGACCATGATATATATGTAGTCTAATTTGTTTTGAAAAGTAATAATGCCACTGATAAAAAAAAAAACCATACCACAAAATGCATTTGAAAGTGTGTTAACTTGATAAATAAACCAAGAGTCAATGCCCTGGATATCTTAGTTTGTATGAGCTAACGCTGTGAGAAAATATGAAAAACACAAAGTGCAGCAACGGGGCTTTCCCTGGAGCAGTTGTTGCGCACGGAGAGGAAACACAGGAGTCCTCTATCTTAATAATGAGGGTATCTGCTTCGGCATAAGTTATTCAACAATTGAACCTTGATCATGAGAACTTTGCAATCGTAAGGAATGTCAGTCTGTCAACAATGAAGCACGGTTAACTTCCTATCTGATCATCTGCGAGTCGTGAATAAACTTATAGTATAATAACAAAATATTATCATCAAACCGCCATTGATGCTGGGAATGTGTACACGATTGCATCCGAGTTTCTTTACAAAATATGATGTGTTTACATGTAGGTACAAAACTACCAGTCACTCAGTACAGAGGGAACATTTGAAATATAAATTAACAAAATGTATAGCCGCTGTCTGTTTTGAGAAAACGCCGCTAATGATGCGAAACGTTGCCGCTGAACGGGGCTGTAGGTCTATGGCGGGCAGCACATTACTATACCTATTTGACTCGTAACACGAGTGATTAAAGCATTGTCACATCAGAACCTTCAGCACTAGTGTTGCCAAATCCATTGAGTGTGCTTTTTTAGTAACATATCTTCCAAATTATTGAATTATATTTTCAATGGATAGGAAAACAGTGTGTGTGTTACCATCTCATAAAATCTTCTCACGGTTTGATCAATCGTTCTAAAAATCACAGGTACAGATTCCTACTGGGCTATCTGTACAACTCCAGAACACTGGCGGAACAGACACACCAGCAGTAATTAATAATAATAAACATGCATAACAAACGACCTCTCCGCGACCTCTGCAATGTATGTGGGTTATTTTTTTTAAAATCGTATAGAAGTTTTGCATCAATATGCATCTTAACATTGTAACTTTTCGTATCTCTAAATAAAAGTGGGGCAATAAAAACCGTTAACGCAATTATTCTGTACAGACAAGTTAAATTGGAGGAAAACAGCGTTCTGAAATTATTCTAAAGAACACTAAAAAGTTTAAATGCGCACCTGCTTATAATCAAATTTTGACTAGCACCTGTAGAGGACATGTGCCTGTGTTGTTTTCATTCTATCATACATCGATATCCCTGCTGAGAGAGAGAGAGAGAGAGAGAGAGAGAGAGAGAGAGAGAGGGAGATATTATTTCCGAACAGTGATGCACCATTTACATTATTTATAATGTATCGACCAACAAAACGTTATGACGGTCATACACAGCATGTATAGGGGAATGCCTCTAAAAACGAGGTCAACAACGTCAAATTTGACCAAACGTTATACCAAACAGGTCAAGGCTATTCCTTAACGAAAGCATAACCCGCGATGGCGATAAGTAACCCGTCTGAAATTTTTCAAAATTATTAAGGTATTTAAATAAAACAAAATCATCACGGCGACTTTGAGTATGTTTACTAGTCGGAGGATTTAGCAACAATATCTAATCAAACATTGGTTGATACAATGTAACAGGTGCGTGGATGATGTATGCATGTTGAAATCAGGCCTTAAATAATTATATACATGTGTGTGTATATATATATATATATATATATATATATATATATATATAATGCTTTAGCATGACAAATGAATTTTTTAAAGGCTATATTGGGGATTGCATTAACATTTCTTTTATCGCGTCACAAGTTGTATGTCTGCAATTTTAAATTGGATTTTGCAACTAATAGCAACAAAAGAATTAAATTGATATCAGCATAAAACTTTCAGAGCACATCAAACCCTACTAGTAATTTCTTAACATTTTTATTATATTCACATTGATTGCATTGATTTTTTCTTCTTTAAAAGTTACAAAAAAGGAGTGATGGACAATTAAAAAAAAAACGCCTTGCACAAATTTTGCGGTTAATTTTGAAATACGGAATAAATTCTTTAAATTTCTTAGAAGCGATATGGAATCGAACGTAAATACTTTTCCCTGGAGGGCGGGACAAAGAATTAAAGCAATTCAAATATTTGCACCAGAATTTTGTTTTC